>NC_086444.1:922231458-922548731 GCF_028390025.1 Pseudophryne corroboree
GTATGCAGCTCCAACGTCTTACATCCTGCGGTCATAATGTGCGACCATTAGGTGTTGGGTTGTCTCAACTCAAATCCATTCTGCTGCGCCATTTGCATATTTTTGCACAGTCGCTGCGTAACAATTTGCAGCTGTGAAAGTATTTGCACAAAACTCTGAATCAGTCTTTCTATTCTCACATGTTTTTCCAAATGAGATCCACTGTAAATCTGGAAAATGACTGTCCTTATTTATAATATAATCCATATCAACTACATAGTGTACTGTAGTTCTATTCTAATAACACAAAATTATCCTGTGGTCTTGCAAATTTAAATATGTCATGAGAAAATAGTTTTCTTTCTATTGCATTAACATACTAGTAAGGCTTATTGATTATGATTAAAGTGTGATGACATAAATACATTCTTTTCTAAATAAACCATTATCTTTCTATAAATAATTAAAGCAAGTGGTACACCACAGGATGTAACTGTTCAGTGATTGCAAAGTACTTTGAGACATTATTGCATTGTACCATATACTTAGACTGATTGAACATTTGTATTGCTTTATGTTTTTGGGACATGTTCATTTTTTTCATTCTTATGCATTATGGAATAATTACAATCAGCACTGAGTATCATGATTTATAATATGTAAAAATTCTGATTATTTTCCATATTACCTTCTTCAAACAAATGTTTGTGTCTAGACCTGTTGGGAATGAATATCAGACATATTAGTCAAAATCCTTAGGCAACTTAATTGACCAGATGAAAATATGACATGCAGTATGTGATAGCAACTGTTTTAAGATATTCAACAGTACTACCAAGCACATTTTTCCTACCATGTTGTTTAATGAGCCGTTCAATTAAAACAGCAAGCGTGTGAAGTTCTAACAGTTGGATGGATTGCAACGAAATAGAATCTACTTCTCGTTTGAATCAGTAATTGTCTTTTTATGCAGTGTTGTGTTAATAGAGTGTGTACTTGTATCTATTGCTTAAAATTAATCCCAGAGAAGATTTGCAGAATACATATTTTTTATATTTTCCTATTTACTTTGTAGTTTTTCTAACTATTTTTATTTTATATAGCTATATAAAATATCCTGTAAAATATATCTTAAGTCATTACTTGTATTGTATATTTGGGTAGCAGCAATGCCATTCCTCTAAAATATACAGTAACCTCAGATTAGAGAGAGGAGGTGTCAATTATGCTACATGACTCATTTTTAAATTGTTTCCTGATGGAATGCATTACTGTAAGGGGAAATAAAGCTAGATATTAACCAGCGATTTGGTTAGTTTTACATAGAGCTGTGTGCAGACCCCATGCTTTGGTTTTGAGCTATATTTAATAAACTTGAATTTATTACCAATCATTTATTACCAGTTATTTATGTAGCGCGCACATATTCCACAGAGCTTTACAGAGAATACTTGGCCATTCACATCAGTCCCTGCCCCAGTGGAGCTTACACTCTATATTCCCTACCACACGTACATGCACACACATTCACGCTAGGGTTAATTTTTGTTGGGATCCAATTAACCTGACAGTATATTTTTGGATTGTGGGAGGAAACTGGAGTACCTGGAGGAAACCCACGCATACACGGGGAGAATATATAAACTCCACTCAGTTAGGGCCATTCTGGGAATCGAACCCATGATATCAGTGCTGTGAGGCAGTGATGCTAACCATTACACCATCCATGCACTGCACCATCCATGCAATTCACCTGTTTTTGCATTTAGATTATCACCATATTTAATTGAAATTAGCTGCTAGGACAACTGATGCGAAAACCCATTGTCCTGTCTAGCTGTCAGTAGCTGCTGCTGGGCAAAAAAGGGGAGGGAAGCTGCTGGGAGAGAGGATGGCACTGCCTGCTGTATGCTGCAGGGAAGAGGGGGTTGCCAGCTGCTGTTGTGTTGTTGGGGGTGCTGATGCCTGGCTGCTGTGGGCTGTGGGGAAGGGGAGGTTACAGGCTGGTTCTGTGTCCCGGGGGAAGGACGGAGGCAGGGGTTTGCTGGTGACTGCCTGCAGGGGAGATCTGGTCAGACAGCAGTTGATGCAGGGATGTTCTGACCCCCACTCCTACTCCATCCTACACAGTCTGTCCCATTCTTCACAAAGCTCTGGGTTCTGTCCTCTCTCTTTCCTATTCTTCCCCCACAGTCTCCCTCTCCTCTCTCATACCCTACTATAGTACCCACCTTGCACTGCATTGCCTTAAATTGTTCTAGCCACTCTTCTTTTCAGCATCTGACCATCCAGAGGTTGCCTCTCCCTTAGCTCCGACCTGACTCCACATCTCCCATCCACTGAGCACACCTGTCAAGTGGTGCCAAACTCCATTCTCTCTGCAGTCCCCAGTCAGCACATAGTACACCATCCCTGGTGCTCTTATTGTGCCCATCAATCACATTCCACTCCAGATTTGTCTTAACCCACCACAACTCCTGTAAACACCTTTTTTCCAACACTGCCCCACCTCCTTACACAACCTTGTAGCCTTCCTTTAGTAATCATTTTGTTCTGCCTCTGGGTCTTTCCTTTTTTTTCTCAATTTCTCTCCACTATTTCTATGGACATCCGTTTCCTGTCTACTCTATCTAAGCACTTCTACCTACTGATTTTTATAAATATTTATTTTTAAGCAAGGATGGTGTAATGGTTAGCATTACTGGCTCACACCACTGAGGTCATGGATTCAATTCCCACCATTGCCCTAACTGTGTGGAGTTTCTATAGTCTCCTTGTGCTTGCGTGGGTTTCCTCTGGGTACTCCAGTTTCCTCCCACACTCCAAAAATATACTGGTAGTTAATTGGCTGCCCCCCGAAAAAAAAATAACCCTAGTGTGTAAGTGTGTGCTAGGGAATATAGGGCCTACTTCAGACCTGACAGGAGCAGGGAGCTACTTGTCGCTCCCTGGCTCGCAGCAGCTGCATGTGACATCGCGCAGTTGCCGCGGCCCACCCTCCAAATGGTCTGGGCATGCCTGCGTTGCCCGGACCACGCCCTCAAAACAGCAGCCAAATGCTGCAGGGCCGCCCCTTCCTACCCAGCTACCGCCTCTGCGAAAACGCACAGCAACGATCAGGTCTGAGTTGGGCCCATAGATTGTAAGCTCCACTGGGGCAGGGAATGATGGGGGTAATTCCAAGTTGATCGCAGAAGGATTTTTGTTAGCAATTGGGCAAAACCATGTGCACTGCATGGGAGGCAGATATAACATGTGCAGAGAGAGTTAGATTTGGGTGGGGTGTGTTCAATCTGCAATCTAATTTGCAGTGTAAAAATAAAGCAGCCAGTATTTACCCTGCACAGAAATAAAATAACCCACCCAAATCTAACTCTTTCTGCACATGTTATATCTGCCTCCCCTGCAGTGCACATGGTTTTGCCCAATTGCTAACAAAAACCCTGCTGCGATCAACTTGGAATTACCCCCGATGTGATTGGACACATATTCTCTGTAAAATGCTGTGTAATATGTGTGTGCTATATAAATAACTGCTAATAAATTAATTATATTTTTTTATTTTATTTAGGTATACTTAATTTCTTATTTATATTTATTATTTATTTTTGTCATTTTGCTGCTGTGCAGTATATCTAAAAGGGAGTGGGGCCCCGCTGTTCACTTGCTCGTTCATGTTATTTATTGGGAGGGGGGGGGCTACCAGACAGTCATGGGAGGGGAGCGCTACCATGTTGTATACTGTGGAGTGTGGAAGTACCTGGAGTGGGAGAGAGAGGTTTTAATATCAATATATAATAAAATCAAGCTTCCACTTTGTGCACAGTGCCACTAGAATTTTACAAAAGTCTTGTTTAATAGTGCTAAATTCATTTTGAGGTAACCACTGGGTTGACTTAATGATGGGAATTTAGGTGTCATGTAGTATAGTAGAACAGTGTTTATGTTGTGGGAAGTATTGTGTTCTTCAGGGGAAAAAAATACTTACTGTATCACCATACTGTAAGTATAGATGGAGCTGCTCTTATCTAGTGTGGCTCTATTGCATACGTGCACTCCTGGCGGGACTAGGCGATCTGGCGCCTAGCCCTGCCATGGAAGTGCACAGAGACATTCCCATTCTAGTGAATGGGGTGCCTGCGCGTCATGGTTGCTCTCACGCCCCAGATGCGGCGATAGCGACCGGGCAGGCACGCCCAGGCACAGACAATGGAGCCACGATTAGCGTGGCTCCATCTGTATGTTTTAAAAAAAAGACATAAATATCTGTTCTCCAGTTCATATAAACAGGAGAAAACCCACGTTAGATTTCATGGGGGAGCAGTGTGTTTAGGAAACAGTTAACAAAATAAGTGTAATCAGTGATTTCTCCATAATTTTCACTAAATGTGGAGAAAGCATAAATATCACATTTTCCAGCTTTTATGCTGAAAAAAGTAGATAATTATGTTTCATGAATATAGCCCTAAATCAGTGATGCGTTTGTGTTTTGGCAAAACCAATCCCTGAGGTATTGTTTTCGGATCTGGATTTCTAAAAATTCATAAAATAATGTAAGTTGAGACAATAAATAGATGATTAGTGGATGCTTGTTACTTATATCACATCAAATATATATATATATATATATATATATATATGAGATTTTTTGTATAACCATTGGTCCTCAGAAATGAATAAGTATTAAGAATTAATATTAGGAAGACCTCTATATTTATAATATCCCATTTATTGCGCAATCACAATCAGAAATATGCATTAAAAATATACATCAATAAGCAACAATAAAATGGTAAAATTCCAAGGAGAGTGATAATATCAATTATTTGTTCTCTCCTTCATATACATACATTGAAACAAGTAATTTGATTCCTATGATAGTATAAAATACTTTGGAAATAGTAACTATTGGCAAACTCCCAGACTTTATCCTCCTCCAAAGAATGAAAATAGTGTATTTTAGTTAATTTGTAAAAATGATGTTCACAGCTGCTGTTTGTGTCCAAATAGTATCGTTAGTAGCTGATGTGCATCTTGGAGCTGGACGTATATATAATAGTGCTGCAATTGCCGGCGTCTCGGCTAATAAGTTGGTTTATTCAAGCACTATACACTAGTATATTTACCCTTCCTGATGCCTCTAGTCAACCAGCCACATGTATCTCCACTACACGGCCTTTTCTCCCAATGGTGATGCACTCACCTCTGGCAGGACTTCTGGCTAGTCACAGGTGCCACCGTTTGGTGTTTCCCAATCTGACCATGGATGCCGCTGTCCGCTCATGAGCTCCTGCTCGCTATGGCTTTCCCACTGGTGGTAATGATAGCTGCTGCGGGAGCCGGTTACAAACTTAGTCCAGCAAGATCTGTGTACAGAGCTGTGGTGGGCTCAATGGGTGGTAGGAGGAAATCTGGAGGATAGCAATTGCTGCTCTTGTCAACGCGTTTCATCCCACAATGCATTGGGTCTTTCTCAAGACTGTGGAGCTGGGCAGCATTTCCTTCTTTTTAACATGCGTAGCTAATCAGTAAATTAATTTCAACTGGCTACTTGTATTTTTTAAACCAAATGCACAAATATACTTCAGGCATACAATCATTTTACAGGCTTCCTTACACTGAATTACAAAACATTAATCCAATGGTGGGACAGCACATTCATTATTAAAAATAAAATATAAAATTTTATATATATATATATATATATATATATATACATATAATGAATAAATTATTCTTCATACTCATTAAAGATATAGAATTTTTATATAATATTCACACAATATAAACCTTATGCATAAAGTGTTATGCATAAATGTGTATATACATAATTATACTTAAGTAAAAATAATAATAATTAAAAAATAGAGAGAAAATATAATATACACACAGATAGTTGACAATATATTCCTTAGATAGGAGAATTGTTGCCAAATTTGTATATTACTGGCTGGATATATTTTCCTATAATATCCATTAGGCATACCATGATATATAATTTATTAGTTTAGTAAACTCCAAAATTCTTGACATAGATATTCCTTATTATCAGTGAGCTACATATGTATATAAGAATTCCATATGCATTTTCTTAGTTCACTAAAATCTTTAATACATGTCTATATAGAAATAAAAATGAAAGAGAGAGAGAGAACATATAATATACACACAGATAGTTGACAATATATTCTTTAGAGAGGAGAGGTTAATCCAAATTTGTATATTACTGGCTGGATATATTTTCTGTAGTATCCACTATGCATACCATGATTTATAGGTTATTAGTTTAGTAAACCCAAAAATTCTTGACATATATATTCCTTATTATCAGTGAGCTACATAAGTATATAAAAATTCCATATGCATTTTCTCAGTTCACTAAAATCTTTAATTGATGTCTATGTGGGAAGTTATGGAGGGACTTAGTACATAAAGGGAATAAGTTGATGCCGGGGACATCTTTGCATATATCGAGTACGGTGTAATTGCACATATATACATATATACACCCATATACATACATACAGTACATACATACATACATACATACATACATAAATGCATACACATATGCATATATGGAATGATGAAGACACAATATAATAAACATTTCTTCTCTTATAGAGGTTTATGTTGGAGGGGGACGGGTAGATAGATGTCACTGTAATTTAACTTCACTTAGTCATCTATTCATGAATAATCTAGAGCCTCATTTAGACCATTTGGGCTCAGGTTATCCATTTTAAATATCCATGATGACTGTTCCAGACATAGTTGTCTAAATCTGTTTCCTCCCCTTTGGTGTTATCGTATTTTTCTACTGCCACAATGGTAAGCCCCTTGGGGTCTCCATTGTGGAACCTGTTTCTGTTCCTACTGTAATACTAACACAAATAGCATTAGTTTCCAGTCATTTCAAGTGTGAATCAACACCTGAAGTCATGAGGGAACAATTCCATCCAAAACATGTGAGATTCTGGTTTTAAATCCAAGATGAGAACTTGGTGGGATGACCCGAGATTGTACTCAGTTCAACTTGGAACCCTAAAGTGACCTGAGCCTTGACTCGGCTCAAAACCCCAAATTTCTGGTATGGTTGGTTTTCAGCAAAATCAAACCACTCATCTCTAGTTTTACAGTGAAACTTTTGTTTTGCAAGTACTTATATACCAAATATTGGACAATATACAGCTTGTTAGAAGTAACATCTATGTGGTCTTGTAATTTTAAATGTATGTATGCATAATGTGGCTGTTGTAAACAGGGGTGAAATGTGTCCAATATAAAAGAAGACTTTCAAGGAGTTTGCAGAACTGGATACATTTTAAAGGTTTGTCCAACTCTGCAAGTGTAGCATGTGCACTAATTCTTTTTTTGCCAGCATAAAACAGTAGTAGATACACCAGGTTGATGCCAGGATGAAGCATTGCATATGCCCCTAGTTTAGAATGGCTTTGGTAGATACTAGAATCAAGTTGGAGAAAGAATCAAAGAATCTTTGACATCAAGGGGAGGAGCCATAGCACCAGGGGGAGGAGCTAGGCCAACGGGATAGTTTGTCTACTATCCACGCCACCAACTACTCCCTTTAGTAACACAGTGGCGAGTGAATCGGAGCGGAACGAGCCCGTGAGGGTATATTTCCGGGTACCCAGGTTCAGACATGGCTCCTCCCCCTGGTGACATCAGAGGTCCTTTCTCCAACTCGGTTTTAGCCATAACCAAATGGATTTAGGAGTGCTTCAAAGTGTCATGTGGCTTGAGAATGTTAGTCATAATGCTACAATTTTTGTAATCAAATCAAAAACAATACATTACTATTAGTACAGAACTGTATGTCAATTTAGCGAGCAACTCTTCCAGCTTTGGGCATCATTTTTTTTTACCAAAAATGCATCTCAGTTGCAATGTGACATGACTGGAATGCACCAGGAGACTGATGATTAATTTGATATCTGACACTTGTATATCTGCATTTCTGGGTAAAAAGAAGCGAATAAAGATGCCCGGGGCAAGCAGAGTCTTACAGGACCTAGCATGCCAAAAGGTGCCATTTGGCATGAGTGTAGTGTTGAAGTTAAATCAAATATATCTGTATTGTCTCATTAATTATGCTATGATTCTTAATACTGTACCACGTTCCCTTTAAACAGTGTCTTATTTCAACACTTGTGCATCATTTGGTTAAGATGTTTACGTGACTAGTAGCAAGGCCTTTTATGTAGATAGCGAATGCTCAGTGATATTGTTCGAGACTTGGTGGCATCACAAGAAGGACATATTCTGTGAAATCTGATGAAACTTCACTTTGGACAACAACACGTTATTATGAACAAGAATTACCTTTATGACAACAAAGCCTATTAGAGAACCTAATTGTTATGTATAGGAGATTCAAGATTCATGGACAAGTCTGCCATCTTGTGAATAATACCTTTCTCTTTAATTAGCTAATCTGACCATACTTGGCATTTCCCCTCTCTGTTCATTAACCAGTGTATTTCCACAATTTAATCTATATGTACGCCTTGTTTGTAAATAAACTATGAATGATTGTTTAATGTTTTTGGTATAAATGTGTAAAGTCAGAGGTCTGAAGACACAGGCTCATGGTGAATTCTGTCCTGGTCCACACTCCTCTGCAGAGAATATTGGGTGTGGTTCCATCTTTTGTAATAAATTCTATATGCTGAATATCATCACAATGGAGAACTCTCAATTATTATTATTTTCTTAATTTTAAACTTTAACAGTAGCAAAAGCGTATGAGGACACATCTGTATAAATGAAATTACAAATAAAAACAATACAAAAAAAGTACTAATTAAGTTCAATTAAATACAAATATCCATTGTCTTCACCTTTAAAAAAAATCAAATGGAAGAGACTAAGGTACACTCAACATCAGTGTTTATATGGCACCAGGGTATAGAGCACCCACAATATTTATGCCTACTGACAAGTTCATATGTGTTGTGGTCTACATGAGACAAATTTGACCTTACTATTTGTGAAAAAATTAGGTCTGTGACAATTAAGATAGCTATGCCTCATTTCCTGTGTCAAATATGTACTTTTTATACCCATATCCATATTCATCCAATTTGTCTGTTTGTTCATTCTCCATAACATGTCCATTGCTGCTCACCCAATACTGTGTTTAAATTAACCTTAATATTGTTAATATATGCAATTGTTTTATGTTATATGTTACCCTTTAGATAATGTATTTATGTTAGACCTAGTTTCCTATTGTTTTCATACACCACAGTGGACCCTCAGAGGGTGAGTCATATAAGGTACCATTATCTATGTTTGTTTACTCCCTATTGTCCAAAAGTGAGCTGACCAGACAGGGTGGCTCTCTGACTGTTGTCATCACCTTGATTAGAATATGTATTGTATTCCAATGCTGTAAGATCCTAAAGCCCAGTACTCACGGGCCGATCAAGGAGAGATGCGTGCTGAGCGAACCGCTCAGCACACATCTCTCCTGCCGCTCAGCACAGCGCGATCTGTGCTGAGCGTGCGGGGGGAGACGGGGGGGCCGCTCACTTCACCCAGCGGGTGAAGTGAGCGACCCGCTAGATTGGCCTGCATGCAGGCCAATCTAGCAGCGGCGATAGCGATGTGCGGGGCCGCGCATCGCTATCGCCGAGGGGGCTACACACGGAGCGATCCTGCCGATATTCTAAGCAATCTAGTCAGATTGCTTAGAATATCGCTCCGTGAGTACCCCCCTTAAGACACAGATGTCACACACACCCCAGCAATATAAAGCTTCTGGAGGTATAAGTAGAGCTACCCAGAGAGCTGAAGAGAGATTCTTTGATCCCAGGCTAAGAAGTAATGTTCTGCCAGGGATCTGCTTGGAGACCCATTATATTGGATTTATCTGGGACTCTGTATTGCTAAAAGAGACTCTATGCTCCCAGACCAAGAAGTAATGTTCTGTCAGGAGATTGTGGTGGGAATTGTCATGTGGAATTGGATTACAGAAGTGTGCTGAACTGTGTTATAACCTATTCTGTCAATAAACCCTGGCTGGTTTTTCATCTACTACCAAGCTTGAGTGATTTGGAACCCGGTATCATCACACTATTCTCATCCAGCTCCTGCATATCCTTTCCCTCGCTGTTCTATTTATCTAATTGTAAGAAGTCATAAAGCAAATTAATTTGAATCTGTTTTTGCCAGCAGTATGCTGCCTAAGTGTGTATGTAGCAAACAAATACTGTGCACTTTATTTAGAATTGGAGTTCAGAGTTTATGCACTCCTCTCCTGCATAATAATTTGCACATTTTAAATGTGAATTCCTTTGCAATACATGATCTTTCTAGATGAGGCCCTTAATATATACAGACAATTGGAGAATGAAAGACAATGTTGCTTTTCTTTACATGACAGCATCTTGCACGTTTCAGCACTTTGTGTGTTCTGGAGCTTAGCATACGCAACAATTGATGATACAGAGTCATATGCACTGCAGCATGATCTTTTCCACTTGCAACTGAAGGGATGTACTGTAACTGGGTAGTAATGGTGAGTTTGCACAGTAGGCAAAGTTCAGTGAGTGTGTCAATGGAAATATGGGTTAGGTAGAGTTGTGCATATGATTAAATACATCTGTTTTCAGATGGATCTTTTAAAAATACACCGCAGGTCTGGTCTAAGTGTGCAATGATAATGATGACATCTATGAAGCCAAGTGTACGTATAGAGGAGGCCTGGTGACAGAAATACATACATTAATTTAAAAGTTGGTTGGAGATAATTGGGTAAATAGGTCTAGTTTTTAAAATGTCAGTATGATTTAATATTGTATGTTATTGGGGTAGGGGGGGATATAGAGCTTTAAATCTCTGTTCATTTTTGCATATATCATGTACCTAGAACTTTTCCAACAATTTTGTTCCAATACTCCAGGACCATGGGGCCATCGGAAAGTATGATGTTTTGCTCATGATTGGTAGCTGTCTATACCTACTGCATCAGTGGTGCGCAATGTATGAAATAATGTGTGTGCATCTTATAGCGCCTGTATTCATGCTACTTACAGACATACCGTACCCGTAGAGCTTCTGTCCTCTAGCTAGCTTCTGTGCTGCTACACTGCGCTGAAAACACTCTGTGTTGTTTTCACTCTGTGCTCAATGGCAGTCTGTACTACTTAAGATGGCATCTGTATGCTGCTCTGGGTATTCTAGTAGCTTGGGCCTTGTGTACGTAAACTTTGTGTGCATGGGCCCATAACCTTTTGGAAATGATGTGTGTGCAGGGATTGATATTGTAGAATCATATACAGTAGGCACACACCAGCGAATGACTCAAACTGCACAGCCCAATTACTTACTAGTGGATTTGGGTTATTGATAGATAGCAAGTACTGCCATACTCAGCAGGTGAATGTATACTGTAAATGAGTGGTGGAGCAGTGATGCTGCAACAGCTTTATATGCAAGTACTAAGCATAGGAGATAAGCAGGAGACTCTCCCACCATGTCACACTACACAGTTCCAGATAGTAAAAGAATAAATGGACCCTGTACATGCTCAGTAGAGATCACAGTGGCAAAGTTGGAATAGGGCATGAAGCCTCCCTGGAGACTGGGAAGACCAGTGTCTGCACAGTAGTGTACTCCTCTTTCAATACACACAACATAGTTAGTGTTTAAAGGGAAGGGGGGTTTAAGGTGGCCTAACTGAGTCTATAGGTATAGCCATGACTTATTCTGTGACATGACTTCAGGTCTCGCAACTGGTTATAATGTAAGGTCATCTTGATACCTACCTGTATTATGCAAATAATATCCCACTTATCCCTGTATTATATAAACAATTACCTATTGTTAACCTGTATTTATTACTGTATTCCTTATTTATTGCTGTTTATTTCTATTATTTATTTATTATTGAACTTTGTTGTCGTGTAATGGCTGGTTTAGTTATGAAAACAAGGGAAGGCTGATTAAGGACCTCTTGTTCTTCAGGCTGGAAGGTTGGTGGCACGAGAATAAGGCATGACTTTAAATGCCAGTCTCTATAGCTGTGGGAGTAAAATTTTATTCAGGAATCAGAGGAAAACAGCTCTGTATGTGGGAAAATAAATGAAGCCCATAGAACAGGTGTTTGTTCCAGCCCACTGCTCTGTGATGACTCGTCTGTAAAAGCGCTCTAACCCTCTGCTCTCTTCCTGTTGCTGATTTGGAAAGTGTAACCAAGCCCCATGGGTTGACTGTAAATGTAACTTATATATAATATACTGTATTGATTGTTTACATTTAACTCTCAGGAGTCAATTCAAGTTAGGAATGAGTTTGCATAAGCAAGTTTGTTTCATGTATGTGTGCAGCTAAGAATTGTGAGATTCAATTAGAAATGTCAAATAGTGGTACTCCCATCTGGGTTGCAGAAATATTCAGAAAAATGCAACCTTGGAGAAGAGCATGAAAGAGTGGGGAAACCATCATAGACCCCCAAAAGGGGCAACAGGGATAGCAGGACCATATAGAAAACTGTTAGTGGCCGTAAGGAAAGTACTAAGAAGAAAAGGTGTCAATGGACAATTTTTTGGCACTTTTCTATTTATGGCTAAAAATTATAGCAAGCAAGTTTTATTTATTCAAATTAAGCTCTTTCCAGCATTTCATGGTATAGAAAAATTAATGTACTGTAATGTGCTTTTTAAGTGTTTAAATAGTAGTTTGTAAAAAGTTGGAATAAACAGTTTTATCTCATCTACAGGTTCAAAAACCTCTCTCTCATTAACACATCATTTAACCTATTACTAAGCTTTTTAGAGACATTTACGTAAAAACTGACATCTGTATTGGCCAAATATGCTATGAAGTTGAGCGCAATATGTCCTTCTATGAAGATCCAGCACAGTCAACTTAAGCGCTTTATCAGTTTATATATGATACGTCACGTATCATATATATTGGCCATATAGTGTACTTGTTAAATTTAATACACTGTTTAGTCAACAACTTGCCTGGCATGGTTTCATCAGATGCTACCACTTCGGCAAGTGCCTTATCTGATCTGCGCACACATTTGGGATAAGTATAAATACAAGTTCTTTACCTAATTCACTCATAAATAAAAACAATTTCTGAGCCTTTTTGTGAAGAAAAAAAAAATATCATCAGTTAAGGGGGGTAATCACGGTGCGATATTCTAAGCAATCTGACTAGATTGCTTAGAATTTAAGCATTATCGCTCCATGTGTACCCCCTACAGCGATAGTGATGCGCAGCCCTGCGCATCGCTATCGCTGGTGCTAGATTGGCCTGCCATGCAGGCCACTCTAGCAGGTCTCTCACTTCACCCGCTGGGGGAAATGAGCGGCCCCCATCTCCCCCCTGCACGCTCAGCATACATCGCGCTGTGCTGAGCGGGGGGGTGGGGGAGAGATGTGTGCTGAGTGGTTCGCTCAGCACACATCTCTCCCACATCGGACCGTCTATATGGGCCTTAACTGTAAGTGGTCAGTGGGCCTATCAGATCTGATCGCAGTAGCAAATTTGTTAGCAAGTGGGAAAAACCATGTGCACTGTGGAGGGGGGGGGGCAGATATAACATGTGCAGAGAGAGTTAGATTTGGGTGGGGTGTGTTCAAACTGAAATCTAAATTGAAGTGTAAAAATAAAGCAGCCAGTATTTACCCTGCACAGAAACAAAATAACCCACCCAAATCTAACTCTCTCTGCACATGTTATATCTGCCCCCCACATCCCCTGCAGTGCACATGGTTTTGGCCATTTGCTAACAAATTTGCTGCTGCGATCAGACCTGAATACGGCACAGTGAATTGTCTTGTAAAGGAGTGTAAGAATATAGGGTTTCATTCCGACCTGTTCACACACTGCTGTTTTTCACAGTAGTGCGAACAGGTCGGTTCTGTGCATGCACTGCGGCCGCAATGCACAGGCGCGTCGTTGCCCAGTGACGGCCGTCGCTGGGCAACAATAAGAATAACAAAGAAAGCGATCTCTTGAGAGGAGGAAGGCATTCTGGGGCATCAACTGACCGTTTTCTGGGAGTGGTGTGGCGAATGCAGGTGTGTCCAGGCGTTTGCAGGGTGGGTGTCTGATGTCAATTCCGGGACCTGACAGGGTGAATACATCGCAGCGGGTAAGTAACTCCAGAGCTGCTCAGAAACTCCACAAAATGTTTTTGCATAGCTCGGCTGCACAATCGTTCGCAGCCTTGCTATGCAAAAAAACCCTCCCCCATAGGCGGCGTCTAGTTGATCGCACGGGCAGCAAAAAGTTGCTACGTGCTATCAACTCAGAAAGACCCCCCAAGGACAAGAGAATTCTCAAAATGTGGAGTCAAAGCTTAATTTAAGAAAGTTAGTAAACACTTCCAGGTACTCAGCTCTAAGCAAAAGTATGCCTAGTATATGTTTCATGAAACAGTTAGGACTTTATCTGTGACTTCTTTCCAATAATCTAATGAGATTTGTATTACAGAAAACCAGTTAAAAATAAATTTGTGTAACTAAAGGTGTCAGTTACTGAATGTAAGGGTTTGAGAATCCTTGCCTCTCTGCTATGAACAGACCTTGCCTCTCTGCCATGAACCTCTGCATATGGCTCACCTTACAAAAAAATCGCTACCTGTGCAATTTACCATCAGTTTGGAATTTGTGGAATAACTATTTCAGGGTATTACAATAAGACTCGCCAGAGGCAGGCAGGCAATTGGATGCAATGTGCTTTATGCAAATTGTCACACGCTTCCTTTCTAACTCTACAAGAATTATAAGAATGTCATTATTCCTCCCCCCACCTCAGTGTCCCTGATAGCGCCCCTCTCACAGCTGGCTCTCCATCTTCTAATAATTTGCTCCAATTTACAACATGAGACCACATATACAATATTTTTCAATGCCACTGTAAATTCTCAAACCCCTTGTGGCACAAACCGCTGAATTTCAGTATGTAGAATACATACACACATATATATATATATATATATATATATGGGCAAAATAAAACCTATTATGTAAATGGAATGCTGAATTACTCATTAAATCATAAAATCACTTTGAAGTAGCAGCTATCCCATTAACACCCAGCTATGGATGCAGACAAAATGCACTGGAGTTAAACTTAGCATAGCTAATTAACTCTTTTGATGTATTTTAGTATTTATCTCTATGATTAGTAACTTTGGGTGCAGATTGTGTGTGCAGTATCCCTCTGGGCACCTTCATTTCTAATGTGTGATTAATGTCCCTGCAAAGAAACACATGGTACACCCTATGCAGGCACACTTAATCCCATTAACCCAGCTCCTGGGTTTGATGTGCATCTAACTAATGAGCAATCCATCTTTACATACTCCAAATATTATACCAAGAGTAATAATAACAGCTGAAAATGTAAAGATAATGAAAAAGGTATATAAATGCTTTTGATAATAAGTATGTTTTTTAAGTATGTTTATCTGTTTTTAGAAGTGTATAAGTAGATACAATATGACACAACAAAATAGTAACCAGCTGAGGCATTAATTTGTATTGGATTATGGGAATGAAACTTTTTTCCGTAAAGCCGAGTTTTAAGCCCGTTGATTGGTTAGACAAGGTCACGTGGTACAGCTATTGGAGCCGCTGGAAATTACTTTGGGATTTCAGATAAGGAGTTAATGTGTATATTTTATGGGGTTTGACATTCTGTAGACCCTGGTATTCATTTTTGGGGTCCTTTAATGAGGATCTCAACAAGCCGGTTTAGGCTACACCGATCGACTGTATATAATCATGTGACATGATGACAGGGCTCGTTATATATTTTAAAAACTTTAATAGTTTTTAAAACCTATTTTTACTTTTGAAAGTTATATGTATCTATGAATAGTATGGGACCGACCCTTCTATAGTTTTCAACGGGCTTTAAATGGAAGCTAAAAGATTTGTTTGGAGGATAGGATCAGGCGCGGGTTAATTAATGAGTATCATGTGATGCTATGTAATAGGTATAAAACCCCTGTTTTAGCCAGTGTGAACAGTACTTCTTGACAAAGGGTAAAGGAGTCCCCGAAACACGTTGAAGCCGTTCTTGTGGAGCCATTGGTGGTGCTAGTTTTAGAGACTAGGGATGAAATGGACTTTCGTTACCATCTATAACACCGGATCCGAGTCTGCAGCCGGGACGAGTGTGTTCATCCGTGTATGTTCAGACATCTCCCCGTTGGTAACTGGCATCTGCTTCAGCTCCCTGTATTTTTTAATTGTTGTTACCTGTTTTAAACATTAAAACACCTTTTTTTGGAGTTTCCATCTGGTCCATATATTTCTGGAGGCAGCAAGGGAGGACTAAAAGACACTGTTACGTGCATGCATGACAGAATGTTCATGTAAGTGTGTATTTTATGAGACCCCCTGTATTCGTAAACCTGCTAAGAACTTGTGTTTCCAGTTAAAAAGAAACTTTTACGTGCACTCGAGAAGGGAATACCATGTAAGTGTTATTCCTTTGGAGAGAAAGATCAGTGGAACAGTGTAGGGAACGATCATATACCTATACCTGTTCGGAGTCTGATGAAATTTCCCCTGTTTGGAAAAACAATTGGTTTTATTTGAGCGCTGGTTTTGGCATTTTTTTGTTTTGGATTATGAGACATACAGTAGGCTTCTTAGCTTTAAGAGGGTGTACTCCGATTGGCCGGCTGTTGGGATCCCGGTGCCCAGCATACTGGAGCTGGGATCCCGACTGCCGGAATAACGGCAGCAGGGTAAGCGCAAAAGAGCCCCCTTGCGGGCTTGCTGCGCTCGCCACGCTGAGGGCACGTTGGTGCGCTACATGCACCACACTATTTAATCTCCGTCCAGGGGTATCGTGGACACCCCAAGAGGGAGAATAATTGTCGGGATCCCAGTTGTCGGGATCCCGGTGCCGGTATGCTGAGCACCGGGATCCCGACTGCCGGTATATCGAGTGCCTCTCCTTTAAGGAAGTGACACTTGTTATACTGTATACAAGTTTTTCACTAATACTTCTTTTTTTAACAGGATTGTGTAATGTACTAGCAGCAGCTTTTCCCTTCAATGCAATTATATATATTTGAATGAATGGTAGAAAACATATCACTGAGAAGTTGTAGAAGGTGCTTATAGAGACACAATGGACCAGCATGAGTATGGTCGTATCAAACATGCGATTTAGAGTCTGTGTATCTATACTAAGAGAATCTATAGTATCCCATAGTTCTAGTGGTTCTAGTATTATGCTTTTTTCCTCATGAAAACTTGCGTGAACTCAACACAATATCCCGCCTTAATGGCAGACAAGGGTTTACCCTCAGGTTGATTGTGGCAATGTAGAGATCTACATGTATAAAGGTTTAACCTTTTCAAAGAATATGTGATAGCACAACACCTTCTGAACAGTGGACAGGATTATGGCTTTTTATAGGTCCTAGAAGAATCAGTGCACAGTTGTCAGCCCCTGAGGAAGAAACGTGCTAAGTAATCCAGTTGCTGTTCATCTGAACCTGACCATACTAATCAGGGCCGTTTCTAGCCAATTTGGCTCCCAGTGCGAGATAAAAAAATGCGCCCCCCCCACATTCACATTAAAAAAAATGCGCCCCCCATAGATATAAAAAGGAAAAGCATGCGCGCGCCGAAGGCGCATGCGCGCTCCCGGCAAGGGTGTGTGGCCTCATTAAAATGGGCGTGGCTTTGTTAAGGTGGGCGTGTCCTTATCTGATCTCATCATCACAGCCACCACAGGATAAAAAAAAAAGTCCTCATTTTACACATTACAGCAGGCACGCGACCTCATTTTACACAGCACGGCAGGCAAGTGTCCCCATTTTACACAGTACGGCAGGCACGTGCCCCCATTTTACACATTGCGGCAGGCACATGTCCCCATTTTACACATTGCGGCAGGCGAGAGTCCCCATTTTACACATTGCGGCAGGCACGTGCCCCCATTTTACACAGTACGGCAGGCAAGTGTCCCCATTTTACACAGTACGGCAGGCACGTGCCCCCATTTTACACATTGCGGCAGGCACATGTCCCCATTTTACACATTGCGGCAGGCGAGAGTCCCCATTTTACACATTGCGGCAAGCACGTGCCCCCATTTTACACATTGCGGCAGGCACGTGTCCCCATTTTACACATTGCGGCAGGCAGGTGTGCCCATTTTACACAGTACGGCAGGCAAGAGTCCCCATTTCACACATTGCTGCAGGCACGTGTCCCCATTTTACACATTGCGGCAGGCACGTGTCCCCGTTTTACACATTGCGGCAGGCACGTGTCCCCGTTTTACACATTGCGGCAGGCAAGAGTCCCCATTTTACACATTGTGGCAGGCACGTGTCCCCATTTTACACATTGCGGCAGGCACGTGTCCCCATTTTACACATTGCAGCAAGAAAGTGTCCCTATTTTACACAGTACGGCAGGAAAGTGTCCCTATTTTACACAGTACGGCAGGAAAGTGTCCCTATTTTACACAGTATGGCAGGAAAGTGTCCCTATTTTACACAGTACGGCAGGAAAGTGTCCCTATTCTATGCAGTACGGCAGGCAAGTGTCAAGTGGGGGGGGGGGGGAGGGAGAGGGAGGGGGGGAGAGAGATGAACTTACATGTCAAGAAGATCTTCCCGCTCCTCGCTCCTCGCGCAGGCCGCCGGCGCCTCCTCTTAACAGCTTGGCTCCCCCTCCTCCCTATTCCCGAGTACTCCCGCTCGGGTGGCAGAGTTTCACGGTTTGACACTGTTGCGTCGTGACGTCACGACGCAACCGCGTCATACCGCGAAACTCCGCCCCCCGAGCAGGAGTACTCAGGAAAAGGGAGGAGGGGGGAATCTGGGACCCGTAAAGTGCCGCGGCGGGGCGCCCCGTGTGGTTGCACGGCTCGCCCGCCGCAAGAAACGGCACTGATACTAATGTCTGATATGCGGACTGCTGATTTTAGATCCCTTCTTTGCTATGTGTGGATGATTCTGCACAGGGGACATACTGTAATACTGGAGCTCTGACTTGACTTCACAAATTGGTATTAGAAGTAAAATTAGCAACCAGGTTGGTTTTGCCTTGTAAATGATTGCCACTTTAAATCTAAAGCTTTAATTGTCATGATAGCAGCATGGAACTTGCACCCTTTCTCAAATACCCCCAATGTAGCCTTCAGATCATCAGTGTCTATTCTACACAGCATTTTAAAATAATAATTTTCCCATGAGTTTATGAATACTCTAATAATGACTTGAGGTAAAATGAATTCTTCCCTTACATGTTCCCACTCAACTGGTAATTACATTACAAAATAAATAGCTACTGTTGATAGATAGATAAATAAATAAATAATGTTGCTATTAATGTTACACTGTATTTTTATCTGTAATACCGTACTTGCAATAGACTTGTGGTTTAATAACCAATATACTGCTATCTCCAGTCACCAGAGCCAGATTAAGGGGGGACCCAAGGTTTAAGTACCCCTGGGCCCCCACTGTGACAGGGCCCCCACCACTCACCACAGATCGGACCTTATCAATGTTCTGCAGCTCTGCACTGGTAGTCACTGCATAGCTGGGCTGCAGGTGCGTCACTACACAGCATTGCTGGGCTGCCAGCTGCTGCAGTCATTCATAGTGAAGGATGCAAAGTGAAAGCCTGCATCTGCGCAATGTGCAGGCTTTCAATGTAACCAGATTGACACGCTGCCTTATGGGCTTCAGTGAGGAGCCGAGGGAGGCAGCGGGCACATAAAGGGGTAATGTCGGCAAAGGAACGTGATGCAGGCACACACACACAAACACACACACACACACACACACACACACACACACACACACACACACACACACACACATCCTTAAGGGCCCCTTGTCTTATGTACCTTGTGCCCCCCAGAGCATTAATCCAGCTCTGCCAGTCACTGTTCATAATAATATTCTAAACTGTGACAAATCCTCTTACAGCTATTCATTGACTGCTGCCGCATCATATTCCCTCCTTGGTTATTAAGATTCTTTATTATTTGGTGCTTCATATTTCACAACCGCTATCAATGATTTATTTTCATGCCATTTCACAACAAACAATAACTATTGTATCAGCACTTACAGGATACCTAGCTGTACCCCCAGATGAGGTGATCTAACTACCAATATTGAATCAATATAAACAGTTTCAGATGTCAGTTGGGACTGAAGGAAAAAACAGTCAGAAGATAACCATATACTGTAAATATCACATACAGCTTATTTACTGACAGGTAATTAAGCTACTTCCTAACTTTATATCTATAGTACTGTATGTGGGTAATATCCACTCGAAGCGTATTACTTCAAAGGATTTCACATGTTTTCACAACCTTCCTGTTTTAGCCACAGACATGTCTGATGTCTGACCAAAGAATATATTTTCACAAGAATCCTTACTCTTTGTCCTAAAGCAAAACTGTAAATCTTATTGTGGTGTGATAAGCCTCTCAGAAAACAGCAGACTGAGTAGTATTTTAATGCAATGATGTATAGTATGCAAAATATAATATAGGTGTGATGTGATTGCTGGGTAAAGTCACGAACTGAAAGACATGATGACAGGCATCAGGGAAAATATGACAGATCCCAAAGTATGACAAATATCAGGCAAAGAGGTGGTAAACAAATCTGTTTGCTCATAGACTGCTTAGAGGGTAACAAATGATGTTTAGTGTAAATATACAGTCCTCTGTTATAGTCACAACTAACCAAATAATATTTTTGAAGTTTGTATGATTTATTTTCTGTCACATTATTGGAGCCATTAGATCTATATTCAAGAAGATTAAAATATTCCAGTAATTTAATTCAATTAGATGTGGTAATTCAATTAGATGTGGTAATTTACAGCATGCAAAAAAGGGTAGTAACCTCTGGCTTTAACGCCCAGGGCTATTAAATTAGTGACCCTTTTCTCGCCTGGTAAATTACTGTGTCAATGGGCATTAACCCATAAAATCAATGAATTAACCAAAGGGATAACATATCCACTGCACTTAAAAACATGCTATTTAAATGGAATTTCTTTTTGAGCCTGGACAGGTTTCGAGATTGCCCTATGGACTAATCAAATACGGCCGCTGCTTCAATTATCCCATAGTAAATGACTGAACATTAATAATTGAATTCCCCCTTAAGGTTAAATCTAATATATTTTCCCTATTGGCATGCCTTTGTTGAGCCTAATCATTCCACCACCTCACAAAAAAATAAATACATGTACTACATTCTATCAGTAATCTAAAAATATAATTGATCTATGTAGGCACAACACCATCATCTCCCCTGTTCCCCAACTCCGCTACTTGGGCATCACTCTTGACTCCTCCCTCTCCTTTGCACCCCACATCCAAGCTCTGGCACAATCCTGTCAGTTCCAGCTATGCAACATTGCTCGCATCAGGCCATTTCTCTCCCAGAGTGCAACTAAACTTATAATCCACTCACTGGTCATCTCAAGACTCGACTACTGCAATGTTCTCCTCACTGGCCTCACTTGGTCCCATCTTGCTCCCCTCCAATCTGTTCTCAACTCCACAGCCAGGCTTATCTTCATCTCCTGCCGCTCCACTTCAGCCACTCCCCTTCGACAAAATCTACACTGGCTCCCATTCCCCTACAGAATCCTCTTCAATCTCCTAACTCTCACATACAAGGTCATCTCTAATTCCACTGCTCCCTACATCTCCAACCTCCTCTTCCTTCATACTCCCTCCCATCCCCTACGGTTAGCCAATGACGGTCGCCTCTCATCTGCCCTGGTCACTGCTTCCCATGCATGAGTTCAAGATTTTGCCCGTGCTGCACCCCTTCAGTTGAACGCACTCCCTGGCTCCATTAGACTCTCCCCGACCTTGCAAAGCTTCAAACTGGCACTAAAAACCCACCTATTCATCAAAGCGTACCCTTCCGATGCATAACCTAGTCCTGAGGATGCTCCTACATCCCCCTGCCTCATGCCTTGAACATCTCTGCTTTTCGTACATCCTGCCATCAGGCTTCATCCTGCTTGCTTGCACCTCATGTCATCTGTCTGTCGACCCTTCCCACTAGATTGTTAGCTCTTCACAGCAGGGCCCTCTTTCCTCTTGTTGTTTAAGCCCTCTTCTCGACAAATTTTACTCGCAGCTCTCTCCTACTCAGCGACCATCTTTACCTGCTTTTTCTCCTGCTGGTAAAGGCTCATCTCTATCTATGGCTGCCATCCCCAAGTAGTATGATGATTACTCCCTCGCTACTTACATCTTAGCTGTATTATGTTTTGAGAAGTGTGGTGCTCTTTGTTATCTGTACTCTATTTTTGTTATATATTTATTATAATGCTAAGTTTTGTCTCCCTGTACTGTCCTTTGTACGGCGCTCCAAAACACTTGTGGCGCCTCATAAATAAAATTTAATAATAATAATAATAATAATAATAATAATAATTAATAAATAAGTAGTTAGAAACAGAAGCCAAGACTATACAATGATGTTCTCCTAGGCCTGGTCCAATGTGGCCTATCTACAGTATAAATATGGGGCTCTATACAGTGCAGGAATAGTTAAACCACTATAAGCATAAAGCATTGCTTTATTAATAAACACAATACATGTTAAATATACACATTTGCCATACAAATAAACTACAGTACTTGCATATGCACTGATTATTTTATTATGTTTCATTTTAATGACAGCTCAGCATCTGCTGTTCCAGGTATTTAAGATGTGTCCTTGTACTGAAAAGGCTTACTCATCAATGTTAGCTTTCCAATATTAGAACATGCTCAGCCATAATAATGTAAATTGACTCTGTGCCTAGCATTAATGTCCTTTTCAAATGTCCTTTTAGAGCATCAGACTGAGTTCCGTTATTAATATATAGAACCATAACCATAATATTACCATTTTATTTTCATTTGGCTTAAAGTTAACCTTAATAAACCGGTTGTAAGTCTAACAGTCAAAACCAATTTTTGGATTTTCAAGAGACTAGAAATAAGTACAATACATGGTAACAAAAGACTAAAATAAAAGGTTAACTTGATGATATTAATACTAGAAAATACCCAAATAAAATAATCCAGTTCTATGTACTGCATGTAAATGCATATTTTGTAACTTGTGTTTTTAAAACATGATGCACTTTGTTTTATACAGAACACCAGGAGGAATACACAAGCAAAAGCAAATTAATGTACAGCAATATAACAATACAAAATACTCAGGGCCTGGTCTAGATGTCTATACAATTCTGTTTGCGACGTGTTCTTACAATTTTTATCAACTTGTGCATGCATTGGGGCAGTGGCAGAACTAGCAAGTGGTGGGCCCAGGTGCAACAATATGCTTTGCCCCCTCCCCCTTCCACCAGCCTCAACCTCAAACCACAACTTAGAGACTCTTTGCGTGCGCTTATCTGGGAAAGGGACGTGGCTTCACGAAGGGTATCAGTATTATTTATGTTCAATGCAAAATAGTCTTCAGTCAAATCAGGATAAGACTATTTTGCATTGTACATGAATAATAATTATGCCCTGTGCGGAGTGAGTCTTGTGTATGTAGGGAATGGGTCAGATGACACAACAGAAGTCTGAATGGGGAGGTCTGAGATTCAAAAGAGTATTTACTTACCTGGGCCCACAGCAGAACTGCAGTGCATGGAGGTGGCTCCTTCCCCGATGGCAAAAGCAAGACTGCCTGAGAGAGGCAGAGAGGAAGAGCCAGGGATTAAGAGAAATGAGGGGAGGAGAGGTGAGGGCCCCCTCATCTGCCTCCTTTCCTGCGGTGAAGCTAGCCTTCCTGGAAAAGTCTTATTACAGCAACTCCCATCGTAGTGGATAGCAGTCCCCCTTTACCTATATGAACACCATATACAACAGACAGTATCATTGAATGCAATGTTCTAGAGACAGCATCAGTGAGTGCTATGTACTACAGACAGCACTAGTGACTGCTGTATACTACACACAGCATTAGTGACTGATCTATACTATACACAGCATTAGTGACTGATTTATACTACACACAGCATTAGTGACTGATCTATACTACACACAGCATTAGTGACTGATCTATACTACACACAGCACTAGTGACTGTTGTATACTACACACAGCATTAGTGACTGATCTATACTACACACAACATTAGTGACTGATCTATACTACACACAGCATTAGTGACTGATCTATACTACACACAGCATTAGTGACAGATCTATACTACACACAGCATTAGTGACTGATCTATACTACACACAGCATTAGTGACAGATCTATACTACACACAGCATTAGTGACTGATCTATACTACACACAGCATTAGTGACAGATCTATACTACACACAGCATTAGTGACTGATCTATACTACACACAGCATTAGTGACTGATCTATAATACACACAGCATTAGTGACTGATCTATACTACACACAGCATTAGTGACTGCTGTATACTACACATAGCATTAGTGACTGCTGTATACTACACACAGCATTAGTGGCTGATCTATACTAAACATAGCATTAGTGACTGATCTATACTACACACACAGCATTAGTGACCACCATATAATACATACTGTAGTAAATACAGCATTGACCACCATATAATACAGACAGTACTAGTGACCGCCGTATACTACACACAACATTAAACTGTTAATAAAATCCCTTATGTCTCATAAAAAAAGTGTGAGGACAAAAGTTTTACAAGTCATACTTTCAGAGGTTAGGTGGCTATATCGATAGATAGATAGACAGACAGACAGACAGACAGACAGACAGACAGACAGACAGACAGACAGATAGATAGATAGATAGATAGATAGATAGATAGATAGATAGATAGATAGAACATATATTAGGTAGTGAGGGAGCACTCTATATATAAGTAGAGCTATAGCTGTCGATCCAGATGGATATTGGTAGAAATATATACATATATATATATATATATATATATATATATATATCAGTGGTAACTTATAGATGCATGCCAGCAGGGTGGGCACCCAGGGCACTGTGGCCTGGGGGCATGACAGCAGTCACCACACCAGTACCATCTAAATTGCATGTGACCGCCTGCTGCCCACACCATGCTGGCTGACTCCTGTTGGTCACCTCCCACTGCCCGCACCCTGTCCCTTGCTGGCCGCTTCCTGCTAAACACTTCCACCATGCTTCATGATGGGGTTAAGTGAGGTAATAGATGATTGGGAGCTGGGGATCCTACGGCCAAATGGTGAGTGATGGGGGCACAAGCAGCAGGGTGGATGGCACACACACACTCGCTCACTCTCTCTCTATAGAGGGGCTCTACCTGGAACTATGTGTATAAGAGGCTCTACCTGCTGTAATGTGTAGCAGGGGCTCTACCTGGTGCAATGTGTATAAGGGTCTCTACCTGGCATAATGTGTGTAATGGACTCTACCTTGCATAATGTGTATAAAAGTGCTCTCCCTGGCATAACATGTATAAGGGGCTGTATCTGGCATAATGTGTGTGAAGGGGCTCTACCTGGCATAATGTGTAAAAAATGGCCTCTACCAGGCATAATATGCATAAAAGGGGCTCTACCTGGTGTTACGTGCATAACAGGGGCTCTACTTGGCACAACGTGTACAAGAGGCTCTACTTGGTGTAATGTGTATTAGAGGTTCGACCTGGCATAATGTGTATAAGGGGCTGTGCTCTACCATGGTGTAATGCATGTAAGGGGCTCTAACATGGCATAATGTGTTTAAGGTGTACTACGGTGTGGTGTAATATAATGAAGGACACTACTGTGCTGTGTAATGTGTAGTGGTGTTACCATACCCCTTATATATATATATATATATATATATATATATAGAAGACAAACGAACCGGCACTCCCAAAAAAATCAGTCTCGCTGCACCGGTGCCATCCCAAACATGATTTGCATAGAGGAAAAGAAAAGCGGCACTCGGCGTCTTTGAAGCAATTAAATTGTATTGAAACAACACTTAGAGTGGTCCGACGTTTCGGGGCTCGCACGCCCCTTTGTCAAGGTGTACAACGACACCTTGACAAAGGGGCGTGCGAGCCCCGAAACGTCGGACCACTCTAAGTGTTGTTTCAATACAATTTAATTGCTTCAAAGACGCCGAGTGCCGCTTTTCTTTTCCTCTATATATATATATATATATATATATGATGGAAATAGTCGGCACTCAGGAACAACATGGGTACAGACCGGGGTGCCCTCCTCAAGTAAATACACGGTGTAAATGTTCATGGTGACTGAAGCCACAGTCCACTGACCCCCTCACCACAGAAACAGGCGGCACTCCACGGATTTTGTTGTGAGAAAGAATTTATAAGGCAAACTGCATGACGAGTCCAACGTTTCAACACCGCGATGGGTGTTTTTGTCAAGGACACATGGTGAAAACAAACGTGTGTACAATGTTCTTACCTTAAATGCTCCCCTGATGTCAGTGCAGACGCAGGTGCGGCGGGCGGGAGAGACGCCGGCGGCTCTGGCATCGGGCGGCTGGAGATGACGTCACCGTCGCTAGGCTACCAAAGCGTGTCAGCGCCTGGCGCATCGCGTCACTGCACTGCAAAGAGAGAACAAATGATACAAAGAGTGTAACAGTGATAGAATAAACTTGTAGGAGGAAACAAAATAACATTTCCAGCAGGTGTAAGTGAAGGAATGATAAAATGACTGAGCGATCGTGTATTGAAAGTTAAAACTAGACGTTATAAGATTTAACTAAATGAAAATACTGTTCTATATGGTATGTGTTGCTATAAAACCTGATGAACAAAACCACAGGCTACACGTTACTGCAAATAACACATTTAGACGAATATCATTAACTAAAGAGAAAGGGCATGCACTGAACTAGCCAATGTAGTATTATTTAAAGAAAAACGCTCCATGTTAGTTTTTCATTTAGTCCCTTGGGGGCAACAGAATTCAATAGCGAAATCCATTGCATTTCTACAAAACCTCCTGCCGGCAGCAAGACAAAAAAGAAAACGTAGATCTAATATTTAATCTATCTTCACGACCTTTGTCTGTGGACGAAACGAGTTTGCTAAATAAAGGGCTGTCTTTTATCCCTACAAATAAACATGACACATTTAAATGGCGCACTGAACAATATCATTTTGAACGATCTTTAAGACTTCGTGAATTCTTTCAACACCAACCTAATACACCTCAGGGAACTACATTCACGAAATCCACCTCCACATTTGACCCTCAAAGCACAAACGCGTCTATCAAGTCTTTCTCTAGATTGATAGATTGTGCTGTTGATAAATACGATAGGGCACAACCTAAGGTATTTTCCAACTTGACACAAGGGGAACAAAAAGCTTTAAAAGCATTATCTCAGGATTCCTCAATCATAGTCCGTCCAGCCGACAAGGGCGGTGCAATTATCATCCAAGACAGAACACAATATATCAAAGATCTTGATGAACTCTTAGCCGACAATACGACTTATAAAAAACTTCCAGGGAATCCCACTGCCCGTTATAAACTTGAAGTGGATAAAATTTTTACCACAGCTCAGAATCAAGGTAAAATTGACGAGAAGAGCAGATTGGGGCTCACACAGAAACACCCTAAAGTGCCTGTGATCTATTCTTTACCGAAGATCCACAAGGATGTGGTCAAACCACCCATCAGACCCATCATCTCGGCGAGAGATTCTCTATATTCCCCGATCTCTAAATTTCTGGACCTTATGGTACAGCCATTGGTGACCAAGCAACCCACACATCTACGGGATACCACAGATCTCTTAAATATCTTAAACACCATGGACACTGTGCCTGTCAACACTATCATGTGCACCATGGATGTGAAAAATCTGTACTCAGTGATCCCACACATGGAAGGGCTGGCCACGATGAGAGCATTCCTTGAGCATAATATGTTCCAACGGATGGACATTGATCTATTCATTACCCTGTTGCAACTGACCCTTCAGCGGAATTATTTCATACATAATGGGAAATATTATGAACAATCAACTGGTTGTGCAATGGGGTCTTGCAGTGCACCGTCGCTAGCCAATGTATATATGTTTGCCAAAGAAGACGAGGTGTTCTTCTCGGATGTCTCTATCAGCTCAAAAATCCTGCTATATAAACGGTATATCGACGATCTGATTATATTTTGGACTGGAGGCGAAGATAGCCTGAAACAACTCCTGAGCTCGATTAACTTGGTAGATTCACCAATTCGGTTCACCCATCATTACAGTCGGGAAGTAATCCAGTATCTAGATGTTTGCATCACCATCAAGGACTGTCATATACACACGGCTGTCTATCAAAAACCGACAGACCGGAACACACTTCTTCAGCATTCCAGCTTTCACCCACCAGCCTTGAAGGCTGGATTGCCTAAATCCCAGATGACTAGGTTGGCCCATATCACAAGCAATCCGAGTGAGTTGGATCCAGCATTAACACAGATGGTAGACAGATTTAGAGCCCGAGGTTACCCATATAAGCAGCTGTTACAACAGAAGTCAGAGGTGTTAAACAAACCGCGGGCAATGTTATTACAACCTAAAAAGGATGAGACATTATCTGAAAAGATCCCATTGGTTACAGAATTTACCACAGCAAGTTCCGTAATCCCTAGGGCCGTTAGTGCTCTTTGGCCGATTGTCAAAAGTGACCATACATTGCCATGTTTTCACAAAAAATCTGTGATGGCTAGTTATAAGCGCGGACGCAATCTACGCGACATTCTGGTCCATACAGATGTTTCTCCTAAAATCAGAACATCGTCCCGTAAAGGGTGCTACAAATGCCCCTCATGCACCACATGCAACTATCTGATTGCTGGCTCTCATTTTCAACAACCACTCACGGGCAAAAGATATATGATACATCATTTCTTAACCTGCAGTTCTCAGTATGTCATCTACATCATCATCTGTCCGTGCGGATTACTGTATGTTGGCCAAACGATTAGGACATTCAAAGAACGCATGGCGCTTCACCGATCAGCCATTAAAGCTGCCATTGAAGGCAAGGACAATGATCAGCCCGTCGCTCGACACTTCAAACAACTTGGACATCCCCTTTCAAGCTTGAAATACCAGATTGTGGACCATGTCCCCATACTCAACCGTGGCGGGGACAGACAGAAATTGCTGTCTCAACGAGAAATGCGATGGATTTCGCTATTGAATTCTGTTGCCCCCAAGGGACTAAATGAAAAACTAACATGGAGCGTTTTTCTTTAAATAATACTACATTGGCTAGTTCAGTGCATGCCCTTTCTCTTTAGTTAATGATATTCGTCTAAATGTGTTATTTGCAGTAACGTGTAGCCTGTGGTTTTGTTCATCAGGTTTTATAGCAACACATACCATATAGAACAGTATTTTCATTTAGTTAAATCTTATAACGTCTAGTTTTAACTTTCAATACACGATCGCTCAGTCATTTTATCATTCCTTCACTTACACCTGCTGGAAATGTTATTTTGTTTCCTCCTACAAGTTTATTGTATCACTGTTACACTCTTTGTATCATTTGTTCTCTCTTTGCAGTGCAGTGACGCGATGCGCCGGGCGCTGACACGCTTTGGTAGCCTAGCAACGGTGACGTAATCTCCAGCCGCCCGATGCCGGAGCCGCCGGCGTCTCTCCCGCCCGCCGCACCTGCGTCTGCACTGACATCAGGGGAGCATTTAAGGTAAGAACATTGTACACACGTTTGTTTTCACCATGTGTCCTTGACAAAAACACCCATCGCGGTGTTGAAACGTTGGACTCGTCATGCAGTTTGCCTTATAAATTTTTTCTCACAACAAAATCCGTGGAGTGCCGCCTGTTTCTGTGGTGGGGGGGTCAGTGGACTGTGGCTTCAGTCACCACGAACATTTACAATGTATATATATATATTTGAGATGAGCAGGTTCGGTACCCAGAGAACCAACCGAACCCCTGAACTTCACTCTCGGAGCCCAGATCCGAGTCCGGTTCTGGACTTCCCATCAGTCTTGGAAATCAGAACGAGGCAAAACGTCATCATCCCGCTGTCAGACTCTCACAGGTTTTGTAAAATATAGGGGTAAAATAATAAATATAGGGGTTTTGTAAAATATAGGGGTGCTGCTGTTAAAATAACATTACACTGGCCCGTATGATGTAAAAATTCAAGGGTGCAGTTGTTAAAAATTAAAAGCACACTGGTCTTCTATGATGTAAAAATATAGGGGTGCTGCTGTTAAAATAACATTATACTGGCCCTGTATGCTGTAAAAATTCAGGGATGCAGTTAAAAATTAAAAGCACATGGTCCGGTATGCTGTAAAAATATATGGGTGCTACTGTTAAAATAAAATGTCTTGAATGGGAGTGCCAAAAGAAACATCCACTTTGTTCGCCACAAGGTCTAGAACCGACTCTGATATATGTACTATATATATATATATATATATATATATATATATGTATATATATATATTTGAGATGAGCAGGTTTGGTTCCCAGTGAAACGAACACCCCAAACTTCATGCTCCGAGCCCAAATCTGAGTCTGGCTCAGGACTTCCCGCCAGTCTTGGAAACCAGAACGAGGCAAAATCTCATCATTCTGCTTTCAGAATCTCGTGGGTTTTGGGTTCCATATAGCGAAGCATCGCCGCCATTTTCACTCCAGACTTGGAGAGTCAGGGAGACAGACCTCTGTCTCTCTGTGGGTGGTGGTGTCAGGTGGGGTTAGTGTGTGCTTTGTAGGGCTGCTGCTGCAGTCACTGTGGTGTTAGGAATGCTGTTCTGACTGTCCTGGCTGTCACTGGTTTTTCATGTGCTGTTATGGGTGCTGCAGCTGTACATGAGTGTTGCTGTCCTGGCTTTCACTGTGTTGTACAGGGGGCAGAGGCACTGTCCTCCTGTACATTGTAAAAAAAATTAGGGGTGCTGCTGTAAAAATAACATTAAACTGGCCCTGTATGCTGTGAAAATACAGGGATGCAGTTGTTAAAAATTAAATGCACACTCGTCCTGTGTGCTTTAAAATATAGGGGTTCTGCTGTTAAAATAACATTACACTGGTCCTGTATGCTGTAAAAATTCAAGGGTGCAGTTGTTAAAAATTAAATGTACACTGGTCCTGTATGCTGTAAAAATAACATTACACTGGTCCTGTTTGCTGTAAAAATTCAGTGGTGCAGTTGTTTAAAATTAAAAGCACATCTGGTTCTGTATGCTCTAAAATATAGGGGTGCTGCTGTTAAAATAACATTACACTGGCCCTGTATGCTGTAAATCTTCAAGGGTGCAGTTTTTAAAAATTAAAAGCACACTGGTTTTGTTTGCTGTAAAAATTCAGGGGTGCAGTTGTTAAAAATTAAAAGCACACTGGTCCTGTATGCTCTAAAAATATAGGGGTGCTGCTGTTAAAGTAACATTACACTGGCCCTGTACACTGTAAAAATTAAAGGGTGCAGTTGTTAAAAATTAAAAGCACACTGGTTCTATATGCTGTAAAAATATAGGGGTGTGGCTTTTTAAATAACATTAAACTGGCCCTGTATGCTGTAAAAATTCAAGGGTGCAGTTGTTAAAATAAAAGTACACTGGTCCTGTATGCTGTTAAAATAAAGGGGCACTGTTCTGTGTGTTGTAATAATAAAGGGGTGCTGTCCTGTGAAATGGAGAACAACAATTTGAAGGAAAAAATTGTGAAAGATCAGGGACCACTTCCAGTTCCTAGTACTAGTGCTGAAGCTGCTGCTGCCACCAGTCATGACATTGATGATGCAAGTCCATCAACGTCGTCTGCTAAGGCCGATGCCCAATGTGATAGAGTGCATGTAAAATCCAAGAAGCAAAAATTAATAATCAGAAGAAAAAAATTATCTGACGAGAAATGTAAATTTGGCAATATGCCATCCACGACACGAAGTGGCAAGAAAAGGCAAAAGCCTTGGCCTATGTTCATGACTGGTGGCTCAGCTTCTCATGAGGATAGAAGCCCTCCTCCCTCTCCAAAAATGTAAAATATTAAGCTCGTTAAAGCACAGGTAAAAACAACTGTGCATTCAGAGATATCACAAATCCCCAAGGATAGTCCAAGTGTGTATGCGGTTGCGATGTCTAGGCCTGACCTTCCCAAAAATGTATGGAAAAAGGAGGATCCTACTACCATTTGCATGCCCACTGCAAGTGCTGGGAAGAGCACCACCAGTCCAGTTGCTGATATTGAGATTGAGGATGTCACTGTACATGTACACTAGGATGAGGAGGATATTGGTGTAGCTGGCACTGAGAAGGAAGTTGACAATGAGGATTCTGATGGTTATGTGGTTTGTTTGAATAAAGCACCAGTGGAGACAGTTGTCTGTAGGATGAGAATTGTCATGCCTGGGCAAAATACCAAAAAGCCACTGCTTCGTTGTGGAATTATTTCTCCACAAATCCAGGTGTCAAGACATGTGTTGCATTTGTCAATCCATAATAAGCAAGGGTAAGGACATTAACCACCTAGAAACATCCTCCCTTATACATCACCTGCAGCACATTCATCAGAAGTCATTGTCAAGTTCAGAAACTTTGGGTAAGAGCGTAAGCAGTCCACTGACACCTAAATCCCTTTTTCCTCTTGTACCCAAGCTCCTGCAATCCACACCACCAACTCCCTCAATGTCAATTTCCTCCTCAGTCAGGAAAGTAAGTAGTCCTGCAGGCCATGTCACTGGCATGACTAATGAGTGCTCTCCTAACTGGGATTCCTCCGGAGGATCCTTGAGTGGTATGCCTACTGCTGCCACTGCTGTTGTTGCTGCTGGGAGTCGATTGTCATCCCAGAGGGGAATTCGGAAGACCATTTGTACTACTTCAAGTAAGCAATTGATTGTTCAACAGTCCTTTGTGAGGAAGATGAAATATGACAGCAGTCACCCTGTTGCAAAGCAGATTACTGAGGCCATAACAACTATTCTGGTGTTAGACGTGCATCCAGTATCTGCCATTACTGCAGTGGGATTTAGACAGTTGATGGACGTACTGTGTGCCTGGTACCAAATTTAGTCTAGATTCCATTTCACTAGGCAAACGATTCCCAGACTGTACAGGGACATTAAGAAAAGTGTCCTAAGTGTCCTTAAAAATGCAGCTGTACCCAGTGTCCACTTAACCACGGACATGTGGACAAGTGGAGCAGGGCAAACTAAGGACTACATGACTGTGACAGCCCACTGGGTAGATGATTTGCCTCCTGAATCAACAACAGCAGCGGCAAAAGTAGCAGCATCTCACAAACGCCAACTCATTCCTAGGCAGGCTACGCTATGTATCACCAGTTTCCGTAAGAGGCACACCGCTGACAACCTCTTACGGAAACTGAGGGACATCATCGCACAATAGCTTACCCCACTTAGACTCTCCTGGGGATTTGTGATATCGGACAACGCCACCAATATTCTGCATGTATTACATCTGGGCAAATTCCAACATGTCCCATGTTTTGCACATACAATGAATTTGGTGGTGCAGAATTTTTGGAAAAATAACAGCGGCGTGAAGGAGGTGCTATCAGTGTCCCAAAAAATTGTGCGCCACTTTCAACATTCAGCGACTGCGTGCCGAAGACTGGAGCACAGGCAAACACTCCTGAACCTGCTCTACCATAACCTGAAGCAAGAGGTGGTAACGAGGTGGAATTGCTTTAGAGGATGGAGGAGCAGCAAAAGGCCATTCAAGCCTTTACATCCACCTATGGTATAGGCAAAGTAGGGGGAAAATGCACCTCACTCAAGCGCAGTTGAGAATTAACTCTGTGTTGTGCAAGGTTCTCCAACCATTCAAGCTTGTCACACGTGAAGTCAGTTCAGACACTGCCAACTTGAGTCAGGTCACTCCCCTCATCAGGCTTTTGCAGAAGCAGCTGGAGAAATTGAAGGAGAAGCTAAGATGGAGTGATTCCGCTAAATATGTGGGACTTGTGAATTGAGCCATTCATTCACTTTGCCAGGATTCAAGGGTGGTCAATCTGTTGTATCTCTCTTTCAGGCAAACACAAGTCTGCAGAGGTGCAAAGACCTGCTGGTGAGAAAATTGTCAATTCAAGCGGAACGTGACCAGTCAACAGCTCCTACTGCATTTTCTCCCGCTACTGGGGCTGCGAGGAAAAAGATAAAATTTCTTAGCTCACCTGCTGGTGGTGATGCGGGGCAGTCAGGAGTAAGTGTTGACATCTGGTCCGGACTGAAGGACCTGCCAACGATTACTGATATGTCTACTTTCACTGCATATGATGCTGTCACCATTGAAAGAATGGTGGAGGATTATATGAGTGACAGTATCCAAGTAGGCATGCTAGACAGTCTGTATGTATACTGGCAGGATAAAGAGGCAATTTGGAGGCCCTTGCACAAATTGGCGTTATTTTACCTAAGTTGCCCTCCCTCCAGTGTGTACTCCAAAAGAGTGTTTAGTGCAGATGGTAACCTTGTCAGTGATCAGTGTATGAGGTTACTTCCACAAAATGTGGAGATGATGTTCATCAAAATGAATAATAAATTCCTCCAGGAAGACCTTTACCAGCAATTACCTCCAGAAAGTACATACGGACCTGTGATGGTGGATTTCAGTGGGGATGAATTAATACTCTGTGAGAAGGAGGATGTACACATTGAAAGGGGTGAGGAATTGGAGGATGAGGATGAGGACGACATCTTGCCTCTGTAGAGCCAGTTTGTGCAAGGAGAGATTAATTGCTTCTTTTTTGGTGGGGGGATTAATTGCTTCTTTTTTTGTGGGGGCCCAAACAAACCAATCATTTCAGCCACAGTCATATCGCAGACCCTGTTGCTGAAATGATTGGTTTGTTAAAGTGTGCATGTCCTGTTTATACAACATAAGGGTGGGTGGGAGGGCCTAAATACAATTCCATCCTGCACCTGTTTTTTTCTTTGCATTATGTGCTCTTTGGGACCTAGTTTTGTAAACTGCCATCCTGTCTGCCACTGCAGTGCCACTGCTAGTGGGCCAGGTGTTTGTGCCGCCCACCTGTGTCGCTTAGCTTAGTCATCCAGCGGCCTTGGTGCACCTCTTTTTTTTCTTTGTATTATGTGCTCCTTGGGGCCTAGTTTTTGAAAAACTGCCATCCTGTCTGCCACTGCAGTGCCACTCCTAGGTGGGCCAGGTGTTTGTGCCGCCCACTTGTGTCACTTAACTTAGTCATCCAGCGACCTAGGTGCAACCTTTTGGCCTAAAAACAATTTTGTGAGGTGTGAGGTGTTTAGAATAGACTGGAAATGAGTGTAAATGAATGTTATTGAGTTTAGTAATACCATAGGATCAAAATTACCCCCAAATTCTGTGATTTTATCTGTTTTTGTTTTTTATTTAAAATCATCCAGATCCAAAACAAAAATACAAAACCCGAAAATCGTCCGCCGCACATCTCTAATATATAAATACACACACACACACACACACACACACACACACACACACACACTTACACACACACATGTACTGTACATGTATATGTAAATAATGAGCCCAGAATTAACTTTTTTATGGCTGCCTGGTTCTCAGTGCTCGCTCTCATGCCTGCATGTCACACAGCTCCCTGTTTCCCATTCCTGGCTCCTCACACAATCTCCCAGCAATCAGTTGCAATTCAAGCCAGAGACAGGCAGCTGCAGTGGCGCTGGATTGAAGAATTATGGTTAATTTTGTCACCCTTCATTGAAGAGATGGTGCTGTGGCCGTGGGGAGCTTGCTGGCATCCCCCCCCCCCAACCACCAGAAGCATTTCTTATTGATATGATACTACTTCTTTCTTCAGCACTCACTGTGTACTTAATGTAGAGTAAGGAATTAATATTTCTATTGTTGGAATATATGTCAATTACATACCTCATATTTTATATGTAGGAGCAGTGCTGTAGCATCAGCCCCCACAAACCCCCCGGGGGTGCTGGCCAGGGGCGTAAATAGAACTGTGTTGGCTCCATTGCAAAAATCTTGAAAGGGTCCCCCCTTCTCTAGTCACTACAATGCTGCTGTTAGGTTCCTGGTGCTCAGAACAAGGGAGATGTTATGAAGTGAGTCCAGAGCACCAGGACGTAATCCTGGGAAAGGGGAATGGAAAGGGAACAGCCCATGGCTCCCTATCTCCGTTGTCTCGCCCGTGCTGTCAGTACATTCCTGGCTCCTCACACAATCTCCCAGCAATCAGTTGCAATTCAAGCCAGAGACAGGCAGCTGCAGTGGCGCTGGATTAAAGAATTATGGTTAATTTTGTCACCCTTCATTGAAGAGATGGTGCTGTGGCCGTGGGGAGCTTGCTGGCATCCCCCCCCCCCAACCACCAGAAGCATTTCTTATTGATATGATACTACTTCTTTCTTCAGCACTCACTGTGTACTTAATGTAGAGTAAGGAATTAATATTTCTATTGTTGGAATATATGTCAATTACATACCTCATATTTTATATGTAGGAGCAGTGCTGTAGCATCAGCCCCCACAAACCCCTCGGGGGTGCTGGCCAGGGGCGTAAATAGAACTGTGTTGGCTCCATTGCAAAAATCTTGAAAGGGTCCCCCCTTCTCTAGTCACTACAATGCTGCTGTTAGGTTCCTGGTGCTCAGAACAAGGGAGATGTTATGAAGTGAGTCCAGAGCACCAGGACGTAATCCTGGGAAAGGGGAATGGAAAGGGAATAGCCCATGGCTCCCTATCTCCGTTGTCTCGCCCGTGCTGTCAGTACACTCTTGCGAGACTATGGTTGCTTGAGCCCATGGCAGCCGCGTTTGAAGGGCGGATTACGTCTGCCCAACTTCGATGCCCCCTCAGGTCTTAATGAGAGACAAAGAGTGTACCGAGACAGGGTGATAACAAGGGGCCCTCTTACTGAAACAACCAAAGCCAGGGGCTACTAAATAGCCTAAAACTAAATGTATGTGCGGCTTGCCGCCAAAGGAAAAGAACAACAAAGGAAATGCTGACCACACTCCGACACAATACTTTTGTGTCCCGGCGGTGACAGCATAAGCAGAACCCTCTGCAAAACACCAGTGACAGAAATAATAACGGAATACAGCGGCCTAGGCCGACGGACGCGGCTGAGCTGCTACTCACGGAACCCGTACGAATACTAGCAAACGGACAGGAACTCCAAATGCTGCTGACACAGACTCTCAGAACTGGAGGACCGGCAGAATCCCAAACGACAGACCGGTGGACACCAAGAAGCCAGAAACTTGACCAGGCACAGGCAAAGCCACTGGACCTCAGGACAGGAGCGCCTCACGGCAGGACACGGGATCAGACACAGGAATCGACACAGGGACTGACACAGGAATCGACACAGGAAGCAGTTCGACTGACACTGCTACACAGGAGCTCAGGAACTAGCAGGAACCAAGCTCAGAACTCAAGCAGACTGGAAACCTAGAAATATCACCAGCGTCTGTGAATTGCACTGAGCCAGCATATAACAGAGAGGCCTAATTAATAATATCATGCAGCTGCCCTGTTGCATGACTCCAAACTGACAAGATGCAATTAGCAGCCAGGTGAGGCTGAACACATGGGAACAAGCTGCAATTACACCGACTAACCAGCGGCAGCAACCAAGAGTATTCTTAAACAGAGCAACGGGAAATCCTGGCCTGCAAGACAACTTATAAACATAAAATACCTAACTGACATGCAAAACAGGAATGAGCCACAGCCGTGGCTCATAACAGCTGCTTAGAGTAAGAGTGTGAGGGGAGTGAGAGAGAGACAAAGAGGGTGTCATGGGGAGAAACAGGAGGGGAGGAGGAGTGAGAAAGAGAGAGAGAGAGAGAGAGAGAGGTAGGTTTCATGGAAAAAAAAGAAAAAAAGGAGCAATAGAGAGAAAGGTTGTCAGGGAGAAAGAGAAAGAAAGGATTGAAAGGGGAAAGACAGTATATCAGGTAGAGAGAGAGGGTGTGTGAGAGAGAGAGGTGGGAGGAGCAAGAGAGAGGGAGGGGAGCGAGTGGGAGTGAATGATTGAGTGAGTGAGAGAGAAAGAGAGAGTGTGTGTGTGTCAGGGGGAGTGAAAGAAAAAGAGAGGGGAATGAGAATGTGAGAGCGTCAGTGAGAGATAGAGAGGGAGAAAGAAAGGGTGTCAAGGAGAGATAAAGAAAGGGGGCTGTTGGGCAGAGAGAATGTCAGAGAGACAGAAGTAGTGTCAGGGAGAGAGAGTGAGATGCAGTGACAGAGAGATGAAATTACAGTGTCAGGGAGATGTACATATTATATCTGCCCCACCTGCAGTGCACATGGTTTTGCCCGTTAAAGGAAAATTTTGTTTTGCAATCAACCTTGAATTAGGCCCTATGTCAGAGATAGAGAGAAAGAGAGAGACAATGCAAGGGAGAGAGAGTAAGAGAGAGTATCAGGGAGAGAGAGGGAGGGGCTGTGAGCGAGTGAGAGAGAGGGAGAGGGAGGGGGTGAGCAGGAGAGAAGGGGAAAGAGTAAGAGTGAGCAGGAGAAAGATTGGGGAGTGAGCAGGAGAGAGAGGGATAGAGAAAAAGGAGAGAGGGGTAGTGAGCAGGAGAGAAAGAGAGAGGAGAGAGGGAGTGAGCAGGAGAGAGAGAAAGGGGTAGAGGAAAGTGTGCAGGAGAAAGAGAGAGGAGAGAGGGAGGGGGAGTAAGCAGGAGAGAGAGTGGGAGGGTTGAGTGAGCAGGAAAAAGAGGGGGAGAGAGGGGGAAGTGAGCAGGAGAGAAAGAGAGGGGGAGAGAGGGGTGAGCAGGAGAGAGGAAGGGGGGAGTAAGCAGAAGAGAGATAGAGGGGAGAGAGAGAGAGAGAGAGAGAGGAGGTGGGGGAGTGAGCAGGATAGAGAGAGGGGGAGAGATACTGGGAGTGAGCAGTAGAGATAGGGGGAGAGAGGGAGGGCGAGTGAGCAGAAGAGGGGGGAGTGAGCAGGAGAAGACATTACCTGGGCACTGCACTGGCCTCTGATGGGGAAAAACACTTCACGGAATTAGGCCCCACCCTCTATATACCCACAAATTGTGGCACTGCACCCCCTGCTGATGGCCAGGTAGGGGGCAGGGCAGAGTGGGTGGGACAGTCAGGGACTGTGAGTGGGCACTCCCCCTCCCACCCCGCCACATCTCCCATGCCATTCTGCCATGCTGACAGGGGTGAAGGGGGAGTGGCAGGACTCAGAGGTAGCTTGTGGCAGGGTGCAGGGTTAGCTGTGGGCCCTGGAGGCATTGGGGCCCCATAGCAGCTACACCCTCTGCACTCTCAGTAGTTACGCCACTAGTGCAGGCACTGATGCCAGTGTTATGCAGATTACATGCAGTCTAGCCGTCCGCATGTAATCTGCTGACAATGGGGGTCATTCCGACCCGTTTGCTCGCTGCGTTTTAATGCAGCAGAGCGAACGGGCCCCTGCTGCGCATGCGCAAGTGCTCTTGTGCGCCTGCGCCTCTGGGACGGCCGAAGGCCGTAGCAGGCTAGCGATCGCCTCTGCCTGATTGATGGGCGGGAGGGGGCGAAACGGTGGCGTTTAGCTGCCATTTTGTAAGCGCGGTAAAGCCAATGCAGGCGTGGCCGGACCAAATGGGGGGCGGGCTGCAGCGATGATGTGATGTCATACGCAGCTGCTGCGGCCCAGGGAGCGAGGAGAAGCTCCCGGCCAGCACGCTAAAGCTGCACTGGCCGGGAGGTACTCCTTAAGTGCAAAGGCAACGCCGCTGTGCGATTCCTTTGCACTTCTGTGAGGGGGGGCCGGACTGACATGCGGGGCGGTCTAGCCCTGTGCTGGGCGTCCCCCCGCATGTCAGGAAAGATGATCGTAGCTGTGCAAAATTTTGCACAGCTATGATCAACTCGGAATGACCCCCAATGTCCCTCCAAAAATGGTTGCCTTATAGAAGGAGACAGGTGCTAGAGGTCCTACTTGACCACTAGCGTCTGTCAGTGCCGGAAACATTGGTGCTACCAGCAGAAGATGCAGAAAGCTGCATCTTCTGCTTTGAAACTCTTGGCAATGAGCATGAAACCCATGGCAACAAGCATGGAACCCAGAGCATGAAACCTCTGACAATGAGCATGGAACCTACAGCATTAAACCCCTGAAAATGAACATGGATCCCAGAGCAGGAAACCCCTGGCAACAAGCATAGAAACGAGGGCATGAAACCCTGGACAACACGCATAAGCCCCCTACATTGAGCATGAAACAACTGACAAATGAGCATGAGACCCCTGACAATAAGCATGTAACTTCAGACAATGAGCATGATACCCATAACAATGAGCAGGTAATTGAAAAGTAAATAGAAGCCTTACTGTGGGGCATAATTTGTATGGGGCATTATTGTGTGTAGGGCATAAAATAACTGTGTGTGGCATAATGTGTAATGGACATTACAGTGTGTGGCATAAAGAGTAATGGGCATTACAGTTTGTGGCATATTGTGTAAAGGGCATTATGGTGTGTGGCATTTTGTGTAATAGGCATTACTGTTTGTGTCATATTGTGTAAATGGCATTACAGTGTGTGGCATAATGTATAATGGGCATTATGGTATGTGGCATAATGTGTAATGGACATTATGGTGTGTGGCATAATGTGTAATGGGCATTACGGTGTGTGACATATTGTATAAGGGGCATTACGGTATGTGGCATATTTTGTAAGGGACATTATGGTATGTGGCATAATATGTAAGGGGCATTACGACGTGTGACATATTGTGTAAGGGGTATTACGGTATGTGGCATATTGTGAAAGGGGCATTACTATAAGGAGAAAATTGACAAATAATGTAAGGGACATGAATCAGGATTTTTTTCCTGTGGTGGCCAGTGTCTGGATGCTCAGGTTGCTAAAACTGGGGTATAACATAGTGTTTTCCTGCAAGGCCACATCCCTTGCAGTGGGTACACATCCCCTATTTGGAGCACATGAAATTACGGCATGCACAAATTCTTTATTTTTAAAATGTCTATGAGGGTGGGGGTACATTTTTAACTGTTCACACTGGGAGCCAAGTTGCCTAGAAAAGGACCTGGGTGTTTTTTTCCCCAAAATGCCATGGTATGGGTGGGGGTGACAGAAACTTTTTTTGCAAACAGGAGAAAATTCTATAGTACCACCACTATATAGGAGTCGTCCCTGATCTGATCAGATGGCTACCCTTCTGAAAATAGACCTCCACCAAGAAGATCCAAATAAACAGACTATAGTGGCATGTGTTTTAGACCTTTTTAGTCCCAGTGGCAATAGTGTGGGAAAAGCAGAAGTTTACATACAATTGAGCTTTGCTACATGATAAAACTACCATAGCAACTGAAGAACACTTGCTTATCTAATTTTTCATAACATGCAAAGATGAAAATAAACATGATCATATTCCATTTACTATAAATGGAATAAATTACAATATACAGTATTGCTGATAACATCCTTAAGCTTGTATTTTTCAGTAATGCATTTATATTTTGTGTGTTAGACTAAATAATGTGTTTAGGGCAGCTATCATTCCTTATATCTTTACCCAAAATAATTCCTTCATTTTAGTTCAACTGTATTGTACTGTATCTTATCACTTTCTTGAACATCCTTATTTTGTTAAAGAGAAGAGAGACGATAATATGTTTGACATGGACAAAAGTATTTTTTCCAGTCTTGTAATGAATCTGATGATATCTGACCTTCTATTTCAAGGTGGTTTGCAGATAAAAGCAGCTCTCTTTTCAAACTTTTGAAATTAAACATAGGCAACATTAGATCTTGTAGCATATATATTGGCTTATATTTCCTTTATAGCGATTTCTCTGTTTTGATTCCTGACAATAAAAATGTGTTAGCAAGTGACAGCTGGCAAAATATATATAGTACACATCAATGTCAATAAAATGTAAACTGTTATATGCAGTAAGTGGGTGAAAACTACATTCATGAACAGTACTCCTTAATGACCTCAGAATTGCTTTGGTATGGTATGTAAGTTATAGATTACTATGGTCTTGTTTGAGGGCCTGATTCACACTTGTACGCTAATCTGATGGTTAGTATAAAAAGTCAGATGGTGAGGAAACTGCGCATGTGCAGAACGAGTACTGCATCTTTGCATGCAGTGCCCCCAAAGCCCCAGCCTGATTAACAGACTGAGGATGCTTGCGGGTGAGGAAGGGGCAGCTACCGGTTCCAATTGTGAAAATGGAGTCGTATTGCTATCATCTTCAGACGTAACAGCGGATCACAGAAGCAGACGGGAGGCGTCTATTTACACCTGATGCTCCTGCTGCAGAAGCAATATAGCATATTAGTTGTATGGTATTGCACATCCTCTTCCGTGCAGCTGTGCAATATTGCACAATAAGTCCAAATGCCACCAGACTTTCCATGGGCCTCACATATGTCATCAATCCTCTATATATGCACATGATGTACCATCATTCCTCCCTACATGCCCCATATACAGTATGGTATGATATTAGACTACTCCCCATGCCTTGACTAGGCCATCAGACCCCCCCCTCACACACACACACACACACACACACACACACACACACACACACACTTATATATGAGATTAATGGGTCCATTTATTAAGCTTTGGACGGAGATAAAATGAACGGAGATAAAGTACCAGCCAATTAGCTCCTAACTGCCATGTCAGAGGCTTTGTTTTAAAAATGACAATAAGGAGCTGATTGGCTGGTACTTTATCTCCATCCACTTTATCTCTGTCCAAGGCTTAGTAAATAGACCCCTAAATTACAAAAGGCAAGTACTATACATAGGGCAATAATGTGTGGAGGACAAGAGAGGGGTAAAAAAAATACACAGTAAATTATCACCAATTTACTACTAAACTGGCAATTTTCTTTCCCAAAAAAAATGCAAATTTTTGGTAATTGATTTAAGTAAAGAACATACAGTGAAAACGTATCCAAAAATTATTTTATTTAAAAAAAGCATAATTTCCTAACTTTAGGTTTTTTTCCCAAACAACGGAACATCATGACCATCATCACCAGACCATCGGACCATCATGACCATCCCAATTTGAATTAGCCAGTGACTGCGCATATAAGCAGCCAGGAGACACACACTGGGGGGCTAAGGGGGTATCATTTACATTTCCCAGGTGGCTGCTCCTCTTTCCAGCTACCAGGTGGAGGGTCATGCTGTTCTGACAGATGAGCAGTGACGATACTATGCTGAACTACTGTATAAAAAAATTACATTTGCTGTGTTTTTTTTCAAGAGGGTATTATAAACCCTATCACACCCATGTATGAAAGAAGGGAGTCCACTGTTTCACAAGATGTGGCCCTTTAGCAGTTATTGTCTGGTCATTATCTGTGAACACCAGATAATACAGTATCACACAGAGCAATACACAAATGTACAGTAGTTCCCATACTGGACTACTCACATTTGTAGGCATCCTTGTTCGAAAGAGGCAAGTCTCCTCTTTAAACAATGTGCCCCTTTGTAGTTATTAACTTGTGATCATCAGGCAATGACAGAATCACTACACAAAAAAAATAAAATTCAAATTCAAATTAAAGCCCAGGTTTTTTCCATCTTGTGTAAAAAAAATTAGTCTATTCTTTTAACGTGACACAGTAGATTTTTAACTCTTAACAATGGTAGCTCTTGAGGGCTGCCATATTAGTTGTACACAAAGTAAACTTTTGAATTAGGATAAACACAAAAATAGCACACCACAGAGGGAAAGGCTTTTCCCCATGCAGCAAATAAGGGATTACCATTTGGAAACTCAATTATACCAATGGGTTTTCCCCTGTGCATTAACCTCCAATGGTGCCTTTTTACCGCAGGATTTTTTATCACACCTTCTGAAGATGGAAAGAAAAGTACACCCTTGGGGATTAAAGCACGGGTTTATTGAATTGGTCCGGTGCAGCAATTCGCCATGGGGTTAACCCTACATCTAATTGAATATGCCCTGTAGAATCCTGCCTTTTTACTAATTTATAAATGTGGATTAATGTCAAACAGATAACCACAAGTATGTATTTATGGTGTTCACCAGAAAACCCTCACCTTTGTTTTGGTTTATTTTCTTTGAATTTCAATAAAAAACACTTTTTTGGTACTATATAATTAGTGTTGTTATTGCATAAGAAAAAAATAATCAGTGATATTGATGTTGGAATGTGGCAAGTGCCAACGTCTAAATAAAATGGGCCTCAGCACATGGATGATTAAATCTTCAACAGGGAATGGATTAATAAATAAATAAATCATTTAATAAATAGCAATAAGAAAATAATTCCTCTCTGGGCGCCGCAAATGAGCTGCACAGGAAAGTACTAAATAGAACACCAATCTATACAACCTTGTAGAAAAAGAAAAAAGTACGATCTCACTTTTGCGCTCAATGTCCAGAAAATTCAGTTTTGCCACAGTGGACCGATGTAGTTCATTCAATATGAAAAAGAAAAAAATGCAACATAGTATAATACTGCATTGAGACCAGATCTTTCACCACTGTGTAATACAGGGAATGGAAATGTGGATATAGTCCCAAAACTGGAAAGTTCAAACTTCCACCTCTTTTTCAAGGCACCCAACGTGATATGCAGGATTTATGGTGATGGACGCTTACATGTAAGCTTACTTCTGTAAGACGTGATGAAAACTCATAAAGGTTTCTTTTGTTGGCCCCCAATATCCCTCGTAACAAATCAAAGCCAGAGATACAATCCAATTAGGACAAGGACACTCTTTATTAGAGTACAAACAAAAGAGTGAACAGAAAAAAACCATACCATGTGGGAAAAGGCAGGATGATGTTGATAGCCAATAGCAATGGGTCCGGATACCAATAGCTATTTATCCCCCACTATGGATAGTCAAATCTGTCACCCACAACAACACACTGTGTCGACGCGTTTCGACGCTATGCAGCGTCTTTTTCAAGATTCACAGTGTGTAATCACCCTGGAGTGCAGCGTGTCCTGTCTGTTCAGGTAGAGAACCAGCTTTTGCTTTTGCTTGACAATGTTAAAGATAATGCAAAAGTCACATACACTATTTGGAAACAGTATAATAATGTACTAAAGTATAATACACTCAAAGACAATAGCATCTTTACAGATTTGCAGCATTGATAAATATGAAATCACATTTACCATATAAAATGGAATTATATGCAAACCCCCTGGTCTAAACCTGTTTTCTCTCTTTTAAAAAAAAAAAATTATATTATCTCTCTTGCAGTTTACCAAATTAAAAAAACATGTGATCCAAAAAGACAGACATATCAGGTTTTATTCAATTAAGTATGCTGATTATATTAAAATAATTTCAACATTTTCTTAGCTACATATCTATGTGATAGATGATGCCTATAAAATACAATAGTTTCCTGCCACTATTAGAATAAAGTACATTGCAGTAATTCTGAACAACATCTACAGTGGTATTTGAACTAAAAAGCATTGTTTGTAAAACATACTGTATCCTTTACTATTGCAATTACTGTAGAATAAAACATCATCCAAACCAAAACTACTGCAATATTTGTTTGCGTGAAAAAAGAGATTTGTGAAGGTAATTTGAAAGCAAAATCACCAGCATTGTTTAGTTCTTTGTTAACATTTTTTATATCTAAAATATACAACGAAAAGAGGTATTTTTAAAGGCATACAATGCAGACAGGAAATTTTCTGTCATCATTGGTATGAAGTATAGTGTAATAATTTCAGCCACCTCTATTGCAATGTTTATTTCAGACAAAACTGGCATTCCTAAAACAATTTTCAGTTGAAGTTGGTTTAAATTATGTTCCAAAAATGCAATCCAAATTTCCCATGCTAGTTGATCTTTGAAGGTTGGGTGAACTAAAAGACAATCTCTGTCAATAAAAAATACACTTTGTTTAAGGCAAAGTTATACAGTATAGACATTTATATATATATATATGTTTTATGCTTTACAGGCATTTGGGGTGCCGGCGGTCAAAAGACCAACTGCAGCATCTTTATGTAGAGAATACTGACATGGGGTAGGTAAGCATACCTCCCCTCCCCAATAACACTCTAACTTTAACCTTCCAGTCCCTCATCCTAAACCTCCCCCCCCTCCCCCCTGCAGCCTAACCCTAACCCTCCCTGGGGGTGCCATATATATATATATATATATATATATATATGACAGGTATTGCACTATAGGATGCACAAACTCTGGGCACACTAATGGGCAAAATCATGTTGCACTGTAGGTGGGGCAGATGTCACATGTGCAGAAAGATTAAATGGATTAGATTTGGGCATACAGTATGTGTTCAAACTGAAACTTAAACTGCAGTGTAAAAATAAAGCAGCCAGTATTTACCATTTCCAGAAACAATATAACCCACCCAGATCTAAATCTCTCTGCACATGTAACATCTGCCCCACCTGCAGTGCAGCATGATTTGCCCAGTAGTGTGCTTTTTTTGGTTTGCTAACAAACCTGAATAACCCCCTCTGTTCACTGTCAAATTTGTGCAATGTGCAAACTTAGCAGCCTAGACAGCAATATATATCAGTGTAGTCAAATAGCTGAATAGTTAATTATGTTTTGTAACAAATATCATTACAGAAACACTAACAGAGATTTCCACTTTCATAAAACCAGTTACATGTTATTTTATAAGCTGATGGTGATATGACAGTTTGGTTTTACTTGGATATTATTAGCTTGCACAAATCAGAGCAAATTTACAAATTTATTTGATGAACCCAAATTTTAGACATTTAGGGGTATATTCATGAAGCAGTGAAAAGTATGGATACGTGAAGCAGTGAAGAAGTTGCCCATGTCAACCAATCAGTGTTGAGGTAACATTTCTAAAGTGCATTCTATAAACTTATACTTAGCAGCTGATTGGCTGCCATGGACAACTTCTCCACTAGCTCACTTTTCCACCTTTTCACTGTTTCATGAATATACCCCTTATTTTGTATAAAGCTTCACTCATCCCTCACTTTCACTTGCACCCTATTTGCAATGACCCAATATACTTTGTGCTTGATGTGGAGCTGGGCACAATTGAGGTCTAAGGTGCAAATGTAAATTAAATCACAAAAAAGCATTTTGCACAATGGTGCCTAATTCAGGTCGAGATCTTAAATCGGTTGGGTGCATGCTACAAAGTATCAATGTTCAGTACTTTGTGCGTGCATTGGACAGTTCTGCAATGGAGGACACAGTAGAGTATCAGAGGGTCAGTGATTGGCAGTCTAATGCCATTTGGCTGCAGAGAGGGGGTGGCAACAGCATGTCACCCCCATTGTGGGGGATGGATGGGGATGGGATCTCCTTCCGAAGACAGAGCTTTCCTAGCCTCTTTGCTGTTGCTACAGTGGCCATCTAGCGTGACCACATGGGTCATGCAACCAGCTAATAACATAGGATTCACAGAAAGCACAATATATACTTTTAAACTTATTTCTTGTACATGCTATTATTCTTTCCTTTCTGGTTCTAGTCTAGACTACCTTTACAGTGCAATATGTCTTGCTCTCAGTATTATTGGCCCTCCCCCACAGCCGATTTCTTAAGGTAGATGTGTTTTTGCCTCAAACTTTGCCTTGGGCTGCTTCCAAAAGCCATTTGGCAACTGCTTTTACTGTCCTCTTCACTGGCTTCTCTCAAATAGGCTATGCAGCTGGGGACTATCACATCACCAAGCCCCCCTGAAGCTAGCCATGATGTCTCCTGGGCTGTATTCTGGCCTAATGGCTGCCCAGTCTCTTTTGTGGTCTGCTGTAGGGTCTATCTAGTGGTTCCAGGTTCCCTGACCCCTTAAATGCTGTGAGTGATCATGTCATCAGGCTGCAACATGGACTCATGAAGTTTCTGGTTCTGACCCTTTCTAGACTTTGGCCGGTGCACCTTCCAATATGTCATGGTTGCTAGGGCTTCTGAGATGCCTGTTTCTGTTCATGGAGGAATTTCTCAGTTTTTGCTGCAGGTGCCTAACTTTCCTCCACTGTTATCTATACAGCAGTTTGCCCTAGCTATCACTGCAACCTCTTATAGTTGAAAAGCTTGCTCTATTGGTAGAGGCTGACCCTGCTCCCATGGGAAAGCTTTGATGAGTTATGTCAGGGGTCTGCAAACTCCATAATTTCATAAGGCTTTTGCTGAAAGTATGCAGGACCTGTAGATGGGGGGGGGGGGTCATTATCTCAGTCCCCCAATGGTACCATAACTTAGTGTAACATAGGGTCCCAAGTGTGGATGCTGTATATATAGATGCTGTTGGCTCCGTCCATGGGTTTTGCTCTTATCCTGATGGTGCCTGCAGGAAGGTTTAAGGAAGGCTTGCAATTGTGTTTTGCCAGGTTTTTAGAAGTGGCTATGCATTTTGGGGTCCCACCAGTACTGATAGTCCACCTTGAGGTTGTGATTTGGGGGTGTTACTTCTTTGGTTTTGTATGAGTTTACTGCTACAAATTTAGCTTGGTTATTGGATTTTTGGCCCTGGGTTAAATTTATCTGGTCAAATATTGTTTCCTAGCTGTTCTGGCATTTCCACTGGGGGAGGTGGGTTGGTCGGCATTGAATCAGCATATTGTAAAGTATACCATGACATTGCCTGTTTTTGTTACAGAGGGTGGCTTGGTTATCAGTAATGACCTTATCCTCTGTTGGGTTCTATCTGATGGATGTTCAATTTTCTCTTTTCATATAGGGTATTTTTTGGGTTGTAGCTGAGGGGAGTATAAAAGAAGTTCTTAGCACATGTACAGTATGTCCAAAAATGTGGGCCTATCCACCATGGTAAGGTGCACCTCATCAGATGGGTCCCATTTGATGTGGTTCACCATTTTATACTTATACACAAATATGATAATAAAACTTACTTTTAGGTAATATCACCTTTCTTGTTCTTACCAATGTATCCACGTGGAGCAATGTGTGTAAATTTGAAAGTCTATTCCCAGATTGCTTTTTAAAGGCTGAAGGTGTCTTATTAGGTGAACTACAGATGTATCTTATAAACTGTCACACTTCAGTCACGCCAAATAACCCGTCTCAGAGCTCCAGGTCCCAAGCTATTCGGCCAAACCCAGCATCTTTCTAGCTCTAAAGGTACATCTTGGTCACATAAATGAAACAACTGGCAGCAGCAAAACTATATTACTAGATTATCTAATCACTTAGATGTGAAACATTTGTGCATCTGTCCTGATCTGTGTAAAAGGGTCTCTGGTGCGTGGCTTTTTCTCATGTCAAGTACTGCTGTGCTCTAACTTTGTACAGTGTACGTGTGTTAAACCAATTCCTGTGCGGTTAATGTCACAGCTCAGTGTCTGTAGTAAACTGTGAGCGACTTCTGGCTCTGTCTGTGAGAACAGATTAATAAAGTATGGTATGTTAATACTCTAAGGGCGTCTTAGTCGACCTGGGCATCTCACACCGTATGGCATACAGATGCTAGGTGTAGGAGGACACAATTGTATAACTGCTACCATTCAATTCCATGGAAAGCAGTTGGTGGACTACCTCAAAGTCCGAAACATAACTATTCCAGTAATACATTTGAAATACTTACATCACCTTCAAATTCTCCAGAACTGTATTACAGTACACAGATGATATATATGTTTCTGTACTATGATGGTCAATCAAAATGTCTATCAATTTTCTGCATTAAGCTTCATATTGTCCATAATAGCAGATATTTCATGTGACAGCTTTAAGTTTATATTACTGCTTTAAATAAAATACACTGAAAGATCAACTGCAAGGCATCAGTTTGGAAAAGATAACCACACATTTTTACCTGCAAAAATGTTCTACTACAGTAGGTGGACAGTCATTGTTTCAGTGTCCTTAAAACCATTTAATTTTAAAACTCATGGGATTTACATTTACAACTAGATAAAAAGAGGTTGCAACAATTTTATATATAACTATATATACATATATATATATATATATATATATATATATAGACAATGTTTGAAGGGCGGCACTCACAGGACTTCATACAGATGATTAAAAGACTGACCAAGTCGATTCACATTTGTACATTGTTTTGATGTTCACCACCTTTTTCAAGAAATCAATAACAGTAATATGAAAACATTTCCATGGCAACTGACAGCATCCCATGACGCGCTCCCATGTCTAGCGTGATGACGTCAGCAGCACCGGACCCAACGCGCCCAGTCATTCACCGTCTTTGTTGCCAAAAGCGTCTGCACAATGCAGGTACATTGTTGATAAGTTACCAAACATAAACAAAAATTGTATTGTCTATTGCAAAATATACATAATACACTATAACATTGCTGTTGTGGATAATCGAAAGACAAAATAATCTATACTTGCTAGATACACAATAATAAATTTAAAGGACCATTACAGAAAAAAGGAAAAAAACGAGAAACAGATCCCGTGACCATTGATGAAGTTGACAAATCAACTGAGGTGAGCTAAATACTGTAAATAATCTGTACAGAATGGAGGAAAATTATAGAAGGAAAAAAAGAACTAAACACTGAAAAGTAAATGAACATGGGGGGTCATTCCGAGTTGTTCGCTCGGTAAAAATCTTCGCATCGCAGCGATTTTCCGCTTAATGCGCATGCGCAATGTCCGCACTGCGACTGCGCCAAGTAAATTTGCTATGCACTTAGGAATTTTACTCACGGCATTTTCATCTTTCTGGCGATCGTAATGTGATTGACAGGAAATGGGTGTTACTGGGCGGAAACAGGCCGTTTTATGGGCGTGTGGGGAAAAACGCTACAGTTTCCGGAAAAAACGCAGGAGTGGCCGGAGAAACGGGGGAGTGTCTGGGCGAACGCTGGGTGTGTTTGTGACGTCAAACCAGGAACGACAAGCACTGAACTGATCGCAGAAGCCGAGTAAGTCTGGAGCTACTCAGAAACTGCTACGAGGTGTGTAATCGCAATATTGCGAATACATCGTTCGCAATTTTAAGATGCTAAGATTCACTCCCAGTAGGCGGCGGCTTAGCATGAGCAAATCTGCTAAAATCCGCTTGCGAGCGAACAACTCGGAATGACCCCCATGGATCATATATATTAGTAGAGATGAGTGGGTTCGGTTCGTTGAGAGCCGAACCCCCTAGAACTTCACCTCTTTTACACGGTCCGATGCAGCCTAGGATCTTACCGCCTTGCTCGGTTAACCCGAACGCGCCCGAACATCATCATCCCGCTGTCGGATTCTCGCGAGATTCGTATTCTATATAAAGAGCTGCACGTCGCCGCCATTTTCACTCGTGCATTGGAGATTGAACGGAGAGGACATGGCTGCGTTCTCTCCCTAAAAAGCTCCGTATCTGTGCTCAGTGTGCTGCAAATATCTGTGCTCAGTGTGCTGCAAATATCTGTGCTCAGTTGCTGCAAATACATACGTTCTCCGCCTGAAAACACTCCATATCTGTGCTCAGTGTGCTGCAAATATCTGTGCTCAGTGTGCTGCATTGTGGGGAACACCAGTATATAATTATAGTAGTACAGTACAATAGGCCATTGCTGTATCTTGCAGCTCTGTCAAGTATACTATCCATATCTGTGCTGCATTATTGTGAGCAGTATATAGTAGGACAGTGCAGCATTTTGGTGACCAGCAGTATACATATAGCACAGTACAGTAGGCCATTGCTGTATCTTGCAGCTCTGTGTCAAGTATACTATCCATATCTGTGCTGCATTGTTGTGAGCAGTATATAGTAGGACAGTGCAGCATTTTGGTGACCAGCAGTATACATATAGCACAGTACAGTAGGCCATTGCTGTATCTTTCAGCTCTGTGTCAAGTATACTATCCATATCTGCGCTGATTTGTTGTGAGCAGTATATAGTAGGACAGTGCAGCATTTTGGTGACCAACAGTATATAGTTGAACAGTACGGTAGTCTATTGCTGTATCTTGCAGCTCTGTGTCAAGTATACTATCCATATCTGTGCTGCATTGTTGTTGTGAGCAGTATATAGTAAGACAGTGCAGTATTGTGGTGACCACCTGTATACATATACAGTAGTACAGTACAGTAGGACATTGCTGTACCTTGCAGCTCCGTATCACTTCAAGTATCCATATCTGTGCTGCATTGTTGTGAGCAGTATATAGTAGGACAGTGCAGCATTTTGGTGACCAGCAGCATACATATACAGTAGTACAGTACAGTAGGCCATTGCTGTATCTTGCAGCTCCGTATCACTTCAAGTATCCATATCTGTGCTGCATTGTTGTGAGCAGTATATAGTAGGTCAGTGCAGCATTTTGGTGACCAGCAGTAGTAGTACAGACAGTACAGTAGGCCATTGCTATTAATGTATTACTGGCATATAATTCCACACATTAAAAAATGGAGAACAAAAATGTGGAGGGTAAAATAGGGAAAGCTCAAGATTCACTTACACCTTGTGCTGAAGCTGCTGCCACTAGTCATGGCCGAGACGATGAAATGCCATCAACGTCGTCTGCCAAGGCCGATGCCCAATGTCATAGTAGAGAGCATGTAAAATCCAAAAAACAAAAGTTCAGTAAAATGACCCAAAAATCAAAATTAAAAGCGTCTGAGGAGAAGCGTAAACTTGCCAATATGCCATTTATGACACGGAGTGGCAAGGAACGGCTGAGGCCCTGGCCTATGTTCATGGCTAGTGGTTCAGCTTCACATGAGGATGGAAGCACTCATCCTCCCGCTAGAAAAATGAAAAGACTTAAGCTGGCAAAAGCACAGCAAAGAACTGTGCTTTCTTCTTAATCACAAATCCCCAAAGAGAGTCCAATTGTGTCGGTTGCGATGCCTGACCTTCCCAACACTGGACGGGAAGAGATGGCACCTTCCATCATTTGCACGCCCCCTGCAAGTGCTGAAAGGAGCTCACACAGTCCAGTTCCTGATAGTCAAATTGAAGATGTCACTGTTGAAGTACACCAGGATGAGGATATGGGTGTTGCTGGTGCTGAGGGGGAAATTGACAAGGAGGATTCTGATGGTGAGGTGGTTTGTTTAAGTCAGGCACCCGGGGGGACACCTGTTGTCCGTGGGATGAATATGGCCATTGACATGCCTGGTCAAATTACAAAAAAAATCACCTCTTTGGTGTGGAATTATTTTAACAGAAATGCGGACAACAGGTGTCTAGCCGTGTGTTGCCTTTGTCAAGCTGTAATAAGTAGGGGTAAGGACGTTAACCACCTAGGAACATCCTCCCTTATACGTCACCTGGAGCACATTCATCAGAAGTCATTGACAAGTTCAAAAACTTTGGGTGACAGCAGAAGCAGTCCACTGACAACTAAATCCCTTCCTCTTGTACCCAAGCTCCTGCAAACCACACCACCAACTCCCTCAGTGTCAATTTCCTCCTTAGACAGGAAAGCCAATAGTCCTGCAGGCCATGTCACTGGCTAGTCTGACGAGCCCTCTCCTGCCTGTGATTCCTCCGATGATCCTTGAGTGTATTGCCTACTGCTCCTGGCTCTGCTGTTGTTGCTGCTGGGAGTTGATCATCATCCCAGACGGGAAGTCGGAAGACCACTTGTACTACTTCCAATAAGCAATTGACTGTCCAACAGCCCTTTGCGAGGAAGATGAAATATCACAGCAGTCATCCTGTTGCAAAGCGGATAACTCAGGCCTTGGCAGCTGTGTTGGTGTTAGATGTGCGTCCGGTATCCGCCGTTTGTTCACAGGCAATTAGAGAATTTCTTGAGGTAGTGTGTCCCCGGTACAAAATACCATCTAGGTTCCACTTCTCTAGGCAGGCGATACCGAGAATATACACAGACGTCAGAAAAAGACTCACCAGTGTCCTAAAAAATGCAGTTGTACCCAATGTCCACTTAACCACAGACATGTAGACAAGTGGAGCAGGGCAGACTCAGGACTATATGACTGTGACAGCCCACTGGGTAGATGTATTGCCTCCCGCAGCAAGACTGCAGCGGTGGCACTAGTAGCAGCATCTCACAAACGCCAACTCATTCCTAGGCAGGCTACGCTTTATATCACTGCTTTCCATAAGAGGCACACAGCTGACAACCTCTTATGGAAACTGAAGAACATCATCGCAGAATGGCTTACCCCAATTGGACTCTCCTGGGGATTTGTGACATCGGACAATGCCACCAATATTGTGCGTGCATTACATGTGGGCAAATTCCAGCACGTCCCATGTTTTGCACATACAAGGAATTTGGTGGTGCAGAATTTTTTTTTAAAATGACAGGGGCGTGCAAGAGATGCTGTCGTGGCCCGAAGTATTGCGGGCCACTTTCGGCATTCAGCCACCGCCAAAGACTGGAGCACCACACACACTCCTGAACCTGCCCCGCCATCAGCTGAAGCAAGAGGAGTTAACGAGGTGGAATTCAACCCTCTATATGCTTCAGAGGATGTAGGAGCAGCAAAAGGCCATTCAAGCCTATACATCTACCTACGATATAGGCAAAGGAGGGGGAATGCACCTGACTCAAGTGCAGTGGAGAATGATTTCAACGTCATGCAAGGTTCTGCAACCCTTTGAACTTGCCACACGTGAAGTCAGTTCAGACACTGCCAGCCTGAATCAGGTCATTCCCCTCATCAGGCTTTTGCAGAAGCAGCTGGAGAGATTGAAGGAGGAGCTAAAATGGAGCGATTCCGCTAGGCATGTGGGACTTGTGGATGGAGCCCTTCATTCGCTTAACCAGGATTCACGGGTGGTCAATCTGTTGAAATCAGAGCACTACATTTTGGCCACCTTGCTCGATCCTAGGTTTAAAGCCTATGTTGTATCTCTCTTTCTGGCAGACACAAGTCTGCAGAGGTTCAAAGACCTGCTGGTGAGAAAATTGTCAAGTCAAGCGGAACGTGACCCGTTAACAGCTCCTCCTTCACATTCTCCCAAAACTGGGGCTGCGAGGAAAAGGCTAAGAATTCCAAGCCCACCCACGGTGATGCAGGGCAGTCTGGAGTGAGTGCTGACATCTGGTCCGGACTGAAGAACCTGCCAACGATTACTGAGATGTCTACTGTCACTGCATATGATTTTGTCACCACTGAAAGATTGGTGGAGGATTATATGAGTTACAGCATTAAAGTAGGCATGTCAGACAGTCTGTACATATACTGGCAGGAAAAAGAGGCAATTTGGAGGCCCTTGCACAAACTGGCTTTATTTTACCTAAGTTGCCCCCCCCCTCCCCTCCAGTGTGTACTCCGAAAGAGTGTTTAGTGCAGCCGGTCACCTTTTCAGCGATCGGCATACGAGGTTACTTCCACAAAATGTGGAGAAGATGATGTTCATCAAAATGAATTATAATCAATTCCACCTTGGACATTCACCAGCAATTGCCTCCAGAAAGTACACAGGGACCTGAGATGGTGGATTCCAGTGGAGACAAATTAATACTCTGTGAGGAGGAGGATGTACACAGTGAAATGGGTGATGAATCGGACGATGAGGAGGAGGCGGACATCTTGTCTCTGTAGAGCCAGTTTGTGCAAGGAGAGATTGATTGCTTCTTTTTTGGTGGGGGCCCAAACCAACCAATCATTTCAGCCACAGTTGTGTGGCAGACCCGGTCGCTGAAATGATGGCTTTGTTAAAGTGTGCATGTCCTGTTTATGCAACATAAAGGTGGGTGGGAGGGCCCAAGGACAATTCCATCTTGCACCTCTTTTTTTATTTATCTTTGCATCATGTGATGTTTGGGGCTAATTTTTTTAAGTGCCATCTTGTCTGACACTGCAGTGCCACTCCTAGATGGGCCAGGTGTTTGTGCCGCCCACTTGGATCGCTTAGCTTAGTCATCCAGCGACCTCGGTGCAAATTTTAGGACTAAAAATAATATTGTGAGGTGTGAGGTGTTCAGAATAGACTGGAAATGAGTGGAAATTATGGTTATTGAGGTTAATAATACTATGAGATCAACATTACCCCAAAATTCTATGATCTAAGCTGTTTTTGAGGGTTTTTTTTTTTAAAAACCACCCAAATCCAAAACACACCCGAATCCGACAAAAAAATTTCAGGCAGGTTTTGCCAAAATGCGTCCGAATCCAAAACACGGCCGTGGAACCGAATCCAAAACCAAAACACAAAACCTGAAAAATTTCTGGTGCACATCTCTAGATATTAGTAGACAATGAAGAAGTTGTTTCAGCAATTTCAAACAATTTTCTTAAACTCACCAATATACTTACTGGAGAAAACGGAAATAAACGTGATATCACTAAGGATTGATCTTTGCTTAATGCCTGCAACACTTTAAATTCTTCATTAGTTAGAATGTGATGTATTTTATCCACCAGCTTTTGATGAACCATCACCTCATGGTCCAATAACCTTGTAAAACTTTTTATTGAGGGGTTATGTGATTGTGATTCAAACGATGATCTTTTACGTACTGTGCAAACCTGTTCTAATGAGTCTGGGGATGTTGTTGAAGGAAAGAACTCTTTCAATTTTAAACTCCTCTGAAAACATATTTTTTCCACTCAAAGCTAATAAAAGAGTTGGTGGGCACAAAAGACAGGCCCCTATTTAATACATTCCGTTCAACCTGATTAATTATTGTTTCTCATATTTTTAGAACCAGGAACGGTCGGAAAGCCTGGTGCTGCTTTATGCATTGGGAGACGGAGGGAATGCCATTTATTTCCGTTTTTTTACTTTTTACATACAGAAGCATGCATGGATCTTACTGATCTGTGCATGCTTCTGTACACATGCACCTTGCAATGAAATTCACAAGGTTAAAGTTTAACCACTAAAAACTTGCATGAACTGGCATTTGTAATAGCCTTGAACTCTAGAGTTTGCAGGCTATTACATGTTGTTGTTGGACAAACTCGCATCTTTAAACTGTGCAAGAAGGAGCAAGTTTGATCCCATAACAATACTTGCACCCTATTACATTTGAACAATTGAATTTATTTTTTATAAATGTTTAATTTGTTGAATTGATATTCTGTTATTTTAACATTAGAAGTTTCAGTGCCCTGCCAGTGAGCCCGAAAAGGATATTTAATTAGGCATTCTGGCACCCCTGCTGTTTTTCCTATGACTTTTGATGATATGAAAGAAACAAAGTACAAAGTCAAGAAAAGAGTGGGAATCCATGAACAAGCTAAAGGTGAGTAAGCAGAAAAGTGTAGTCTAAAACAGTCTAAAGCCAATATAGGAGGAGATAGTTAATACATTGATTATACTGTTATTCAGTAGAACAACAAGGAAGCATTGACGAATCAAAGGTATTATTTACAGTAAGCTGGCCACTCCCTTGATTGTAAAGTGAGAGCTGTAAAACCAAGTTAGCAATAAATCAGATTATGTGAAACATTAATAAGAAGAGAACATGAGCTAATAAACAAATCTCCATGGCTGAGCTAAGAATTGGACATTGAAGGATCTGTTCTGATATCAGATGTAAAATTACAATTCATATACAGTAAACAGAGTTCTTGAATTACATTAGGTACATGAAAATAGGGTTATTGAATGGTAGTTAATACTAGGCAGGCCACATATTTAATACTCCTGTCAAGGATCCCACTGAGTGCAGTCCATCCATTATCTATGTACCTTACTGTCATCACAATTTGTTTTTCAACAACTGCATGGATTTGAGCCACAGTCAGAAACTTAGGGGTCCATTTACTAAGCATTGGATGGAGATAAAGTGACCAGAGATAAAGTACCAGCCAATCAGCTCCTAACTGCTATGTAACAGACTGGGTTTAAAAATGACAGTTAGGAGCTGATTGGCTGGTACGTTATCTCTGTCCACTTTTTCTCCATCCAAGGCTTAGTAAATAGACACCTGAATATGCTTAGTTGCAGTGGTTCAAACTAACAATTTCATTTAACTTACACATACTGTAGGTAGAATAAGTAGCAATTTTATATATCAATTTGCATTACATTTCCATTGTATTATTTTCATTAAGGCATTATAGTGGCAGAGTCCCTGAGTATCTAAACATTGGTATATCTGCCTTAAGAATGTATATGTAGTGAGATGGAAGGAGAGAGGGCCCCTGAGTGATGGCATGTGCCATGCATTAGGAGTCTCCAATGAGGGAGAACATAGGCCCATTAAAAGATGAACTGGGAGCTTTGATAAATGATGACAAAATAAAAGCGGAAATACTGAAGAGTTTTTTCCCCACAGTATTCATTGGGGAAGATCAGACGGTGAGAGTAGTGTAAAACGATAGTGAAAGCAATGACTCTTGACTTAAAACTTTTTTAAGTGAGGAAGTAGTCCTGGATAGACAAAGCAACATAAAGATTAATAAATCACCAGGCCCAGATGGCTTTCATCCGATGGTTATTATGGAGCTTACGTCAAAGCTAGCAAAACCCCTATACTTGATTTTTTATAGTTCTATTAGATCAGGCATGGTACCAAAGGATTGGCGCATAGCTGAGGTAGTGCCTTTATTTAACACGGGAAATAAAAATAATCCTGGCAACTATAGATCATTTAGTTTAACCTCTATAGTGGGTAAAATATTGGAAGGAATTTTGAGGGATAGCATAGAGGATTATCTGCAGGCCACTAAGATTATTAGCAAAAATAAGCATGGGTTTGTAAGGGACAGATCATGTCAAACTAACTTAATTAGCTTCTATGAGGAGGTGATTGAGAATCTTGACCAGGGGAAAGCAGTGGATGTGATCTATTTAGATTTTGCAAAAGCCTTCGATACAGTGCCTCACAGGAGACTGATCATCAAATTAAGGGAACTTGGCCTAGGATATACTATTTGTATGTACATGGATAAGTAATTGGCTGGATAACAAAGTACAACAAGAAGTGGTCAATGGAATATTCTCCAGCTGGGCACCAGTAGCCAGCGGAATACCGCAAGGGTCCGTACTTGGCCCGCTACTGTTCAATATATTTATCAATGATCTAGGAATAGGCCTGGAAAGCATAGTATCAATCTTTGCAGATGATACTAAACTGTGTAATGTAATTAATTCAGGAAGCAATGTGGAGTCTCTTCAGAATGACATATTAAAACTTGAAACCTGGGCATCTATATGGAGAATGAAGTTTACTATAGAAAAATGCAAAGTTATGCATTTTGGGACAAAAAACTCACTAGCATCCTACACACTAAATGGGGAAAATTATAGGGGTAACTGTGGTGGAAAAAGATTTGGGGGTGCTCATGGATAATAGGCTTAATAACAGTACACAATGTCAAAATGCAGCAAAGAAGGCAACTGAAGTGCTTGCGTGCATAAAACGGGGCATTGAGACAAGGGACAAGGATGTAATCCTGCCACTGTACAAATCATTGGTACATCCGCACCTGGAATATAGTGTTCAATGTTAGGCACCATATTATAAAAAAGATATCGGGGAACTACTGTAGAAAGAGTTCTAAGAAGAGTTACTAAATTGATTAAAGGGTTAGAGACACTGGAGTATGAGGAAAGGCTTACTAGGTTAAATATGTATACACTGGAAAAGATGTGTCTGAGAGGAGACATTATTAATATCTTCAAATATGTAAAGGGTCATTACAAGGAGTTAGCAGGGGATTTGTTTATTAAATTAACTCTGTATAGGACACATGGGCACTCGCTGAGGCTAGAGGAGAGAAAATTCCATACACAATGTAGGAAAGGGTTCTTCACGGTAAGGGCAATAATGATTTGGAACTCCCTGCTGGAGAAGGTAATAATGGCAGACTCTGTAAATGCATTTAAAAACGGATTAGACAAATTTCTAACTGGAAAAAGTATACAGGGCTATAGCATTTAAGATACTGACATTAAATATCTGGAAGGGGTAAGAACCATGGTTGTCAATTGGTACTAAACCATTACTTCAGCAGGTGCATTATAATATACACAGCTTAACACAGAATACAGGTTGAACCCGATGGGCATTTTGCCTCTTTTCAACCTCACTAACTAGGTAACTATATGAGGTGCAACTACTTTTTTGCGACCATCAAGCTTAATATACAGTATACAGCATTTACTATCTGCTGAAAGTATTGTGCTGGAGGAAGTTGGTGAAGTAGAGCTTGCAACCATTACACTTACTGTTCTGGAGGATGTGGAGGAGTTTAAATAAAGTTTTAAAGTACTTTCATCATGAGATGATCCAGTGCCCACCAATACGCTACACATGATGACCCTATAAAAACCCTTCCCTCGGGAACTTTGTGCTAGTAATAACCCATGTATTCATGAACTCTTGAGGTCATGGATGCCATGCCCAATCTATAGCCAAAGCAGAGTAGGGTCACTGCAAATGGTGAGCTGCTTTATCTTTGGGTACCCCAAGTAAGTGTATCACAGTACCAGTAGGGGTTCAGTATTATGTACCGTGTAGCCGGGATGCCGACCATCAATATACTGATAGCAGTATCCTGGCTGCCAGTTTGTCGGCAGCGGGGCAAGTGTAAAGAGTCCCCTTGCGGGCTCAGTGTCTCGCTGCGCTCACGACAGGTTCTTTTCCCACTCTATGGGTGTTGTGGACCTGTAGTCCTGCAGAGCTGGTATTCGGGCTGCCGGCATTGCCAGCTGTCAGGATTCCGGTATTGGGATTCTGACCACATGGATCCCGATTGCCAGAAACTTAAAAGTATACCACCAGTAGGGATCACATATACAAAATATTGGGTGAGGAAGTATGATAACATTTTAGGGCAAAGCCAATTGTACAGTATGCTAAGGTATTAAAAGCGCTAAGGGCAGAGGGTTAAATCACACTTCCATATTCACAGGCAGAAAGTGTGTTTTTGTAATGTTGGGAAGCATGTAAAAGACAGAATAAATTCAGGCAAGAAATCATTGTGAATGGCAGCTCAGGGTGATGTTAAAAGACAGTAAAAGTCCTGTAATAAGACAGGGAGAGATGACAAACTTGCACATATCACAGATATCTTTAAACCTGACTAGGTCTAATTAGTATTTAGTAAGAGGTGAATGACAGCCAAGGGCACAGACTGTAAAAAACAAGGAGTACCTGACTAGAACTGAATGATGATGATAATAATAATAATAATAATAATAATAATAGTACAGGTTGAGTATCCCTTATCCAAAATGCTTGGGACCAGAGGTATTTTGGATATGGGATTTTTCCGTATTTTGGAATAATTGCATACCATAATGAGATATTATGGTGATGGGACCTAAATCTAAGCATATAATGCATTTATGTTACAAATACACCTTATACACACAGCCTGAAGGTCATTTTAGCAAATATTTTTTATAACTTTGTGCATTAAACAAAGTGTGTGTACATTCACACAATTCATTTATGTTTCATATACACCTCATACACACAGCCTGAAGGTCATTTAATACAATATTTTTAATAACTTTGAGTATGAAACAAAGTTTGTGTACATTGAGCCACCAAAAAACAAAGGTTTCACTATTTCACTCTCACTCAAAAAAGTCCGTATTTCGGAATATTCCGTATTTTGGAATATTTGGATATGGGATACTCAACCTGTAATAATAATAAAAACAATATAAACAAATAAAAAAAAATTGGGTCTCATTTAGAGTTGAGCACAATTTGAAGCCTGAAAATACACAAAACAATTAAATGTGATAGACAAAATTGTACACTTACTTGGTTATTTCAAGTTATAAATAACCTAGAATATGGGCAACTTAAAATTATGTGTTAAAATAATAGTTGCATTAAGATCTGATTATAGTTGATGAAATGTTGGGAACAAAAACAGTGGAGTTCTCCTACAAAAGAGAGAACTACCACCAGGCTAGGCTGGTCCCACTATTACTGGATCCCTGCCATACAGTGTCCCAAACTAGCTTATTCAATATGAGTCTTAATTTCCTAAAGGGAATGGTGCCCACAATAATGTAGGCCCTTCCAAGGAAAAAAACCTTGCTCTTTCAGTGCATGCAATTGAACTGTAATACTGTAATAATTTTACTAATAGAGGAAAATAAACCAATAGTATTTTTATTATATGTGACTCTACTTCTCCTGAAAGATGTGGCTATGATAAAAAAATGTGTGATTGCGTTCTAGTACTACAAGTTCCAACATACCCTAGCTTTCAGGGAACACTGGGGTCTGTAATTTCAAACAGAAAAGAAACAATATAAAACAAAATCACACACTATATTACGGGCCTAATTCAGACCTAAGCGCAGCAGCAACATTTTTCTGTAATAGGCAAAACCATGTGCACTGCAGGTGGGGTAGATATAACATGTGCAGAGAGAGTTAGATTTGAGTGCATTATTTTGTTTCTATGCAGAGTAAATAATGGCTGCTTTATTTTTCCACTGCAATTTAGATTTCAATTTGAACACACCCCACACACATCTATCTAGCTCTGCACATGTTATATCTGCGCCACCTGCAGTGCACATTTATTTATTTATTTATTTATTTATTAACAGCTTCTTTACAATTGGACACAATGATAAAACAAAACTAGGTAATAACAAACAGTCATTGAGGTAGGAAGGCCCTTCTTGCAAGCTTACAACCTATAGAGAAATAGGCATTGATACACAAAGAAAGGTGCTATCTATTGCATAGTTGTCCACTGGGTTGCAAAGGTTCTAGGTGGGCTGCCTGATATCACATCACAGCAATGATGAACCAGGGTCAGAAGGAAGTAAAAGTGAAGAAAGAGTGTGTGTACTGTACAGTGGGGATATAATTGGATAGTAAAGCTTATGAAGGTTGAGTGAGCGGATCTGGAATGTGATAAGGTAGTCTGAAGAGGTGTGTTTTCAAGAAACGCTTGAAGGTTTGGAGACTAGGGGAGAGTCTTATTGTGCATGGTAGGGCATTCCACAGAGTGGGTGCAGCCCGAAGAAAGTCCTGCAATAGTGCATGGGAGCGAGTAATAAGTGTGGATGAGACACGCAGATCTTGTGAAGAGCAGAGAGGTCAGAGTAGGAAATATTTTGAGATAAGCTAAAAGATGTACATTGGAGTAGTTTGGTTAATGGCCGCCTTGTGTGTGAGTAAAAGTATTTTATATTGAATACGGTAGAATACAGGTAACCAATAGAGAAACTGACAGAGTGGATCTGCAGCCAATGAACATCTAGCGAGAAAGATTAGACTTGCAGCGGCATCCAGAATGGATTGTAGTGGTGAGAGCCCCTTTTTGGTAAAACCAGTAAGAAGACTATTGCAATAATCAATGTGGGAGATAATGTGAGCATGTATTAGAATTTTTGCAGTGTCTTGTGTAAGGTATGGTCGTATTTTGGATATGTTTTTTAGGAGCATGTAACATGATTTTGAGACAGATTGAATGTGGGGAGCAAAGGACAGTTCTGAGTCAAGTATGACACCTAGACAGCGAGCTTGTGGGGTAGGATTGATTGTTGAGTTCTCAACAGTGATAGAGATATCAGGTTGGTAACTGCTATTGACTGGTGGAAATATAATTAACTCTGTTTTGTAAATACTAAGTTTGAGGTGGCGAAATGTCAAGATGAAACGGCAAAAAGGCATTCAGTGACACAGCCCATTACAAATGGTGACAAATCTGGGGAGTATAGATAGATTTGCGTATCATCTGCATACAGATGATACCGAAATCCAAAAGAGCTGATTAGTTTACTAAGAGATGAGGTATAGATTGAAAAAGCAGATGACCTAAGACCAAGCCTTATGGTACTCCAACTGAAGTTGGTAATGAAGAGGAGGTGGATTCAGAGAAGCGAACACTGAAGGAGCAATTAGATAGGTAGGATAGGAAACAAGAGAGGGTTGTGTCTTGAAGACCTAGGGATTGTAATGTTTGTATGAGAGTAGACTGGTCATCAGTATTAAAAGCAGCAGAGAGATCTAGAAGAATAAGAAGTGAGTAATGGCCTTTGGACTATGCAGTAACTAGATCATTCACTACTTTAGTCAGTGCTGTCTCTATGATTGTTGGGAACGAAAGCCTGACTGAAGTGTCTCAAAGAAGTTGTATGAATTAAGAAAGCGTGTGAGGTAAGTGTGGGAAAGTCTCTCAAGTAGCTTGGAGAGGCATGGCAGCTGAGAGATGGGACGGTAGTTTGAAAGAGAGTTACGGTCAGATTTTTTTTTTCAGAATGGGAGTAATCACTGCATGCTTGAGCAGTGAAGGAAATGGTTTTGCCCATTAGAGAAATTTTTTTGCTGCTGCGATCAGGTCTGAATTAGGCCCTATATTCTTTAATTGCAAACTTACTTCCTGTTCTTTTTCTTATGTTTTCTTTTCATTTTATCTTAACTGGTGATCCAATGGTTAACAACAACAAAAAAACTTCCAGATGATAAACAGTGGCTTCACTCTAACTCATTGGTTCCCAAACGTTCTTAAATCATGAGTTCTAGAGTATTAGCATTTTTTTTCATAGCAGCTTAAAACTTTTATTGAAACATTTTTTTAAAAATATAAAATTAAGTATATTGTGTCTACCTGTCATCCTTATGTTCAATTATGTGCTGTTTTACAGAGTTTTGCTTCTGTTTGTCCACATATTTAATGATTGACAGCTCAATTGTGAGCCAATAATCCTTATAAAAACACAGCGCTTACAGAACCACCAAAAAACCAATAGACTTGTAAAATAATGACCATTATTATTTAATATCCAGTTTTTGCAGCTCCTAATGGTGGTACTGTTCCACCAATTAAACTAACAATTATACACTAGACAAAACAAGGAGCGCTGAAACCAGATATATAATAAAAATATTTATACAGCTTTATTAAAATATAATCCACATGTGTAACCACATTTAAAAATTAATAAACATATAGAATTGCTTACATCCTGTGCCTATGACTCAGTATAAATGTCCGTTAAGACTTTTGTGTGAATCCATCCATAAATGTATTGAAGTAAGTCTGTATCAACTTCTCATGGAGATACAATGTACATCCAAATTTCTTCAGTCTCTGTAATCTCAGTTTCTTATGTAACACATATGCATGTGTATCCACGGGGGAGAGCGCTGTGTTGGTTAGATGTCTCCAGCGGTATGCTACGACCCCGGAATGTTACAACCGCAAAGTGAGCTGATGAATACTCACGGCCGCCGCGGCTTATATTGGACGGGGAGCGTACCTCTTTGGCCAGGTCACGCTTCAGCAGTATCCCCGGTTAGCGGCTCGCCGGCCGATCGTGCAGTCACAGAGAGAGATGGAGAGTCGTCGGCCAACAGGATTCAAGTGATAAGTGCCCTCCTTACGCGTTTCTCCGCCAGTAGGGCAAGCAGTTTCGTCAGAGGTGTATCATAGCAGTGTTGTTGGTTCCTTAGCTTAATCATATGCAGTTGTTCAGATCTATATATGACTATAACTGACCAGGAGACTAAAATACATATCATCTACAATAGGATTAAATTATAAAGAGAGAAATAAACAGCTTTGATAGCTCAGTGGATTTATTCAGTCTCCTGGTCAGTTCTACTAGCGTTAAAATAAAATGATAAAACGATAAAATAAATATATAAAACTATTTATAGTGTACTAATATTTGTAAAACCACCAAATAATCTATTACAGACCACTTAGTATGTTTTATTGAAGTAGTATTTAATTAATATACGGCTGTGGAAAAAATAGTGATTTCATGTGCTGAGTAGTGATAGCAGCATGCCACATATATAGATCTGAACAACTGCATATGATTAAGCTAATCAGCAAGGTGATTGGTTGGTCCCATTTTAAAAAGGAACCAACAACACTGCTATGATACACCTCTGACGAAACCGCTTGCCCTACTGGCGGAGAAACGCGTAAGGAGGGCACTTATCACTTGAATCCTGTTGGCCGACGACTCTCCATCTCTCTCTGTGACTGCACGATCGGCCGGCGAGCCGCTAACCGGGGATACTGCTGAAGCGTGACCTGGCCAAAGAGGTACGCTCCCCGTCCAATATAAGCCGCGGCGGCCGTGAGTATTCATCAGCTCACATTGCGGTTGTAACATTCCGGGGTCGTAGCATACCGCTGGAGACATCTAACCAACACAGCGCTCTCCCCCGTAGATACACATACATATGTGTTACATAAGAAACTGAGATTACAGAGACTGTATAAATTCGGATGTACATTGTATATCCATGAGAAGTTGATACAGACTTACTTCAATACATTTATGGATGGATTCACACAAAAGTCTTAACGGACATTTATACTGAGTCATAGGCACAGGATTTAAGCAATTCTATATGTTTATTAATTTTTAAATGTGGTTATACATGTGGATTATATTTTAATAAAGCTGTATAAATATTTTTATTATATATCTGGTTTCAGCGCTCCTTGTTTTGTCTAGTGTACAATTGTGAGCCACATTACCTTGTTAAAACAGCCACACATTGACCAAATCTGGCCTAGTGTCTGATAATGATGCTCAGTTTGGACATTTTTGTACAGATCCCCTGCGTGGTATAAAGAAACTTCAAGTTTAATGTCAAGTCAACTATAATTGAGGTCCTCTCTATTTTCAAACATCTCCCATCAATCATTTCCCCTAAATAGGAAATCTAATAAATATTAAGTGCATTAGAATCATATACTGCATATCTAGGATACATACATATGTTCTCAATTAAATTACCAATTTATAATTCATATAGAAGATAAACATAGGTTGTTGTTGATGGAGAGTTCTATTCATTGCTTGGGGTGGGTGCCCTGGACAGGATGGTGGAATATGATGCAATGACTAGAAAATATCTGTTACTTTATACAGGTACTGTATTATAAATATCAGGGCAGTAACTAGGGGTGTGGGAGTGGTGCCTTGCACACGGAATTGTCGCTGCCCCTCTACTGTATTTCTCCTCCTACTTTCCATCCTGCTTTCAAGTTCCTACTTAGTGTGCCACTTACACTATCTCCCTGTGCTGCCTCCTTCTCCTCCTCCTTGTGAACCAACAGCACATAGCTTGCAATAGCCAACACCCCTCCTGGAGCTTGCAGCTGTGGTCTCCGTGGGCGGGAATACTCAACACTCCCACACCTCCTTTAGCTTGCAACAGTGCTTTGTAAGTCTTGTCATTTGCAGCTGCAGGTGGTAATACCTTGACCACCCCCTCCTCCTGGAGCTTGCAGCAACAAAGCGGTTATACTCCTCCCCACTCCTGGAGTTTACAGCTGTGGTCCATGGGCAGTATTACCCACAATCCCCCCAGTCCTCCTATAGCTTGCAGCTGCGCTGTGTGATACCTTAACCCCCACCCCCTTCTCAGAGCTTGTGCCACAATGCTTGCTCTCTAGGCGGAATACTGTTGTGTGCTGTGTTCCCAGATGAGGCTGTGATGGGCGGATTGGTCTGAGCAGCGGCAGGGGAGAGTTGGAGAGGCCAAAACAGGGAACAGGTTCGAACTGTGTATTGTGTGAGGTGAGTATGTGAATGTAATGATAGTGAGCTCCACTTATGCCGATTGTGTATACTACCTATAGGAGCATTTAGCTGTTAACATGTGTGTATTCTACAGTACAGGGATTTCTATTAGCACATTACTGTATGTCTTTTATATTCCTTATGCCGATTGTGTATACTACCTATAGGAGCATTTAGCTGTTAACATGTGTGTATTCTACAGTACAGGGATTTCTATTAGCACATTACTGTATGTATTTTATATTCCTTGTGCTTATGTCTGCAGCAGACTGGATGGGTTGGGACTGCGATACCGGCAGGCCACAGATTCAGTTCCCACTTTGTGGGTGTCATGGACACCCATGAGTGGGAATAGTACCTTCTAGTCGGCATGCTGACTATGGGTATGTTAATGGTACGGGGTGCAGGTGGAGGTTATGTGACACATGCGCAGATACATATCGCTGTATTATTGTATGAAAAATACAGTGATATGTGGGTGAAGCTGATTCACAGTGACAGAGCTTTCTCTCAAGCTCTGTCCCTGCATGCGATAATTGATACATCCATGCGATGAATTCAATTATCGCTTTGAGAGTATGGGTGAATTTATCACACCACATGTGCCTTCTCAGTATTGTGATAAATCTGCACTACAGATGGAACCACACGTCCCATTTCCCGGTGGGGCTCACCTAGTCGCAGACGGGGCAACGATTAGCGTGGCTCCACCTGTATGTCAATAACAAACATAAATCAAAACAAACAAAAACAAGATAACCAACAGATATTTAACTGAAACCCTTATAATTCCTAAGAAGCTACTATTTTTTCTTTGATTGGTGGTTTATTAAATAGAGACTATTATGCAGTGATATGCAGGGATTTATTTGATCAATCAATCAATCAATCAATCACATCAGTCCATTCCAGTGACAGATATTACCTATGGGATGCAGGACTGCAGCCTCCCCAGGTGAAATCTGCCATTCAGTCTTCAGGGACTGCTTGACCAGGCTGCAATAGGCAGAGAGCTGGCTTCCTGTAGGAAGCCACTCTCTGACTTTCATACAGTCCAATCTGGGTTCTATGGGCTGCAGTTGTTACAGTCAATAGAAGCCATGGATTTGCGCATGCATCTCCGGGATTTGGTTAGCAGCAGCCCCCCTACTGAATGCAAGTAGGAGCCGCCGCTGGTCCCTTCCCTAAAGGAGCTTTCAGTCTAAGGGCCTAATTCAGACCTGATTGCTGTTGTGCGAAATCGCAAAGCGGGCAATTATTAAATGACTGTGCATGCGTACGGATCGTAATGCACTGACACGAGGCCAAACTGTGAAAATATCCTGCGTCTTTTTTGATTGCAATGTTTACGTAGATTGATTGACAGGAAGTGAATGTTTGGGGGTGGTAACTGCCCATTTTCTGGGAGTGTCAGGAAAAATGCAGGAGTTCACAAGCATTTTCTGAGAGGGTACATGATGTCAGCTATGGCCCGATCAGCCTGTTTTTTTTTTTGCACCGTAGGAGTAAGTCCTGGGCTATGCACAGACTGCAAAGACTGGAGAAATCATTCGATGGTGAGTGAGTTGTGAATGGATTTGCAGCTGGCCGGCATTTGCAAAGTTTTTCGCACTATGGGGGTCATTCCGAGTTGTTCGCCCATTGCCGATTTTCTCAACGGAGCGATTAAGGCAAAAATGCGCATGCACATGGTAAGCAGTGCGCATGCGGTTAGTATTTTAGCACAAAACTTAGTAGATTTACTCACGTCCGAACGAAGAATTTTCATCGTTGAAGTGATCGGAGTGTGATTGACAGGAAGTGGGTGTTTCTGGGCGGAAACTGACCGTTTTCTGGGAGTGTGAGGAAAAACACAGGCGTGCCAGGAAAAAACGCGGTAGTGTCTGGAGAAACGGGGGAGTGGCTGGCCGAACGCAGGGCATGTTTGTGACGTCAAACCAGGAACGAAACGGCCTGAGCTGATCGCAATCTGTGAGTAAGTCTGGAGCTACTCAGAAACTGCTAAGAATTTTCTATTCGCAATTCTGCGAATCTTTCATTCGCTATTCTGCTAAGCTAAGATACACTCCCAGAGGGCGGCGGCCTAGCGTGTGCAATGCTGCTAAAATCTGCTACCGAGTAAACAACTCGGAATGACCCCCTATGTACGCAGACTTGTACGGGGCTGATTTTTACTCTGGCTGGCGACTATCCAATTGTAAACCTTTGCAAATTTGCAGAGGTGCGATCAGGTCTGAATTAGGCCCCAAATCCTCTATGACACAAACAAAACAGGGTCTATTTCATACTTACCTACTCTAGGATTCTGCGGGAGACACCCTGTTTACTCAGGTAATTCCTGGTGAAGTGGGCAGAATGGGGAGAAAAATACTGCAAAATCGCAGAACCGGTAGAGGGGGCAGAGCCTAATGATACAATTATATGCTAGTCACACCATTTTAGCCCATCCCTTTACTAATATTGCCCAATCACAGACTTTTCCCGATGAGTGGGTGGGTTGGGCCTAATGATGCATTTGGCTCAGCCCCGCCCCCATCACCACCCACCTGCTTCTACTCTCTGGGCATTTCCTAGAGAGGAGATTAGAAATTATCGGTAAGTATGGTTTATTGTTGTCAGAACTTACCTACCAGTATGCCTTTGGATTGTGCAGGAAGCTAGAGTAATCACACACAAGCATGGCGAGAATGTACAAACTAATTACAGGAAAGTTTGGGTTCAGACAGCACAACTAACCACTGTGCCACAATTCTGCACAACTCCTCTCTCCTCTCATTGATAATGTGGAAGTGCCATGGTAAGTATAAATGTTCTAAAGTCACAGTTCCATGTGTTTTGATGTCTAGTACATATCTGCACTGTAAATCAGCATGTTTCAAGTCCAGATGAAAACCAAAAGTTTTTTGGAACCCACATGTGATGTGTGAAATCCATACACAGCGTCCTGAGTTTCCAGTAGGGATGAGCGGGTTCGGTTCCTCTGAATCCGAACCCGCCCGAACTTCAGTTTTTTCTTCACGGGTCCGAGCGACTCGGATTTTCCCGCCTTGCTCGGTTAACCCGAGCGCGCCCGAACGTCATCATCCCGCTGTCGGATTCTCGCGAGGCTCGGATTCTATCGCGAGACTCGGATTCTATATAAGGAGCCGCGCGTCGCCGCCATTTTCACACGTGCATTGAGATTCATAGGGAGAGGACGTGGCTGGCGTCCTCTCCGTTTAGAGAAGAGAGTGAGACAGTAGAGAGAGACACAGTAGTAGTAATTTTGGGTAGCATTATTAGGAGGAGTACTACTATACTACTACTACTTGCTGAAGTGATATAGATTAGATAGTGTGACTGTATTAATTATCTGACTTGTGGGGGAGACACTGACAGTGGGGAGCAGTTAGAGTCTGAGAGCAGGACTCAGGAGTACATATAACGTACAGTGCACACTTTTGCTGCCAGAGTCAGTGCCACACTGCCATTGTGACCACACTGACCACCAGACCAGTATAATATATTTTGTTATTGTCTGCTTAGGAGTACTACTTGCAAGTTGCTGATAGTGTGACCAGTGACCTGACCACCAGTTTAATAATCAATCACCACCAGTTTAATATATATATATATATATATATATATAATTGTATATAATATATATATATATAATATTGTATACCACCTACCCGTGGTTTTTTTCATTCTTCTTTATACATACTACTATAGTAGCTTACTGTAGCAGTCTGCGGTGCTGCTGAGCTGACAGTGTCCAGCAGGTCCGTCATCAGTCATTACATAATAAATATATATACCTGTCCGGCTGCAGTACTAGTGATATTATATATACATATATATTGATTTCATCTCATTATCATCCAGTCTATATTAGCAGCAGACACAGTATGTTAGTCCACGGCAGTAGCTACCTCTGTGTCGGCACTCGGCAGTCCATCCATAATTGTATACCACCTCCCCGTGGTTTTTTTCTTTTCTTTCTTCTTTGTACATACTACTATAGTATAGTAGCTTACTGTAGCAGTCTGCGGTGCTGCTGAGCTGACAGTGTCCAGCAGGTCCGTCATCAGTCATTACATAATAAATATACATACCTGTCCGGCTGCAGTACTAGTGATATTATATTGATTTCATCTCATTATCATCCAGTCTATATTAGCAGCAGACACAGTACGTTAGTCCACGGCTGTAGCTACCTCTGTGTCGGCACTCGGCAGTCCATCCATAATTGTATACCACCTCCCCGTGGTTTTTTTCTTTTCTTTCTTCTTTGTACATACTACTATAGTATAGTAGCTTACTGTAGCAGTCTGCGGTGCTGCTGAGCTGACAGTGTCCAGCAGGTCCGTCATCAGTCATTACATAATAAATATACATACCTGTCCGGCTGCAGTACTAGTGATATTATATTGATTTCATCTCATTATCATCCAGTCTATATTAGCAGCAGACACAGTACGGTAGTCCACGGCTGTAGCTACCTCTGTGTCGGCACTCGGCAGTCCATCCATAATTGTATACCACCTCCCCGTGGTTTTTTTTTTTTCTTTCTTCTTTGTACATACTACTATAGTATAGTAGCTTACTGTAGCAGTCTGCGGTGCTGCTGAGCTGACAGTGTCCAGCAGGTCCGTCATCAGTCATTACATAATAAATATACATACCTGTCCGGCTGCAGTACTAGTGATATTATATTGATTTCATCTCATTATCATCCAGTCTATATTAGCAGCAGACACAGTACGGTAGTCCACGGCTGTAGCTACCTCTGTGTCGGCACTCGGCAGTCCATCCATAATTGTATACCACCTCCCCATGGTTTTTTTTTTCTTTCTTCTTTGTACATACTACTATAGTATAGTAGCTTACTGTAGCAGTCTGCGGTGCTGCTGAGCTGACAGTGTCCAGCAGGTCCGTCATCAGTCATTACATAATAAATATACATACCTGTCCGGCTGCAGTACTAGTGATATTATATTGATTTCATCTCATTATCATCCAGTCTATATTAGCAGCAGACACAGTACGGTAGTCCACGGCTGTAGCTACCTCTGTGTCGGCAGTCGCTCGTCCATCCATAAGTATACTAGTATCCATCCATCTCCATTGTTTACCTGAGGTGCCTTTTAGTTGTGCCTATTAAAATATGGAGAACAAAAATGTTGAGGTTCCAAAATTAGGGAAAGATCAAGATCCACTTCCACCTCGTGCTGAAGCTGCTGCCACTAGTCATGGCCGAGACGATGAAATGCCAGCAACGTCGTCTGCCAAGGCCAATGCCCAATGTCATAGTACAGAGCATGTAAAATCCAAAACACCAAATATCAGTAAAAAAAGGACTCCAAAATCTAAAATAAAATTGTCGGAGGAGAAGCGTAAACTTGCCAATATGCCATTTACCACACGGAGTGGCAAGGAACGGCTGAGGCCCTGGCCTATGTTCATGGCTAGTGGTTCAGCTTCACATGAGGATGGAAGCACTCAGCCTCTCGCTAGAAAACTGAAAAGACTCAAGCTGGCAAAAGCACCGCAAAAAACTGTGCGTTCTTAGAAATCCCAAATCCACAAGGAGAGTCCAATTGTGTCGGTTGCGATGCCTGACCTTCCCAACACTGGATGTGAAGAGCATGCGCCTTCCACCATTTGCACGCCCCCTGCAAGTGCTGGAAGGAGCACCCGCAGTCCAGTTCCTGATAGTCAGATTGAAGATGTCAGTGTTGAAGTACACCAGGATGAGGAGGATATGGGTGTTGCTGGCGCTGGGGAGGAAATTGACAAGGAGGATTCTGATGGTGAGGTGGTTTGTTTAAGTCAGGCACCCGGGGAGACACCTGTTGTCCGTGGGAGGAATAGGGCCGTTGACATGCCTGGTGAAAATACCAAAAAAATCAGCTCTTCGGTGTGGAAGTATTTCACCAGAAATGCGGACAACATTTGTCAAGCCGTGTGTTGCCTTTGTCAAGCTGTAATAAGTAGGGGTAAGGACGTTAACCACCTCGGAACATCCTCCCTTATACGTCACCTGCAGCGCATTCATAATAAGTCAGTAACAAGTTCAAAAACTTTGGGCGACAGCGGAAGCAGTCCACTGACCAGTAAATCCCTTCCTCTTGTAACCAAGCTCACGCAAACCACCCCACCAACTCCCTCAGTGTCAATTTCCTCCTTCCCCAGGAATGCCAATAGTCCTGCAGGCCATGTCACTGGCAATTCTGACGAGTCCTCTCCTGCCTGGGATTCCTCCGATGCATCCTTGCGTGTAACGCCTACTGCTGCTGGCGCTGCTGTTGTTGCTGCTGGGAGTCGATGGTCATCCCAGAGGGGAAGTCGTAAGCCCACTTTTACTACTTCCACCAAGCAATTGACTGTCCAACAGTCCTTTGCGAGGAAGATTAAATATCACAGCAGTCATCCTGTTGCAAAGCGGATAACTGAGGCCTTGACAACTATGTTGGTGTTAGACGTGCGTCCGGTATCCGCCGTTAGTTCACAGGGAACTAGACAATTTCTTGAGGCAGTGTGCCCCCGTTACCAAATACCATCTAGGTTCCACTTCTCTAGGCAGGCGATACCGAGAATGTACACGGACGTCAGAAAAAGACTCACCAGTGTCCTAAAAAATGCAGTTGTACCCAATGTCCACTTAACCACGGACATGTGGACAAGTGGAGCAGGGCAGGGTCAGGACTATATGACTGTGACAGCCCACTGGGTAGATGTATGGACTCCCGCCGCAAGAACAGCAGCGGCGGCACCAGTAGCAGCATCTCGCAAATGCCAACTCTTTCCTAGGCAGGCTACGCTTTGTATCACCGGTTTCCAGAATACGCACACAGCTGAAAACCTCTTACGGCAACTGAGGAAGATCATCGCGGAATGGCTTACCCCAATTGGACTCTCCTGTGGATTTGTGGCATCGGACAACGCCAGCAATATTGTGTGTGCATTAAATATGGGCAAATTCCAGCACGTCCCATGTTTTGCACATACCTTGAATTTGGTGGTGCAGAATTTGTAAAAAACGACAGGGGCGTGCAAGAGATGCTGTCGGTGGCCAGAAGAATTGCGGGACACTTTCGGCGTACAGGCACCACGTACAGAAGACTGGAGCACCACCAAAAACGCCTGAACCTGCCCTGCCATCATCTGAAGCAAGAAGTGGTAACGAGGTGGAATTCAGCCCTCTATATGCTTCAGAGGTTGGAGGAGCAGCAAAAGGCCATTCAAGCCTATACAATTGAGCACGATATAGGAGGTGGAATGTACCTGTCTCAAGCGCAGTGGAGAATGATTTCAATGTTGTGCAAGGTTCTGCAACCTTTTGAACTTGCCACACGTGAAGTCAGTTCAGACACTGCCAGCCTGAGTCAGGTCATTCCCCTCATCAGGCTTTTGCAGAAGAAGCTGGAGGCATTGAAGGAGGAGCTAAAAGGGAGCGATTCCGCTAGGCATGTGGGACTTGTGGATGGAGCCCTTAATTCGCTTAACAAGGATTCACGGGTGGTCAATCTGTTGAAATCAGAGCACTACATTTTGGCCACCGTGCTCGATCCTAGATTTAAAAACTTCCTTGGATCTCTCTTTCCGGCAGACACAAGTCTGCTGGGGTTCAAAGACCTGCTGGTGTCAAAATTGTCAAGTCAAGCGGAACGCGACCTGTCAACATCTCCTCCTTCACATTCTCCCGCAACTGGGGGTGCGAGGAAAAGGCTCAGAATTCCGAGCCCACCCGCTGGCGGTGATGCAGGGCAGTCTGGAGCGACTGCTGATGCTGACATCTGGTCCGGACTGAAGGACCTGACAACGATTACGGACATGTCGTCTACTGTCACTGCATATGATTCTCTCACCATTGAAAGAATGGTGGAGGATTATATGAGTGACCGCATCCAAGTAGGCACGTCAGACAGTCCGTACTTATACTGGCAGGAAAAAGAGGCAATTTGGAGGCCCTTGCACAAACTGGCTTTATTCTACCTAAGTTGCCCTCCCACAAGTGTGTACTCCGAAAGAGTGTTTAGTGCCGCCGCTCACCTTGTCAGCAATCTGCGTACGAGGTTACTTCCAGAAAATGTGGAGAAGATGATGTTCATTAAAATGAATTATAATCAATTCCTCCGTGGAGACATTAACCAGCAGCAATTGCCTCCACAAAGTACACAGGGAGCTGAGATGGTGGATTCCAGTGGGGACGAATTGATAATCTGTGAGGAGCGGGATGTACACGGTGATATATCGGAGGATGATGATGAGGTGGACATCTTGCCTCTGTAGAGTCAGTTTGTGCAAGGAGAGATTAATTGCTTCTTTTTTGGTGGGGGTCCAAACCATCCCGTCATTTCAGTCACAGTCGTGTGGCAGACCCTGTCACTGAAATGATGGGTTGGTTAAAGTGTGCATGTCCTGTTTATACAACATAAGGGTGGGTGGGAGGGCCCAAGGACAATTCCATCTTGCACCTCTTTTTTCTTTAATTTTTCTTTGCGTCATGTGCTGTTTGTGGAGTGTTTTTTGGAAGGGCCATCCTGCGTGACACTGCAGTGCCACTCCTAGATGGGCCCGGTGTTTGTGTCGGCCACTAGGGTCGCTTATCTTACTCACACAGCTACCTCATTGCGCCTCTTTTTTTCTTTGCGTCATGTGCTGTTTGGGGAGTGTTTTTTTTAAGGGCCATCCTGCGTGACACTGCAGTGCCACTCCTAGATGGGCCCGGTGTTTGTGTCGGACACTAGGGTCGCTTATCTTACTCACACAGCTACCTCATTGCGCCTCTTTTTTTCTTTGCGTCATGTGCTGTTTGTGGAGTGTTTTTTGGAAGGGCCATCCTGCGTGACACTGCAGTGCCACTCCTAGATGGGCCCGGTGTTTGTGACGGCCACTAGGGTCGCTTATCTTACTCACACAGCTACCTCATTGCGCCTCTTTTTTTCTTTGCGTCATGTGCTGTTTGGGGAGTGTTTTTTTTAAGGGCCATCCTGCGTGACACTGCAGTGCCACTCCTAGATGGGCCCGGTGTTTGTGTCGGACACTAGGGTCGCTTATCTTACTCACACAGCTACCTCATTGCGCCTCTTTTTTTCTTTGCGTCATGTGCTGTTTGTGGAGTGTTTTTTGGAAGGGCCATCCTGCGTGACACTGCAGTGCCACTCCTAGATGGGCCCGGTGTTTGTGTCGGCCACTAGGGTCGCTTATCTTACTCACACAGCTACCTCATTGCGCCTCTTTTTTTCTTTGCGTCATGTGCTGTTTGGGAAGTGTTTTTTGGAAGGGCCATCCTGCGTGACACTGCAGTGCCACTCCTAGATGGGCTCGGTGTTTGTGTCGGCCACTAGGGTCGCTTATCTTACTCACACAGCTACCTCATTGCGCCTCTTTTTTTCTTTGCGTCATGTGCTGTTTGGGGAGGGTTTTTTGGAAGGGACATCCTGCGTGACACTGCAGTGCCACTCCTAGATGGGCCAGGTGTTTGTGTCGGCCACTAGGGTCGCTTAGCTTAGTCATCCAGCGACCTCGGTGCAAATTTTAGGACTAAAAATAATATTGTGAGGTGTGAGGTATTCAGAATAGACTGAAAATTAGTGTAAATTATGGTTTTTGAGGTTAATAATACTTTGGGATCAAAATGACCCCCACATTCTATGATTTAAGCTGTTTTTTAGTGTTTTTTGAAAAAAACACCCGAATCCAAAACACACCCGAATCCGACAAAAAAAAATCGGTGAGGTTTTGCCAAAACGCGGTCGAACCCAAAACACGGCCGCGGAACCGAACCCAAAACCAAAACACAAAACCCGAAAAATTTCAAGTGCACATCCCTAGTTTCCAGTCTCCAAACTAATACCCCTTTTACACTCGCAGAAAAATCCTTGCACGTTAACGCGCATCATCCCGGGATTTTTGTGAGTGTGAATAGGTACAGGGACAATTTCCCAGGACGAGCATCCCGGGATTTCAACCCAGGTCTCGACCTGGGTTGAATCTGGTACCGTCTCGGGAAGCTGTGCAGTGTGAACGGGTATACTGTGTCAAGATGACCCGGCACCCGTTCTCTGCATAGGAGGCGACGGTGCTTGGAGAAGATTATCTCCACGCACCGCCTCCGCTAGAGTCAGCGGTGACGTCACCGACCCGGCAATATGCCGGGTCGGCCCGCTAATGTGATAGGGTCAATCCCTCGAATGTGTCCCGGCAAATATACCTGGACACATTCCCGGGAATGACCTTTCACTGCGAGTGTAAAAGGGGTATTAGTGATAGTACAGTAAATCTGCAGGTTTGGCTCTCAAAACCATATGTCGTGTGTGCAAACCGCATGAAAAATGCTGCTTATTAATCTGCCTCTAAAAGTGTGAATTACTTTTTCTTAAATATTTTAACATCAAAGGTGACTTTTTTATATACAGTATATAAAATAACCATGATGTGAGATATAATTGTACCAGTGTATAAGTATAAAAATCTGATAGGCTTTATTATTTCTGTTGTATTTACAGTATCTTCCACTACATTTCACGCTAATCATTTTGTTCAGTGATTGTCTCTTTTCCAATACCTTTTTACAATATCATTAGAAATTCTGTGGCTGATCATTGTATAAACATTTTGTCATTTTTACAAACTGTTTGTCTACCCAATTTCTGGAGCTGACAATATATTTCACATAATTGTAAAGCAAATTGAATTAAGTGATGCTGTCTTAACTGATTTCTAACTTTTATGCATGTTCCTGTAAATTGTTAGCTAGTGGTTAAAACAAAATACTATTTTGCTTGTTATGTTTCATTTTCCTTTTCTTGCTGACTAGTGATCAATTACTCTGGCATTAATTGGCAGTAAATGTAACTAATTCGGAACACAAAGTGATTTTGTGCTACATTTTTCACATTAACAGCTTCATTTTTCAATTTACAAATATTTGTCTTTTTTTCTAAAATTTTAAATGTAATGAAGGAAAATATTTATACTGTGATTTTTAGCCAGTGTATCAACTGTTACACCAAAATGTACCCATAGCTCTCCGGGCCTGATGTAGAGATGTACACAATGCCAATATTTATGCAGTTGAGCAATTATCGTCCGTACTGTGCACATGCCAAGCTATCTTTGTCAAGTTGCTCGCAGTGAGGATTTAATTTACTAAACCTTGGATGGAGATAAAGTCAACTGAGATAAAGTACCAGCTAATTGGCTCCTAACTGTCATTTTTCAAACCCAGCCTGTGACATGTCAGTTAGGAGTGGATTGGCTGGTACTTTATCCCCGTTGACTTTATCTCCATCTAAGGCTTAGTAAATAGACCCCGTATTCACAAATTGTTTGACAGCCAGGGATCATTTATTAGTTGTTTACAGGGAGTGACAGCAAAAATGCAGGTGCGTCACAACCATTTTTGGGGAGTGTATCAGCCTACATCTATGCAGAAAACATGGCGTCGGCCTCTTAGTTACTGCGGCCATTCTGCCTGACCACAGGGTTACCCAGATGGTCATTAATTGAAAGGCCTGCAACCATCTCTAAATCTTTGTACGCAGATGCTGAGATGTGCAAGGCCACTGGTGGGTATCTCAATCCATTTCCAGGTGGCTACAGTGTTAGTATATTTTCACACATCTGCTGCGCATGGGATCGCACCTGAGGATGCATTAGATTTAGGTCCCATCACCATGATATCTCATTATGGTATGCAATTATTCCAAAATACGGAAAAATCCCATATCCAAAATACCTCTGGTCCCAAGCATTTTGGATAAGGGAGACTCAATCTGTATCTGAATCAGGCCCTATGTTTAGATTCATTTTATTAAAGTCAAAAACAAATTTATTAAATAAATGACAATTTTTCCATGATTTTCATTTTAATCTGTACTAATTTAATGTACAGATTCTATCAACATCAACGTAGTTTGTGTTTTTAAACTCTTGGGTTGATGTGAGTTTAAAGTGAGATCTTCTCCTTGCTACATAAGATATCATATTCTGCACTGTATTTAATATCAGTCTCATATTTCCATACTGTGAAGCATAGAAGTTTCCTGCTTAGCTGGGACGTACTGTAAAGAGCCTTTGTATCATCTTCAGCTGTAATGTGCATCATGGCTAAACTTGCCCACAGCATTGCGCAAACATGCTTATTACAGTACAACAGGGAAAGGTATATAAATATATGGCTTAGACGGTGTGGTGATTATATAGTGCGTTAAAGGTGAGTTGAATGTTTCAGTATACTCCTTATTTCATAAGAATATGCTGTTTCATACTGTTAGAAACAGTTTGAGCAGAGTGCATTCTGTTTTAAGTTTCACAAATACTATATTCGTTCTGATGGAATACTGTGAAATCTCATTTTCCTGTTTCTAGATACACATCACTCCATTAAACAATTATGTATTTCTAAATATGTCTCAGATAATTGTTTGAACTTGTTTAGCCTGCTATCTCCAATAATGTAAAGATGTGCGGCTGGCACTTTTCGTGTTTTGTGTTTCGGTTCTAATTCCACTTTCGTGTTTTGGTTTTGGCTTGGTTTTGCAAAAACCACCCTTTCGTGTTTTGGTTTTGGACCTGGAAGATTTTTTTTAAAAACATAAAAATAGCTAAAATCAAAGAATTTGGGGGTAATTTTGATCCTACGATATTATTAACCTCAATAACATAAATTTCCACTCATTTCCAGTCTATTCTGAAAACCTTACACCTCACAATATTGTTTTAGGCCAAAAGGTTGCACCGAGGTGGCTGTATGACTAAGATAAACAACACAAGTGTGCGGCACAAACACCTGGCCCATCTAGTAGTGGCACTGCAGTGTCAGACAGGAGGGCAGATATAAAAAAGGCCCCAAGCAGCACATGATACAAAGAAGAAAAGAGGTGCACAGAGGCTGCTGTATGACTAAGCCAAGCGACACAAGTGTGTGGCACAAACACCTGGCCCATCTAGGAGTGGCACTGCAGTGTCAGACAGGATGACACTTTTTAAAAACTAGGCCCCAAACAGTACCTCATGCAAATATGTAGAAGAGGTGCAATGAGGTAGCTGTATGACTAAGCCAAGAGACACAAACAATTGGCCCATCTAGGAGTGGTACTGCAGTGGAAGCAAGGAGTGCAGATATCCAAAAAAAAAGGCCCCAAATAGCACCTCATGCAAAGATGTAGAAGAGGTGCAATGAGGTAGCTGTAGGACTAAGCCAAGCGACACAAACAATTGACTTATCTAGGAGTGGCACTGCAGTGGCAGACAGGAGGGCATATATCCAAAAAATGGCCTCAACCAGCACATGATGCAAAGAAGAAAATGAGGTGCACTGAGGTTGCTGTATGACTAAGCTGGGTGACATAACCACCTGGCCCATCTAGTAGTGTCACACAGTGGCTGAATGTCGAAAGTGGGCCGCAATTGTTCGGTCCACTGACAGCATCTCCTGCATGCCCCTGTCATTTTTAAAACATTCTGCAATTGGCGGACTTATACGGCAGTATGACTTATAAGGCTTGTATGACTAAGCCAAGCGACATATACAATTCCCACTGGAATTATACGTCCAAATCACTGGAATTATACATCCAAATCACTGTAAATAAATGGCAAAATCACTGGAATTATATGTCCAAATCATTGTAATTATACTACAAAATCACTGGAATTATACTGCAAAATCGCTGTAATTATATGTCCAAATCACAGGAATTATACATCCAAATCACTGGAATTACATGGCAAAATCACTGGAATTAAATAGCAAAATCACTGGATTTTTACATCCAAATCACTGGAATTAAATGGCAGTACCACTGGACATATACGGAAGTGTCAGACAGGATGGCACTTTAAAAAGATAGTCCCCAAACAGCACATGATGCAAAGAAGAAAAAAGGTTGCTGTATGAATATGCGAAGCGACACAACCACCTGGCCCATCTAGTAGTGTCACGCAGTGGCTGAATGTCGAGAGTGGGCCGCAAATTTTGGATGCTAACTTGATGCCATCTGTGAAAAAGCTGAAGTTAAAGAGAGGCTGGCTTCTACAAATGGATAATGATCCTAAACACACCTCAAAATCCACTGTGGATTACATCAAGAGGCGTAAACTGAAGGTTTTGCCATGGCCTTCACAATCTCCTGACCTCAACATAATTGAAAATCTATGGATAGACCTTAAAAGAGCAGTGCGTCACAGACAGCCCAGGAATCTCAAAGAACTGGAAGACTTTTGTAAGGAAGAATGGGCGAAGATACCTCAATCAAGAATTGAAAGACTCTTGGCTGGCTACAAAAAGCGTTTACAAGCTGTGATACTTCCCAAAGGGGGCAATACAAGGTATTAACTCTGCAGGGTGCCCAAACTTTTGCAGACGCCATTTTTTGTTTTCTGTTCTTTTGAAAGTGTAAATGATGGAAATAAAATGAAACTTTTATTTACATGTTATAAGAATGTCTAATCTGTAATTTGATGCCTTTTGGAGATTTTTCCATCTTTCCTTGGCTTCTTTTTGCACATTAAAATGAATTTTTGCCTGGGGTGCTAAACTTTCAATCCCTACTGTATGGATATCTTGAGGATGGAAATAGATAATCATATCATGTGTGGGATCATTTTGTTTAGGGTCACGTAAACATTAATCTGGTGGGTATAAGAATATTGTCACATATTGCAACAATAAGTTATTAATAATACCAGATTTATGGATGATGAATGTGAGGGGTTTAACTGGTGATAGGGCGGGAACTCAGATGCAAACAACAGAAATCACATCTCAAGTCTCAGCCATCGCCCACCGCTTGAGCTGACCAATGATCCCCGGTGCACAGGATATGCCCCACCCCCGAACCAATGGAAGAAGAGCATATAGTGTCTATTGTATTATGTTGTGATCAACTGTATAAAAAGCCAAGCTGCCTAGCTGGTCAGTAATCTCTCTCTCTCTGAAGGGTAATCATGCCTGATTGATCTGAGCACTGGGACCACGTGGCGCTGGCGAAACCAAGCGTATGTACCATTGTATTGTAGCCTCTTTTCTCTTATTGTAATTGTATTTTTGTTGTAACCCCTTTTTATCAATTATATGTTGGCAGGTCGGATCCCAACTTCTTAAATACAATTAGTGTTGTGTCTCCTTTCCCTGCTATATTTGTAAGTGTATTCCAGACACACATGAAGCTGCATAGTGCTCACGGCATGTCGTTGTGTGTGTATGCACCGTGTGTACTTTGTACGTCAGTCACGGCGTTAGTACGCAAAGTGCGTACACGGTATGGGACTTTGTACGCTAACTGTGTAATAAGTATACAGGTTAAGGATTGCATACAGCGGCCGCAGCGGCTCGATTTTCAAGTGTATTGAGTGTGTTTTAAAGTATTGCTTTTAGTCCTGTAAGTAAATCAGCATTTACAATTGGGGACTCGATCTGGTTTTTCACATGCTCACAGGCTAGCAGATCATAGCAGACTTTAATCTATCAGCAAAGGGTGGAAATACATCTTCACGTTAAACCTTTTTCTGGTTGCTGGATGTTTTAAAACTCTATTTTTGTGCTTTTAGATTGCGTCTGATAGAGCCCGGAGGTAAACAGGAAAAAAGCTATTTAAAAAAATATATGTAATTTTTCTTGGCGAAAAAGCGTACACAGGGCGTACCTATACTTTGCATACGCTCTCACATATTGTTGCCACAAGGTATAGGTTTTTAAATCAGTTTAGATCTGTGTGAAATCAGATACATTTGTTCGCTATATAGATAAATTTGAATATAGTATGTTAAGGGAGTAATTCTAAAAACACAAAATGCAGTTCTGGCCCAGTCGTAAAAGGGTTAAATGGAACAAGTGTGGGTTGTGTTAAGTGAGCGATTATAGTTTGTATTGCTCACATTTATAGAGATTGTGTGGGTTGTATTATTGCGGACGCATGTTTTGTACACGTGGGCCGGACAAAGTACAGGACCACGCATGTGGCGTAAAAGGCACGCACGGTCGCATGTTTACGCAAAGTTGCGTAAGAGTGCGGACGCTAAGTACAAATTACATGATAGTTTGTTCAATTAAATGGTGGGATAGTATACCTTAAATACTATAGCACATAACTATCCAATTTCAAAAGCAGATTAGTGTAAGACTTTTTGTCTAAACTGTAAGTGCCTCTGGTGTAAAGCTGCCAATTAGAAAGAGTGGAAATTTTCTGTACAGAAAAACACTGTGCATTTGTGTGAGCTGAAAGCAGATTTAGTGGATTTGAACACCGGAAATTCGGGTCCCGTGGGTACACCAAGTAAGCAGAGACTTGGTGGCGTGAGGTGGCTGACTAAAGGTAGAGCTAATACGCAAATCGTGAGGCGATTTGTAGAGGAGCGTGATATAGAATTGTGTATTGTGCAGAAGTATAGAACTTGTGAATTGAAGTTTAAAGATTTGTATCATGCTCCGGCTGAGGATCGCAGCTTGTATATTCGATTACAGTGGTCATAGGGTGGATAGGTAACAAGTACCTATACGCTGTGCGATTGGACCGCATCTTTGTGGGTGCGATACATAGCGCAACTTGATACCCCTTTAACGAGATTTTGCGTAAAATCGCGGTATCATTAGCGCTGTGTAGAGCATACGCAAGCGTGATTTGTGTAAGTCAAAAAGGGAAGTTTTTGCTGGTCTCTCAGGAAAATCTTCAACGGTAGAGTAAGTTACTCCTAAAACTTCCAGTGAATAGAAGCCAGTTAGGGCCTCACTGGGTACGCGGTGGCCACTATTGGAGTGAGTCGTGGTACGTCAGCGGAGAAGGAGTGAGTGAAAGCACTAGGTGTCTTTCCCCACCTATTGTGTTGTGCATTTGGGGATTGCGTTTATAGGCAAAAAGTCCGCGATAGGATCCAATTGCACAAGCAGTGGGTGTTTGGTAGCTAGGGTTCAGGCTGAAGAGTTGGGACCGAGAAGGTCAGAATTGCAGCCGAGAGGGTCAGCAAGGTATATTATGTGTGAGAATTATGGTTCACACATGGATGCTTTTTGCAATGAATGGGTACGTATGACTGCGGAAGATAGGGTATCATTCCCTAGGATGGGCAGCTTTGAGCCAGAGGTACTACAGAATGTAGGTATTAGAATATGTCTGATCAAAACTAGAAAACAAAGGATCAGACATAATGATTGTTTAAATCTGTGGAAACAAGAGTGGAAGGTGCAAAGGGAACAAACTCGCAAAGCAAGTTCCAAACCTAGCAGGAATGAGGGCACGAACACACCATTACCGACACAAGTCGAAGGGGAGGAAGTGGCTACAATCAATGGTATATTTGTAAATGATAGAATAATGTAGAATCAATGTGTTAACCTTAACCCTTGCAAGTTGTATTCTGTTTTGAACTCTCTCCAAGGTCATAGGTCAGAGGAAAATTATGCATTCATCCCACTCTCAGCCCTCATTCAGGCAGTCGCCTTACAGGAAATTCAGGTGGGCCCTGTCCAACCAGTAAGAGCAGTAACAGTATCCCCCACTGAAAAGACTGGTGAGATCACAGACATCGGTGTGAGACTGTTCATTACACAGAGACATTAACACCTCACAGTGAGCAGATTAGAAATGGAATGGTTGGGTTACACCCTGTCTTGGAAATAGTAACTCCTAATAAGAGAACCGATAGTCGGGGAGTAACCCTCACCAGGAATAATGCAATGTATTGCCCGTGGTCCAGATCAGAACTGCTGTCAATCATTTCAGAATTCCCCGATACCCAGAAGCATTTATCCAGATGTCAGAAGTTTATCAGGTACCTGGGTAAGCCCATGAACCGGCAAACAAATATTGGTGGATATTCTTGAAAGCGTGCCTACCCCCTAATATTGACACCCAAAAATGTATTACGGATTGTAAATTAGAGTCGGATGGTCCTATGACTGAGGAACACAATCAGGAGAACGTGGAACGAATTAACATGCAGCTAGGATTGTATTTCCCTACAACTGTTAAGTGGAGAAAAATTTTCTACATAAAGCAGAGAAAAAATGAAATGACATCTGAATATTTCTATAGGGCGTTGCAAATAATGGCTAGATACACTGGGGTATCGGATATGGGGAACAATGAGAATTACAGGGAGGTGGCTGTCTCTGTGCTAATAGACGGGCTCAATAAGGCATTGAGGGCCAGGGTGCAAACCTCTTTGCCAAACTGGAGAGGGGTCACAGTAGATAATCTTATAGAGTGCGTTATGGAGCATCACAGGAATATCACAATATGCAGGGAACAACAGGAGGAGAGGCTGAGGACAGAAAATACACAGGCTCTTACAGCAAAGTCCCATCTACCTGAACCCCAGACCACTGATGTTTGGAAAAGATCAAGACTATGTTACACTTGTAGGAAGGAAGGGCATTTTGCCAGAGATTGTAGGAGTAGTAGGACACATAGTCAATATAGACCCCCTAGACAGAAAACACAAGCCACATTATTAAACACATAGACGGGACCAAGGGACATATGGTAAGGAATCACGAGCCACATAGAAAACACAGATTCAGCTAATGGGAAGAACGGAATATATGCAACATTACCCTTTGCCAAAACTTGCTGGGGTTAAGATGGGGCCTCTAAACTTTTGCTTCTTTCTCTAGCAGAAATGGCCCCTGATTAACTTAACAGGAGCTTTGTTAGATATGAAATACATATAATGTGCTCCCTATCAGGAAGTGCAAAGTATGTTAGTCACCCACAAAGACTAATGTTACATTTCACTGTTCTAGGTTCATGTCCATCACAGGTAGAGGAAATTATCTCAAAGATACCGGGAAAAGTCATTACCCATAGTGCCCAATCCAGTTGTCAAATTTTATAAAATCCTCCCTGCCTCTACAAACTTATCTGTTACTAACCTCTATGTGATTTTTCTTCAACGTTTCCTCCTCATCTCTTACGTTCACCGACAGGAGGGTACAATACATGGACCCGATTACAGTTCAAATGCCACATGCGTACTCGGTCCTTCAGAGTTCTGCCCAAATCCAGTATATCTCACCAGCACAAGGACACCAGTATTACTGCAGTGTGCCTGGTCATGCACAAAGGGTGGAGAATGAGAATACTGGTGAAGGGAGACTGCGTACAGACACCGATATGCATGATGGTGTGACAGCCTGTTGGTGAATGCCAAACCTGACATTTTTTTTTCATTATTATTCCCCTCTCTTCTCTCATCCAGAGACGGTTTACTTCACACAACTGATAACACACGACAGTAAAATTGCAATGAAAATTTGTGTTCCCTACAGGAAAAGGAGGTCTGGAAGTCGAAGGGGTATGGTTAGGAGTCCCCAGGACTTTGGACAGGTGGACCCGATAAGCCAGTGGCCGCCAGAGCATATCTCCCAAGCCTAGCTGAGCCGGCATATGGTCTGACTCACCTAGGGTAAGGAAGGTATGTGCAAGCTGGTAAGAGCCTACTGGAGTGCAGCAGGATTCTCTTCCCATGCAGGTAAGAGAGCAATGACATGTCTTACTTGTTTGAGGAAGAATATTGGTAAGGCAATACCAACAGAGCCATCCCATATCCCTCCTACAGATGGACCTTTTCAGGTAATACAAATCAACTTCATACAGTTAGGAATTGGAAATATGTGTTAATATGTATTGATATATTTTCCAACTGGGTAGAAGCATTCCCCGCTGCCACAAATACTGCTGTGTTCACTGCAAAGAAAATTGTGTAGGAATTTGTGTGCAGATATGGTGTCCCTAGTATGATTGAAAGTGAGAGGGGTACCCATTTTACAGGTGAAGTCTTTCAGGTCATGTGCAAACTGATTGGAATTAATAGCAAGCTACATACTCCGTACCGACCACAGGTGAGTGCGAAGGTAGAGAAAGTGAACAGCACTATTAAGAATAAGCTGAGCAAAGTGATGGCTGAAACTGGATTGCTGTGGTCAGAAGCTTTGCCACTAGTGTTGTACAGCATCAGAACCACTCCCAGGTCACCACTTAACTTATCACCCTTTGAAATTCTTTTTGGTCGACAACCTCATGTAATGATAGACCCCAGGATGATTTGAAATGCAATAATTAAATAACTGTGAAATATTTGGTTAGCAGCTGAGAAATCAACAAAGAAATCTAAAGCTGGTGATTCCTGACCTACCGAACAGTAATTGTCATGACATTGTGCCTGGGGAATATGTGATGATACAAAATTTTCTACGCTCAGGTTGCCTCATTGACAGGTGGGAAGGACCGTACCATGTCTTGCTAACCAGCACTACAGCATTAAAGGTCGCCAAAAGAGAGACTTGTGTCCACTCGTCCCACTGCAAAAAGGTCGCTGACCCGGAGAAAACTCATGACAATGAGCAAGGTGAAGAGTACCTCATATCACTAGAGAGTCTATTCCGGGAAAGTTGAGAGGCAGGACTGTTGAACGGCACCTGAGCACGGAGAGCAACAAGATCAAAGACGGTTGTCGCACCACTTTCTTTTTTCACCTCCCCACTGCATTTTCCTTTCTTTTCTCCTCCTTATTCTCCCTCTTTCTCCTAACGAAATGGATCTATCACAAGAGACTGCGTTTCGGGTTCTGCTAGTAATATTGTTTTGATCAGGACAATTTGTTTTGGTGAGGGTCCCAGAGAGGTCGAGCAAGGATCTGGAATGGGTTCTGATGGCGAGTCCGAATTTGTAGGATCTCAGGAGCAGCACATCACTCGAGTAAAGGCTGGTGTCAGTAAGCGCTCTGGTAGTCATGGAGCTCGGAGGCAATGTGAAGGGTTATTGTCTGATGAATATTGTATTTGTAGGAATTGTGAGAACATAGTCGAAGATGGGTGCATCCAGAGATGCCAGTCCTGCATTAATATCGACATGGACCGCCATCTGTTGAGTGATTACCACTCACTAGTGGGTAAGGTCTTAAACCAGACAGAATGCTGGGTGTGCTCACAGGTACCTCAAGGTCAGAGTAAGTCAGGATTAGTACCATACCCTTTAGCAATAGATGAGGTACTCAAATTATGGGGTGGGAGACCAGTGGACAAGAAATTCAATATATCTAGGCCCCCTAGCTTGAAGCTCCACCAGTACAATGTAGATAGGTCCCTGTTGTGTTTTAATATTTCCAATTTCTGAAAACCAGGAAATTGGGAAGTGACATGGAATAACCAGACAATGACCTTTTCACACAGAGCTGATAGGATTCCTATCGACTCTGAACTTGTACACAAGATAGCCAACAGTGGGAGGTATTTTCGGTACCGGTATACACGTGGAAGCAAGACCATGTGGGTTGGAAAGGTATCGCAGGGGTATTGTGCCCACATCATCCAGCTCGATACATGTACTGAGCAAATGAGAGAACTAGGGATTGGTTTCTTTACATGGAAAGTTTGCAATATGATGATGTTACATTTTGTCCCCTATGTTCTCCCAGATGATGCCTATTTTATATGTGGGAGGAAAGCGTACAAGTGGCTCACCCCGAGCTCTGAGGGATTGTGTTATATTGGGAGAAACTACCATAGGTCATGACCATAAGCCATGACAAAATGAAAGACGTTCACCGCGGCGCTCAGACTCCTTATAGTCATACTCACTATGAACACATCATCAAGAGACACCTCATAGGTAGGGCAGAGCACGCAGCTTCTGATTTGATCCATGAATCCACGGGGATTCAGTTCCTTCTCGCATTAGATATCACCCATCAGGGCCGCCATCAAGGGGGTGCCCTGTGTACAGTTGTCCCGGGCCTAGGCACTCTAACAGAGAGTGGAGGGCCCGGGCTGCTCAAACAGCCCGCCATGGATAATCCTGGTGGCAACCACCTGTGTTACTGTCCGTGGCTGCTGCCACCGCTGGTGGGAATGACACTTCCCTACTCCTGCCCCCCTCCGGCTGCTCCGCCCGCCGCCGATCCTAAAAGCAAGCTGCACTGCAGCAGCTTGCTGTTTAATAAAGTTATTCATATTAGGATGCGGCGTGTGTGACGTCATGACGTCACGCCGCGCCAGTGAAGAGAGAGAAGAGGAGATGCAAGACTGAAGAGCTCAGTACAGGAGGCAAATACAGTGGGAGAGAGGACGGATTTACCATATATATGTATCATATATCATGTGTGTGTTTGTGTAATTGTTGTTATTTGTGTGTGTTGTGACTCTGAGAAGGGGGCCAGGGGATGGCTGAGTAGCTGTTATGTCATAATGTGTATAACGTGCTCTACCTGGCCTAAAATATTTTTTTGCAAAAGTAGGGGGGGCCCTGCCTATTTTGTCAGTCCTGTGCCCCACAATTTCTGGTGGCAGCCCTGTCACCCGTACTCCCAGAGGAACTATAAATTATAGGTACATCCATGCGCTCGCGAACTTGATAGATAATATTCCTGAGATGTATGATGACACCTTCAGGTATACGGGAAGGGAGTTACAAGCCTACAAGAAGGAACTGATCCAGCACAGGATGGTCCTTAATTATGTTACAGCTGTGACAGGTGGGTATTGTGTTACTCTGGCAACTCAATATGGTGTGAAGTGCTGCACGTATATTACAAACAGCACTGACGACCCCACGGAGATCATTGATCAGAAGATGGATGAGATCTTGCAGTTGAAGTGGGAGTTCAGGAGGAAGCACAACCTTACCTTAGCGACTGGTGGTAATGAAGTGACCGGCTGGGTCTCATGATTGAACCCACGCAAATGGTTCTCAGGGTTAGGAGAGTGGGCCCAAAATGTCATTATGAGTGTAGGAAAGATTCTTCTTTGTATCCTGGGAGTCATCATATTTATTGGTCTGATATTCAGGTGTGTTTGAATTCTAGCGCGGCGCAAACATGGCACAAAGTTGATGACTCTAATGAGCGAGAGCGCTGTTACAGCAGCAGATTTAATTTATGACCCCTCAATAGAAACTGTGATATGATAAGGATTGTAAAAATGAATTTCATGGCCTATTTCTTTCACCCGTTTTCCTCTGTCTCCCCCTCTGCCCAGATACATCCAACCAGAAAAGACGTCAACCCTACCCAAAATGTTTATGTGAATGTATTTATATATATATATATATATATATATTCTTCATCTCTGCAACCCTCAGGTAATGGCACTCATAGTCGACAGGTGTTATCCACATATAATAGCATTCACATATGTTCCCCTCTATGTATCATCAACTAAATGTGCTCCCCATTTGTTGGAATAAGAAGCCGAAAAGAGCTCGGTAGTGTTTGTTTGCCCATTTACAGACCCTTAATACGGGATAAGAAGGATTTAATGTATACTTCGCAATGCCTCGAAGCTTATTTAGAACATATACAGCACGATGATACATGCCCCTCAGACATGGGTTCATACATACATGCTTTTTACTATCCCACTAGGCTGTACATCTCCCACCTTCAACTCTACCCCAATCATCCAAGCTTTTGTATATATTGTATAGGTAATATTTTTCTGTTAATTAGTTAAGAGTGGCAGCTATTGATGACTGCCAAAGGGTGGATTGTCGAAGTTGGAAAATATTACAGTACACAGATCACATACAAACACCACAAAGATGGCCTTCGTGTGCATACTTATTCTGCCATGTGTGCACATATTCGCAAATTGCTTATGATCACTCATGCGGTCGTGCGTGTTAGCGTGTGGTATGAGTGATTACGGTAGAATTTGTACTCACATGGAAAAGCCACAAAGACATATCATATATTTAATCCATATAATGCATAAATCACCCACTGTCTGCTCATCCTTCTAATAGCAAGAAGATGGTTCACACATAAATTATCCTCCTAGAAACTATAATACAATGTACCAGACTGCCTTGTTTATGCAAAGCTTTGAAATCCTATGAAGAAGGCAAATACCTTTAGTTACCCCCATTGTTCTAGAGTTGTCTAGTATCTGTCGAAGACAATAAATACTGGATTGTCATTGTCTTATCTGAAGACAGGACAAACAAAAAGACAATATCCAGGAACCTAGTTTGACTGAAGAGAAACTCAATTAGCAATAGCTGACAAATTACAAAACAGACATTTCGATAGCTAAGGTAATAACAGTCATGGTCTGAACTCTTGGAAATGTGTGTATATATATATATGTGTATATATGGATATATGTATATTTTGAGGATGGAAATAGATAATCATATTGTGTGTGGGATCATATTGTTCAGGGTCACGTAAACTTTAATCTGGTGGGTATAAGAATATTGTCACATATTGCAACAATAAGTTATTAATAATACCAGATTTATGTATGATGAATGTGAGGGGTTTAACTGGTCATGGGGCGGGAACTCAGATGCAAACAACAGAAATCACATCTCAAGCCTCAGCCATCGCCCACCGCTTAAGCTGACCAATGATCCCCGGTGCACAGGATATGTCCCACTCCCGAACCAATGGAAGAAGAGCATATAGTGTCTATTGTATTATGTTTTGATCAACTGTATAAAAAGCCAAGCTGCCTAGCCGGTCAGTAATCTTTCTCTCTGAAGGGTCATCATGCCTGATTGATCTGAGCACCTAGACCGCGTGGCGCTGGTGAAACCAAGCGTATGTACCATTGTATTGTAGCCTCTTTTCTCTTATTGTAATTGTATATTTGTTGTAACCCCCTTTTATCTATTATATGTTGGCGGGTCAGATCCCAACTTCTTAAATACAATTGGTGTTGTGTCTCCTTTCCCTGCTAGATTTGTAAGTGTATTCCAGAAACACGTGAAGCTGCATAGTGCTCACGGCGTGTCGTGGTATGTGTATGCACCACGTGTACTTTGTACGTCAGTCGCGGCGTTAGTATGCAAAGTGCATACATGGTACGGGACTTTGTACGTTAACTGTGTAATAAGTACGTAGGTCAAGGATTGCATACAGCGGCTGCAGCGGCTCGATTTTAAAGTGTATTGAGTGTGTTTTAAAGTATTGCTTTTAGTCCTGTAAGTAAATCAGCATTTACAATTCCCACTGGAATTATACGTCCAAATCACTGGAATTATACATCCAAATTACTGGAATTAAATTGCAAAATCACTGGAATTATACGTCCAAATCACTGGAATTATACGTTCAAATCACTGGAATTATAATGCAAAATCACTGGAATTATACGTTCAAATCACTGGAATTATACGTTCAAATCACTGGAATTATACGTCCAAATCACTGGAATTATACGTCCAAATCACTGGAATTAAATGGCAGTACCACTGGACATATATGGAAGTGTCAGATAGGATGGCACTTTAATATAAAGTCCCCTAACAGCACATGATGATAAGAAGATAAATAGGTGTAAACTAGAATTGTCCTTGTGCCCTCCCACCCACCCTTATGTTGCACACTTTAACAAACAAATCAGTTCAACGACAGGGTCTGCCACGGGATCGGTATGAAATACCTACAATCAAAATTCCGACGGTCGAAATCCTGACAGCAATTGACCGACGGTCAAAATCCCGACAAGGTCAAAATCCCCACATGGACAAAATACCGACATTTAAAATACCGACAAGTTCAAAATACCGACATGTAAAATGCCGACAGGTCAAAATGCCGACATTTGTCTGTATTTTGTCCATGTCGGGATTTTAACCTTGTCGGAATTTTGACCGTCAGGATTTTGATTGTTGGTAAATTGACTGCATCCCTATGCCACACGACTGTGGCTGAAATGACTGGTTTTTGTAGGTTCCCACCAAAAAATGAAGCAATCAATCTCTCCCTGCACAAACTGGCTCTACAGAGGCAAGATGTTGACCTCATACTCATCCTCCGATTCCTCACCCATTTTACTGTGTACATCCTCCTTACATAGTATTAATTCGACCCCACTGGAATCCACCATCACAGGTCCCTCTGTACTTTTTGGAGGCAATTACTGGTAAAGGTCTTCCTGGAGGAATTTATAATTCATTTTGATGAACATCATCTTCTCCACATTTTGTGGAAGTAACCTCCTACGCCGATGTCTGACAAGGTTACCATCTGCACTAAACACTCTTTCGGAGTACACACTGGAGGGGGGGCAAATTAGGTAAAATAAAGCCATGGCATCCAAATTGCCTCTTTTTCCAGCCAGTATACATATGGACTGTCTGACATACCTACTTGGATGCTTTCACTCATATAATTCTCCACCATTCTTTCAATGGTGACAGAATCATATGCAGTGACAGTGACATGTCAGTAATCGTTGGCAGGTCCTTCAGTCCGGACCAGATGTCAGCTTTCGCTCCTAACTGCCCTGCATCATCACCAGCAGGTGGGCTAGGAAATCTTATCCTTTTCCTTGCTGCCCCAGTTGCGGGAGAAATTGAAGGAGGAGCTGTTGATGAGTTATGTTCCGCTTAAGTTGACAATTTACTCACCAGCAGGTCTTTGCACCTCTGCACACTTGTGTCTGCTGGAAAGAGAGATACAACGTAGGCTTTAAACCTAGGATCGAGTACGGTGGCCAAAATGTAGTGCTCTGATTTCAACAGATTGACCACACTTGAATTCTGGCAAAGCAAAGGAAGGGCTCCATCCACAAGTCCCACATACTTTGCGGAATCGCTACATCTTAGCTCCTCCTTCAATTTTTCCAGCTGCTTTTGCAAAAGCCTGATGAGGGGAATGACCTGACTCAAGCTTGCAGTGTCTGAACTGACTTCACATGTGGCAAGTTTGAAGGGTTGGAGAACCTTGCACAAGATGGAAATCATTCTCCACTGCGTTTAAGTCAGGTGCATTCCCCCTCCTTTGCCTATATTATGGGTGGATGTATAGGCTTTAATGGCCTTTTGCTGCTCCTCCATCCTCTGAACCATATAGAGTGTTGAATTCCACCTCGTTACCACCTCTTGCTTCAGTTGATGGCAGGGCAGGTTCAGGAGTGTTTGCTGGCGCTCCAGTCTTCGGCACGCAGTGGCAGAATGTCGAAAGTGGCCCGCAATTTTTCAGGCCACCGACAGCATCTCCTGTACACCCCTGTCATTTTTCAAAAAATTCTGCACCACCAAACTAATTGTATGTGTAAAACATGGGACGTCCTGGAATTTGCCCAGATATAATGCACGCACAATATTGGTGGCATTATCCGATATCACAAATCCCCAGGAGAGTCTAATTGGGGTAAAACATTCTGTGATGATGTCCCTCAGTTTCTGTAAGAGATTGTCAGCTTTGTGCCTCTTACGGAATGCTGTGATACATAGCGTAGACTGCCTAGGAATGAGTTGGCATTTGCGAGATGCTGCTACTGTTGCCGCTGCTGTTGTTGCTGCGGGAAGCCATACATCTACCCAGTGGGCTGTCACAGTCATGTAGTCCTTAGTCTGCCCTGTTCCACATGTCCATGGTTAAGTGGACACTGGATACAACCGCATTTTGTAGGACACTGGTGACTCTTTTTCTTGGTATCTCCTGCCTAGTTAAGTGGAACCTAGATGGGATTTGGTACCGGGAACACAATACCTCCATCAATTGTCTAAATCCCATTGCACTAATGGTGGATACCATATGCACGTCTAACACCAACATAAGTGTCAAGGCCTCAGTTATCCGCTTTGCAACAGGATTACTGCTGTCATATTTCATCTTCCTCACAAAGGACTGTTGGACAGTCAATTGCTTTGTTGAAGTAGTACAAGTGGTCTTCCGACTTCCCCTCTGGGATGATGGGGCCCACAAAGGTATAGTTATGCCCCTGGTCTCACCTCTCTCTTTTTTTCTCTGCACTCTCTGCCCTACTCTCTCTCTCGCCCCCCAAACCCTTTCTCTCTCAACCCCACTCTGTCTCCACTTTCTTTCTTTCTTTCTTTCTTTCTTTCTTTCTTTCTTTCTTTCTTTCTTTCTTTCTTTCTTTCTTTCTTTCTTTCTTTCTTTCTTTCTCTTTCTTTCTTTTTTTCTTCTTTCTTTTTCTTTCCCCTGCTCTTTCTCTCTCTTTCCCCCATCCCCCTCTCTCTCACCCCCCTAAAGTGCAGGTTACAGTGCAGATTTGATACAGTCTAGTTCAGAAACAGTGCGGGTCATATACAGTGTGGGTCAGATACAGTGCAGGTTACAGACAGTGCAGGTCATATACAGTGTTGGTCGTATACTGTCCATGTCAAATACAATGTGAGTTAGATACAGTGTGGGTTCGATACAGTGTAGGTTGTATACAGTGCATGTCGGATACACCAATAGTGCAGTTACTGTGATAGCAGACAGGAGTGGGGCTACCAATGATAAATGCCCATGGTGGTGTCTGTGAGGAAGATGATGCCATCAGTGTTGGCAGTGCCAGAGTGTTGGCTGTGTCCTCTATATGAGTGTGCCAGTGGTGTCCTCTGTGCAGGGGAGCCTGGCAGTGTCCTTTGTGAAGGGGTGCAGGCTGTGTCCCTGTGGGAGGGTTATGGTGGTGTCAGCACTACAGGAATGCCAGCAGTGTCCTCTGTGCAGGGGTGCTAGCAGTGTTGGCAGTGCAGGGGTGCCGATGGTGTCCTCTGTACAGAGGTGCTGGCAGTGCAGAGAGGGGGTCATCTGTGTTTTCTGTGCAAGGGTACTGGCTGTGTTCTCTGTGCAGGGGTGCTGGGAGTGTTGGCAGTGTGGGGATGCTGGTGGTGTCCTATGTGTGGGTGTGCCTGCCGGCAGTATTGGCAGTGTGGGGGTACCACCTGTGTCCTTTATGCAGGGGTGTTGGTGGTATCATCTGTGTGTGGGTGCTGGCTGTGTTGGCAGTGAGGGGGTGCTGGTGATGCTAAGCCCATTGAAATCAATGGGACTGGCACCAGAGATAAAACCTCAAGATCTGACAGCAGGATCCCAAGGATTTGCCTCGATTTGGGATCCGGGGCAGGCAGGGGGATCCGAGAGGTGGTGCAGATCGCCCTGGAAACCCTATGTTCGGGTGAGTCCAGTTCTCAGAGACACAGACCTGCTTATCTCTAATTAGGGATGTACACTGGCCCCCATCATGGGTTTAGTTTTGGTTCTGAATTTCCTTCATGTTTTGGATCTGTATTTGGTTATGTCATATCTGCCTTTGTGGGTTTTGGTTTTGGCTCCGTTTTTTTTCTTTTTACAAAAATCATAAAAACAGCTAGGGGTTAGCAAGGTTCGGTTCCCTGAGAACTGAACCCACCGGGAATTGGGGATCTGAGCCCGGATTCGAGTCAGGCTCAGTTTTTCATACCTAACTCAGATCCAAAAATGAGGCAAAATGTTATCATCCCGCTGTTGGATCTCGCGGGTTTGGGATTATATACAGTATAAGGAGCCGCGTGTCACCACCATTTTCACTCCGGACTTGGAGAGTGCACAGTAAGGATGTGTTCCTTCTATGTGTTCTCTGTGCTGTGACAAAAAGGGAAGGGGGGCAGGAGAAGGGAGCAGGAGAGTGTTCCTTCAGTTCTGTGTGTACTCTGTGCTGTATCAAAAAGACCTCTGCTGTTACAAAAAGGGAAGGGAACCAGGACAGAGAGTGTTTCTTCTCTGTGTGCTGTTAAGGGATGGAGGGCAGGAGAAAATTATTGTGGAGCAGAGGGATTGTTATTTTGCAGGAGGAAGGGGGGCAGGAGAGAATTATTGTGGAGCAGAAGGGTTATTGTTTTTAGAGATGTCCACCGGAAATTTTTCGGGTTTTGGTTTTGGATTCGGTTCCGCTGCCGTGTTTTGGATTCGGACGCGTTTTGCCAAAACCTCCCTGAAACTTTTTTGTCGGAATCGGGTGTGTTTTGGATTCGGGTGTTTTTTTTACAAAAAACCCTCAAAAACAGCTTAAATCATAGAATTTGGGGGTCATTTTGATCCCATAGTATTATTAACCTCAATAACCATAATTTACACTCATTTTCTGTCTATTCTGAACACCTCACACCTCACAATATTATTTGTAGTCCTAAAATTTGCACAGTGGTCGCTGGATGGCTAAGCTAAACGACACAAGTGGCCGACACAAACACCTGGCCCATCTAGGAGTGGCACTGCAGTGTCAGGCAGGATGGCACTTCAAAAAAATACTCCCCAAACAGCACATGATGCAAAGAAAAAAAGAGACGCACCAAGGTCGCTGTGTAACTAAGCTAAGCGACACAAGTGGCCGACACAAACACCTGGCCCATCAAGAAGTGGCACTGCAGTGTCAGACAGGATGGCAGATTTAAAAAATAGTCCCCAAACAGCACATGATGCAAAGAAAAAAAGAGGTCAATGAGGTAGCTGTGTGACTAAGCTAAGCGACCCAAGTGGCCGACACAAACACCTGGCCCATCTAGGAGTGGCACTGCAGTTTTCTAGCGAGAGGATGAGTGCTTCCATCCTCATGTGAATCTGAACCACTAGCCATGAACATAGGCCAAGGCCTCAGCCGTTCCTTGCCACTCCGTGTCGTAAATGGCATATTGGCAAGTTTACGCTTCTCATCAGACGCTTTTAATTTTGATTTTTGGGTCATTTAACTGAACTTTTGTTTTTTGGATTTTACATGCTCTCTACTATGACATTGGGCATCGGCCTTTGCAGACAACGCTGATGGAATTTCATCGTCTCGGCCATGACTAGTGGCAGCAGCTTCAGCACGAGGTGGAAGTGGATCGTGATCTTTCCCTATTATAACCTCCACATTTTTGTTCTCCATTTTTTAATGTGTGGAATTATATGGCAGTATCAATAGCAATGGCCTACTACTATATATACTGTGCACAACTGAATGCACCACAGGTATGGATGGATAGTATACTTGATGACACAGAGGTAGGTAGAGCAGTGGCCTTCCGTACCGTACTGCTATATATACTGGTGGTCACTGTCAGCAAACTGCAAAACTAAAATGCACCACAGGTATAGAATCTAGATGGATAGTATACTTGACGACACAGAGGTAGGTAGAGCAGTGGCCTTCCGTACCGTACTGCTTTATATACTGGTGGTCACTGTCAGCAAACTGCAAAACTAAAATGCACCACAGGTATAGAATCTAGATGGATAGTATACTTGACGACACAGAGGTAGGTAGAGCAGTGGCCTTCCGTACCGTACTGCTATATATACTGGTGGTCACTGTCAGCAAACTGCAAAACTAAAATGCACCACAGGTATAGAATCTAGATGGATAGTATACTTGAGGACACAGAGGTAGGTAGAGCAGTGGCCTTCCGTACCGTACTGCTATATATACTGGTGGTCACTGTCAGCAAACTGAAAAACTAAAATGCACCACAGGTATAGAATCTAGATGGATAGTATACTTGAGGACACAGAGGTAGGTAGAGCAGTGGCCTTCCGTACCGTACTGCTATATATACTGGTGGTCACTGTCAGCAAACTGCAAAACTAAAATGCACCACAGGTATAGAATCTAGATGGATAGTATACTTGACGACACAGAGGTAGGTAGAGCAGTGGCCTTCCGTACCGTACTGCTATATATACTGGTGGTCACTGTCAGCAAACTGCAAAACTAAAATGCACCACAGGTATAGAATCTAGATGGATAGTATACTTGACGACACAGCGGTAGGTAGAGCAGTGGCCTTCCGTACCGTACTGCTATATATACTGGTGGTCACTGTCAGCAAATTGCAAAACTAAAATGCACCACAGGTATAGAATCTAGATGGATAGTATACTTGACGACACAGAGGTAGGTAGAGCAGTGGCCTTCCGTACCGTACTGCTATATATACTGGTGGTCACTGTCAGCAAACTGCAAAACTAAAATGCACCACAGGTATAAAATCTAGATGGGTAGTATACTTGACAACACAGAGGTAGGTAGAGCAGTGGCCTTCCGTACCGTACTGCTATATATACTGGTGGTCACTGTCAGCAAACTGCAAAACTAAAATGCACCACAGGTATAGAATCTAGATGGATAGTATACTTGACGACACAGAGGTAGGTAGAGCAGTGGCCTTCCGTACCGTACTGCTATATATACTGGTGGTCACTGTAAGCAAACTGCAAAACTAAAATGCACCACAGGTATAGAATCTAGATGGATAGTATACTTGGCAATACAGAGGTAGGTAGAGCAGTGGCCTTCCGTACCGTACTGCTATATATACTGGTGGTCACTGTCAGCAAACTGCAAAACTAAAATGCACCACAGGTATAGAATCTAGATGGATAGTATACTTGACGACACAAAGGTAGGTAGAGTAGTGGCCTTCCGTACCGTACTGCTATATATACTGGTGGTCACTGTCAGCAAACTGCAAAACTAAAATGCACCACAGGTATAGAATCTAGATGGATAGTATACTTGACGACACAGAGGTAGGTAGAGCAGTGGCCTTCCGTACCGTACTGCTATATATACTGGTGGTCACTGTCAGCAAACTGCAAAACTAAAATGCACCACAGGTATAGAATCTAGATGGATGGTATACTTGACGACACAGAGGTAGGTAGAGCAGTGGCCTTCCGTACCGTACTGCTATATATACTGGTGGTCACTGTCAGCAAACTGCAAAACTAAAATGCACCACAAGTATAGAATCTAGATGGATAGTATACTTGACGACACAGAGGTAGGTAGAGCAGTGACCTTCCGTACCGTACTGCTATATATACTGGTGGTCACTGTTAGCAAAACTCTGCACTGTACTCCTCCTATATAATACTGCTGGTCCCCAGTACCCGCAATAAAGCAGTGTGAGCACAGATATATGCAGCACACTGAGCACAGATATGGAGCGTTTTCTAGCAGAGAACGGATAAAACTGGTGGTCACTGATCTTTAAAACTCTGCACTGTACTCCTCCTATATAATACTGCTGGTCCCCAGTCTCCACAATAAAGCGGTGTGTGCACAGATATATGCAGCACACTGAGCACAGATATGGAGCGTTTTCTAGCAGAGAACGGATAAAACTGGTGGTCACTGATCAGCAAAACTCTGCACTGTACTCCTCCTATATAATATAGCTGCTCCCCAGTCCCCACAATTAAGCAATAAGCACAAATATTTGCAGCAACATTAATAAACGGAGAGGATGCCAACCACGTCCTCTCCCTAACATTTCCAATGCACGAGTGAAAATGGCGGCGACGCGTGGCTCCTTATATAGATCCGAATCTCGCGAGAATCCGACAGTGGGATGATGACGTTCGGGCGCGCTCGGGTTAACTGAGCCATACGGGAGAATCCGAGTATGCCTCGGACCCGTGTAAAATGGGTGAAGTTCGGGGGAGTTCGGTTTCCGAGGAACCGAACCCGCTCATCACTAATTGTTTTGCAGGAGGCAGAAGAGTTCAGTTGATCTATGGATTTGTGTGTAGGTGTGCTGCTGTGTTAGGGCTCTGCATACTAGTGTACTGCAAATACCATACTGTGGCTGTTTATAGGTCAGGAGTCAGGACCAGGTGTTCTCTGTATATTAGGGTCTGTGTGACTGTGTACAGTCATGTGTCACACTACTGCTTCTATCCTGTGTGTGTGATACAGAGAAATAAATATATCACATTTCTATTTGTGCGTCACTCAGTGACTACTAGTACTGCGGCTGCCGTACACTACTGGCATACAGTATATATCCTCTCTGTGTGTAAATATATTTGTAATTGGTGTGTCTCTCAGTGACCACTAGTAATACTGTACACTACTGCTAAAATCCTCTGTGTGTGATCCAAAGCAAGAATATATTTCTATTGGTGCGTCACTCTGACTACTAGTGCTTCGGTGGCCGTACACTACTGCTGTATATATCTGTGTGTGATTCAAAGCAAATAAATATATTTCTACTGGTGCAGCACTCTGACTACTAGCACAGCGGCTGCCTTACGCTACTGCTATATATCCTCTGTGTGATCCACAGCAAAATATATAACTCTATTGGTGCGTCACTAAGTGATGACTACCAGTACTGCTGTACACTACTGCTGTATATATCTGTGTGTGATCTGGAGCAAAAAATATATTTCTATTGGTGCATCACTCAGTTACTCAGTGCGAGAGAAATTGAGGTAAAACACGTGAAAGATCAGGAACCACTTACTACTACTAATGCTGAAGCTGCTGCCACTAGTCATGACAACAATGCAATGCCATCAACGTCATTGACTGAGGACGATAACCAATGGCGTACAAGGCATGTAAAGTCAAAGAGGAAATATTTGAAGGTGATAAAAAAAAATACAAAATTAAAGTAAGCTGAAGAGAAACGTAAAATTCGGAATATGCCATTCACTTTATGAAATGGCAAGGAAAGGTGAAGGCCTTGGCCTTTGTTTCTGTTGGTTCTGCAGCTCATAATGATAATGTAAGCCCTTCTCCCTGGGGGTGAGGAATCGAAGGTTGATGATGACATCTTGCTTCTGTAGATCCAGTTTGTGCAGGGAGAGATCAATTGCTTCTTTTTTTTGTGGGGGCCCAAACAAACAAACCAATAATTTCAGCCACAGGTGTGGCAGTCCCTGTCACTGAAATGATTAGTTTGTTAAAGTGTGCATGTCCTGTTTATACAACATATGGGAGAGCCCAATGACAATTTCATCTTGCACCTCTTTTGTTTGCATTATGTACTCTTTGAAGCATTTTTTGGGCATAGTTTGTAAAACTGCCATCCTGTCTGCTACTGCAGTGCCACTTGTACTTTGTGCTTGTGCCGCCCACTTCTGTCACTTAGCTTAGTCATCCAGCTACCTTGGTGCAAACTTTTGGCCTAAAAACAATATATTGAGGTGTGAGGTGTTCAGAATAGACTGGAATTAAGTGGAAATGAATGTTATTGAGGTTAATAACACTGTAGGAACAAAAACACCACCAAATTCTTTAATTGTAGCTGTTTTGAAGATTTTTTAGAAAAAAATCCAGATCCAAAACCAAAACCTGAAAAATGGCCCATTGCACACCTCTAATATCACAGAATTTTGGCCTGTTTTTGCACAATATTATTAACCTCAATAACATTATTAACAAATGATCAATTCTGAACACCTCACAGCTCACAATATTGTTTTTATCCAGTTTAGGTCAAAAGGTTGCACCAAGTTAGTTGGATGACTAAGGGCCTGATTCATTACCAATTGCAAATGTGAGATTGCATGAACTGAGCGATAATCAGCAGAAAGCGCATGCAGTGTGAATGCATTGCACGTGCGCGAAGGGCAAAATGTTATAGCCTTGCGTAGGCAGCCTAATTGTAAAGTGAACGCATTTTGATTGAAAGGAAGTGACCGTTTGAGGGCGGTAATATGGCATATGTGGGGAGTGGTTGGGAAAAAGTAAGCGTGTCATGGCCATTTTTGGGGCGTGTATCTGATGTCATCTGTGAATGCTGCGTCCATAACATGGCACATAGGGCGAATGGATTCTCATTGATGCTGGGGTCAGCTGCAAATGCCGATGGTGTCCATTTTTTACGTATGCATTGCGAATCTGCAAATGCCTATGCAGATTTGCGAATTCATCAGTGGGCATCTTTTATCCTTTCTGGGCGGCTTTTCACATGCAAATTTTAGCAATAGCAGATTTGTGAACATTGCTATCTCAGCCTCAGTAGCGATCCATAATAAATCAGGCCCTAAGCTAAGCAACAGTAGTGGGCACAAACATATTGCACTTAAACTTTCAACATGGCAAATCTAGGAAACAGAGTAGCACTGCAGTGGCAGACAGTGTGGTAGTTTAATAAACTGTGAAAATGTTTGTCGTCTACACAAGAAGACAGCAATGATTCAAGAAGCGCATAATGCAAAGGAAAAGAGGTGCAAGATAGAATTGTCCTTGGACCTTTCCACCCGCCCTTATGTTGTATAAATTAAGCAGGACATGCACAGTTAAACAAACAAATCACTTCAGCGACAGGGACATACATAGAAACATAGAAACATAGAATTTGTCGGCAGATAAGAACCACTTGGCCCATCTAGTCTGCCCCTTTTTTTTTTTTATATATTATTTTTTTTTTATTACTAACCTTATTTGTTCCTTATTTCTTTGTAAGGATATCCTTATGTCTATCCCATGCATGTTTAAATTGCTCTACTGTCTTAGCCTCTACCACCTCTGATGGGAGGCTATTCCACTTGTCCACTACCCTTTCTGTGAAATAATTTTTCCGCAAATTTCCCCTGAACCTCCCCCCCTCCAGTCTCAGTGCATGTCCTCGTGTCCTATTGCTTCTCTTCATTTGGAGAATGTTTCCCTCCTGGACTTTGTTAAAACCCTTCATATATTTGAAAGTTTCTATCATGTCCCCCCTTTCTCTTCTCTGCTCCAAACTATACATATTGAGATTTCTTAGTCTTTCTGGGTATGTTTTGTGATGTAGGCCATGCACCATTTTAGTTGCCCTCCTTTGTACAGTTTCTAATGTATTAATATCCTTTTGAAGATATGGCCTCCAGAACTGAATACAGTATTCTAGATGAGGCCGTACCAATGACCTATACAGTGGCATTATTACTTCTTTCTTTCTGCTGCTGATTCCTCTCCCAATGCAGCCAAGCATCTGACTAGCCTTCCTCATTGCCTTGTTACATTGCTTACCTGCCTTTAAGTCATCTGAAATAGTGACTCCTAGATCCCTTTCCTCCTCAGTAGTTTCCAGTATAGTGCCATTAATACTGTATTTAGCTTTAGGATTTTTGAGACCCAAGTGCATGATTTTGCATTTTTTGGCATTAAACTGTAATTGCCAGACTCTTGACCATTCCTCTAGTCTACCTAGATCCTCAATCATTTGTTTTACCCCACCTGGTGTGTCTACCCTGTTGCATACCTTTGTGTCATCTGCAAAAAGGCATACTTTCCCTTTAATCCCATTTGCAATGTCACCAATAAAGATATTGAAAAGCACTGGTCCAAGTACAGATCCCTGGGGTACTCCACTGGTAACATTTCCCTCCTGTGAATGCACTCCATTTACCACAACTCTCTGTTTTCTATCCTTCAACCAAGATCTTATCCATTCAATAATCCTAATATCCAATCCCAAACTTTCAAGTTTATTTAGCAGTCTGCGATGTGGAACTGTGTCAAAAGCCTTACTAAAGTCAAGATAAGCTATATCCATGGCTCCACCTTTATCCATCACTTTAGTCACACAATCAAAAAAGTCAATAAGATTTGTTTGACATGATCTTCCCCCAGTGAATCCATGCTGTTTGGGATCCAGTAAATTGCCGGATTTGAGATGATCTACAACTCTTTCCTTTAAGAGTGTTTCCATCAATTTCCCTACTACTGATGTAAGACTCACTGGTCTGTAGTTGTTTGCCTCTTCCTTGCTTCCACTTTTGTGCAGTGGGACTACGTTTGCTCTTTTCCAGTCCCCTGGAATTTCTCCTGTAGCTAATGACTGGTTGAATAATTCTGTCAATGGTGCTACCAGCACCTCTTTAAGTTCTTTTAGTATCCTTGGATGTATCCCATCTGGCCCCATAGATTTGTCCACTTTCAGCTTTGAGAGTTCTGTTAGGACCTTCTCCTCTGTAAATGTACTTGTTTCATTTTCCTGAATATCCCTGCAACTTAACTGTGGCCCCTTCCCCTCTCTTTCAGTAGTAAATACTGAGCAAAAATAATCATTAAGATGATCTGCTATTAAATTGTCTCCCTCAACAAGATTCCCAGTGTCCGTCTTTAGTTTTATAATTCCGCCTTTTGTTTTTCTTTTTTCGCTTATATACCTAAAAAAAGTTTTGCCTCCTTTACCCACTGACTGGGCCATTTTCTCCTCAGCTTGTGCCTTTGCACATCTGATTACCTTCTTTGTCTCCTTCTGTCTAACAAGATATATCTTTTTGTCTTCATTATTTTGTGTCTGCTTATATTTCCTAAAAGCCATCTTTTTTGCTCTCACAATATTTGCTACTTCTTTTGCAAACCACACTGGCTTCCTTTTCCTTGTGTTTTTCCTAACAGTTTTGATACAAAGGTCTGTTGCCTTCAATATTGCACATTTGAATGTTTTCCACCTCTCCTGCACTGTTTCCAAGTTCCTCCACTCTGCCAAAGAATCGCTTACACATTTTCCCATCCCTACAAAATCAGCCTTCCTAAAATCCAACACCTTTGTTTTTGTATGGGACGAGTCAGTCTCTGTCTTAATGCTGAACCATACTGCTTGATGATCACTGGATCCGAGGTTTTCACCCACTTTTACGTCTGATAATCTGTCTCCATTTGTAAGTATTAAGTCTAATATTGCGTCTTTCCGAGTGGGCTCCCTCACCAATTGGTGGAGGGATGCTCCCTGAAGGGAATTTAAAATGTTCCTACTTCTAGTGGAACTAGCAACAGACACCTCCCAGTTTACATCAGGAAGATTAAAGTCTCCCATGATTATTACCTCTCCTTTTAATGCCATTTTAGTTATGTCCTGCAATAGGTTCTTGTCAAGTTCCTCTTCCTGACCTGGTGGCCTGTATATCACGCCAATACGAATAATCAACTTTTCCCCTGTTTCTATGGTCACCCAAAGGGCCTCAGTTTTTTCTTCAATACTTTGTATTAATGTAGTCTTTATGGCATTTTTTACATACATTGCTACCCCTCCCCCGATTTTTCCAATTCTGTCCTTCCTAAACAAAGTATATCCCGACTGTCACTTGTGGCTGAAAAGATTGGTTTATTTGGGCCCAAACAAAATAAGCTGCCAATGTGAAGGTGGACATTGCTGGCAATGATTTCTATGTGCACAAACTGGCACTACATATGATAGGCAAGTTGCCATCATTGTCATCATCATCATCATCATCATCATCATCGTCATCATTGGATTCCTCACCCACTTCAGAGTGTACATCATCTTCTTCACACACTATTAATTTATCTCCGCAGGAATACATCATTACATTCTTTAACATAATTGCCAGTAAAGGTCTTCCTTTTGAAATTTGTCATTTTTTTTTATGAACATCATCTATTGCACAGTTTGCGGAAGTAACCTCCTATACCGATTGCTGACAAGGTCCCTGGCTACGCTAAAAACTCTTTCTGAGCACACACTTGAGGGTGGGCAACTTAAGCAAAACAAAGCCAGTTTGTGCAAGGGCCTCCAAATTGCCTCTTTTTCCTGCCAGTATTGAAACATGACTTGCCTATTTGGATGCTATCACTGAAATAGTCATCAACCATTCTTTCAATGGACACAGAATCATATGCAGTGACAGTAGACATGTCAGTAATTGTAGGCAGCTCCTTCAGTCCGGACTAGTTGTCAAAACTTATTCCTGACTGACCTGCTTCACCGCAAACGGGTCTCTTTGGAAAATTCGTTTTTTCCTTGCAGCCGCATTTCTCGGAGAAAATGAAGGAGGAGATGTTGCCATGTCACGTTCCACTTGAGCTATTTTCTCACCAACAGCTCTTTGCATTTCTGCAGATTTGTGCCTGTTGGAAAGAAAGACACAACATATGACTTAAACCTAGGATCAAGTACAGTCGCCAAAATACAGTGATCTGATTTCAAGAGATTGACGACCCTTGAATACTGGCAAAGCAAATGAAGGGCCTGCTCTACAAGTCCGACATACTTAGCAGAATCGCTCCATTTCAGCTCCTCCTTCACTATCTCTAGCTGCTTTAGCAAAAGCCTGATGTGGGGAATCATCTGATTCAAGCTGGTAGTGTCTGAACTAACTTCACGTGTGGCAACTTCAGGTTTGAGAACCTTGTACAACACAAAAATTATTCTCCACTGCGCTTGGTGGCATTGTCAGATATCACAAATCTAAAGGAGAGTCCAAGTTGGGTAATACATTGTGCAATGATTTCCCTGAATTTTCTAAGAGGTTCTCAGCAGTGTTCCTCTTACTGAAACTAGTGATACACAGCATAGCCTGCCTCTGAATGAGTTGGCAATTGTGAGATGCTGCTGGTGCTGTTGGTGCCATAGAAGGCAATTCATCTACCCAGTGGGCTGTCACAGTCATATAGTCTTTAGTGTGCCCTGTTCCACTTGTCCACACATCAGTGGTTCAATGGATAGTGGGTACAATGGCATTTCTGAGTACACTAATAACACCTTTTTTAAAAATGTCCTTGGAAATTGCTTGTCTAGTGAAGTGAAATCTTGACAGGATTTGGTACCGGGAACACAGTACGTCAGTCAACTGTCTAAATCCCACTGCACTAATGGTGGATACTGGATGCACATCTAAGACCAGAATAGTTGTTATGGCCTCAGTAATCTGCTTTGCAACTGGGTGACTGCTGTCATACTTCATCTTCCTTGCAAAGGATTGTTGAACAGTCAATTGTTTTGTTAAACTATAAGTAGTCTTCCTGGTCCCCCTCTGGGATGAAGATTGACTCCCAACAGCAATAGCAGCAGCAGCAGTAGGCATAGAACTCAAACATCTTCTGGAGGAATAGGATATAGGACTACTTCCAATCCTTATTGAGGAGGAAATTGCCGATGACGGTGTTGGTGGTGGAGATTGCAGGTGCTTGGATCCAACAAAGAAAAGGTAGCTTGGTGTTGCAGACTAGTTACATTCTTAGCTGATGTTTCTGAAAGTGTCAACAACTTGTGATGTATGCGCTGCAAGTGGCGTAACATGGAGGAGGTTCCTAGGTGGTTACGGTCCCTACCTCTACTTACAATGGCTTTACAAAGGCTACAGATGGCTAGACATTATTTTTCCTGGATTGTGAAGAAATAATTCCACACAGAGAAGGAGGATTTTTTTTGTCTTTTGCTTAGGAATGACAATTGGCTTTTTCATACCATGGGCAACAACTGTCTCCACTGGAGCCTTATTTAAACAAACCACATCCCCATCATCAAAATCATTATCATCAACATTCTCATTAGTGCCAGCTACACCAATTTCCTCATCATTGTGTACTTCTACAGTGACACCCTCAATCTCAATGTCAGCAAATTGACAGGAGCTGCTCCTCCCAACACTTGAAGTGGTGGAAGGATCCTCCTCTTCCCATACAGTATTGGAAAGGTCAGGCTTATATATCACAACTGCAGACACATTTGGACTCTACTTGGGGATTGGGGATATTTCTGAACGCATGGTTTGTTCCTGTGCCTTAACAAGTTTAATTTTTTTAACTCTTCTACAGGAAGGAGGGCTTACATAATCATTATGAGACGCAGGACAACTAGTCATAAACACAGGCCAAGGCGTTAGCCTTTCCTTGACACTTTATGTAGTGATTGTCATATTGCCAATTTTATGTTTCTCATCAGTTAACTTTACTTTTTTTTATTTCTCACCGTAAAATATGGCTTCTTTGATTTTATATGCCCTCTACGCCATTGGACATCGGCCTTAGCAGATGGCGTTGACTGACTTGCATTGTCAATGTCATGACTAGTGGCAGCAGCTTCAGTACTAGTAGTAGTGAGTGGTTCCCAATCTTTCAATTGTTTGTTCTTTATTTCTATCAACACGAAGTGGAGTACAGCAACAGTGTTGCACAAATGAGTCAGAAATATGTATTTTTATTTTTTATATCACACAAAATCTGTTACAGTGTCACAGAAATTAGTCAGAAATATATATTTTTTCACACTGCTGTTTAGCTTCACCAACAGCATCGCACAATACGTGTATGAGTCGGAAATGGTAGTCGAACACTGCGGTCGACCTTTACTAACAGCGTCGCACAATACGTGTATGAGTCAGAAATGGTTGTCGAACAATGCAGTTGGTCTTCACCAACAGTGTTGCACAATACATGTATGAGTAGTGTGGCAGTCCAGTCCGGATGCCACCCTGGGTGTTTGCAGGACAGGGCACAAGAGTTCGGTGCTTCGGGCCAAAGTGACCTGGGTTTAGGACTGGACCAAGAGGAAACCCAGGGAGGTGTTGGGACACAGCAAGTTGTCATTTGGCCTTAGCATGGCCGGTTTTGGGTCCCTGGGGTTTGGAAGGGAGAGAGAGTGGGCTGGCTCCCATCCATGCAGGTCCGGTCCAGGTTTTGGAGCAAGTTCTCCCAGCAATCAGGCACAGCTGTGCCACACTTTTATAAAGCTCGTTAGGGCAATGGCTCAGGGCTCCTGATGCCAAGAAGTGGCCAGGTGATAGAGGGTGGGCCAGTGGGGGAGAGACAGGGAGCCTGAGATTTGTATACATGCTGTTTGTGGACTGGTGCCTGGTTAAGTAAACTTGCTGTGATAAAGACCTGTTTACTGTGTTGTGAAAGTAAAAGGACTGCTTTTCCCTACAACTGTGTCAGCGTCTTGTCTGGTGGAAGGTTGCTTGTTAGAGTAGGAAATAATATACTGAGGTCTGACCGGTAGTGTCACAGGACTTATGAAAAAAAAAATTGTATAGCACACTGGGGTACAGCACAAACAAAATATATATTTTTTATAATTATAATTTTAGACTTTTTGTTTTGAGCTTTTATTATTTTAATTTTACACTGGGATGGAGCTCCTGGATGAACAGACAGATCACCCCTTTCAGATACAGCAGAGAGCACCCCTTTTTCAGATACAGCAGAGAGAGCACCTCTTTCAGAAAAAGCAGACAGAGAGAGCACCCCTTTCCGATACATCAGAGGGAGCACACTTTTCAGATACAGCAGACAGAGAGAGCACCCCTTTTTCAGATACAGCAGACAGAGAGTGCCCCCCTTTCAGATACAGCAGATAGAGCACCCCTTTCAGATACATCAGACAGGGAACCCCTTTCAGATACAACAGACAGAGCACCCCTTTCAGATACAGCAGACAGATCACTCACCACACGCCAGACAACTCAGTACTGATACAGACACGTCCATCCAGAATGCTCTCTGCAGCCGGAGTGAAGATAGCGCCGATCACCGGAGACTTATATAGAATCCAAAACCTGCGAGAATCTAATGGCGGGAAGATGACATTCGGCTTCGCTTTGGGATCCGTGTAAGGCGGGGAGTCCAGATACGGACTCAGATCCCGGCCTCGGACCGCAATATTTGGGTGGGTTCGGTTCCCCTAGAACCGAAACTGCTCATTTCTAATCTGTGTGGATATAGATTATTATGTCTTCTCCCAGAGTGTGCTTTAACCTGCTTCTTGTGCTATCTCTTCCCGCAACCACTCCAGCCTGACTCCACTTACTCATTGGTTTACCTGGTAGGATTGCACACTGTAGGCAGGCTAATAATATTTTTTTTCCCACCAGACAATCAAAAATATGAACAGATTACTTAAAATAAAATGTTTCCTTATGTAATAAATTAACTGACCAGAGAGGTCTGCTATAAGAGGAATGGGGTCTCTTACAAGACTGCAACACAGGTCCTTATACATAAGACAGATTACCCACTAGTATTGCTGTTGACACTGACGGACATAATTCTGTCCCTTTTCTGACAGCTCCAACTTGGAAGGTACAACTAATATGCGAAATACAGAACAAGAAGATATGGGGAATTCTACTAACTTTAGGATAAGGGAAATTACATCTCCAAAAAGGATTGCACTTGGGTGATTCCATTATTAGAAGAGAACATATGTGAAAAGCTACTAAATTAGAGAAACAATTAAGGTTCTTACATGGCGAGACAATGTCAAGGGATGAAGAGCGCATGCTAAAAAATTTAAAGACAGCAAGAGAAGATGGGGGTTGGATGTCATTGTCCACCTAGTCACAGATGACTGGGTAAATGCTGAAGTCATGGCTGTGAAAGATGAATTTAGGAAATTAGGGAATGCTTTAAAGCAGACGGCTAAACTTTTTCAGAAGCATTGCCCGTACACAGAGGGAAAATAGAACTCAGCAAATCAGAAACATCAATGCTTGGCTAAATAAGTGGTGAATATAGTGGTGGATGCTCAATTAGCTTAGTGATATCATTCAGGTGTTTGAAAGGGAGGGGTATTTCTAAGCAAGACAAAAAAAACACATTTTGTTTCCCCCAGAATCCTGAATGATAGCAGTGACCAGATTTAAATCCCATACAATAGCTTAGAATTCAGAGATCTCGGTTACATATATCTGCGCAGATGTATGTGTAAGCCCCCAAGCCGCGTCAAGGCCTCTCTGTATATATCTTGGGGGTCCCTAGCGCTATAGCTAGGTGCAGGGTGTGGCACCCAAAAAAAATCAGCATAAGTTAGACAGCCCAGGGCAGCATACCTTGTGAAAAAACTATAATGTTAATAGATTAGTGTTTAAGAAGCCGACGCTATAGAGAAAGTGATATGTGATAAGTGTTAATGTAAGGGTATGCCACAATAAAGCCATCCAGCTCTGCCAATTCAGGGGCACCACATCCCACACCTCCACAACCCCAATCTGGGTCTATGTTTAACCATCAAGGAGCCACATGATAATGACTCCTTGCTACAATATGTCTAAGCTAAGAGCTACCCACCTTGGAGCAACCCCATAATGCTCCATCTGTCATGTCAGGACCTGCATCTCCTCCTAATGCAAGCTCCTCTCTGCCTCTCACAACAAGCAAATATAGTGGTGGATGCTCAATTATCTTAGTGATATCATTCAGGAGCTTGAAAGGGAGGGGTATTTCTAAGCAAGAAAAACAACACATTTTGTTTCCCCCAGCACCATGAATGATAGCAGTAACCGGATTTAAATCCCATACAATATCTTCAAATTCAGAGATCTTGGTTACATATTGTTTATCTGCGCAGTGGTGTAATGAAGAGAGATTTGCATTAATAGACCATTGTCATGTTATCTGGCAAGATAGGTACTTATACAAAAGTCATAGCCTGCACCCATCCTCAAGGGGAATGAAAATACTAAGTGAGCAGTGGATGCTTTGTTGGGAACTATTTAAACTAGCACAGGGGGACAGTGAAACAAATAGGAATAAAGAAATCTGCTCCCTCAGCCTAAAGGTATTATGTCTGAAGGCAAATGAAATAGGAAGAATATCCACAGCAACAGAATATAATGCAGCTCAAAACCAAAAAAGCATAGGCAGGAGCAGGAGAAGTACAAGCAAAACTTTTAGAGCTATGTGTACAAATGCTAGGAGATCAGGAAATAAAATCCGAGAAGTAATTGTAATAATGACAAGGTATGATCTGGATATTGTGGCTATTACAGTCATGGTGCAATAAAAATCATTACTGGGATATAGCTATACTGGTATTTACTTTATTTAGGAAGGACAGATTGAGAAGAATTGCATGAAGGGTAACAATGTATGTGAAAAAGCATAAATATTACCTTAATACAAAGTTGTGAAGAAAAAAATTGAGGCCCTTTGGGTGACCATAGAAACAGGGTAGAAGGTGAGTCTTCATTTTGGGGTGATCTACAAACCACTGGGTCAAGAAGAGGAACTGGGCAAGAACCTATTGCAGGACATCACTAAAATGGCACTAAAAGACAGTTAATAATAATGAGAGACTTTAATCTACCTGATGCAAACTGGGTGGTCTCTTTTTCAAGTTCCACTAGAAGTAGAGACATTCCGAATTCCTTACAGGGAGCATCTCTCCAGCAATTGGTGAGAGAGCCCACTCATAAAGATGCAATATTAGACTTAATACTTACAGATGGTGACAGTGCTATATATCTGATGTAAATGTTGTTGAAATCCAGTGACTATCATGCAGTATGTTTCAGAGTAAAGACAGATACCAACTCATCCCATACAAAAACAAAGGTGTTAGATTTAAGGAGGGCTGATTTTGTGGGGATGGGAAAATGTGTAATTGATTCTTTGGCAGAGTGGAGGAAAGTGGAAGGAGTCAATAGAGGTGGGAAAAATTAAAAAGCGCAATACTGAAGGCAACTGACCTTTGTATCAAAAGGGTTAGGAAAAACACAAGCAAAATGAAGCTAGTGTGGTTTTCAAAAACAAGTGGCAAGTATTGTAAAGAAAAAAGATGGCCTTCAGGAAATATAAGCAGACACAGAATAATAAAGACAAAGAGGTTTATTTTGTCAGGCATAAGGAGACTAAGACGGTAATCAGATGTGCAAAAGCACAAGTTGAGGAGAATATTGGACCAGTCAGTGGGTAAAAGGGACAAAACTTTTTTTAGGAACAGTATATAAGCAAAAGTAAAAAAAAAATAAGGTGGAATAATAAGACTAAAGAAAGAGAGTGGTAGTCTTGCTGAGGGAGACAATGTAATAGCAGATCAGGGGCGTAACTCCCATAGGCAAATGTGACTGCTGCTCTTCCAACAGAGCTCTGTAGTGCACCAGCTGCTGCTGCTGCTACATAGTTATTCGGTTCTGTCCCAGGAGCCCTGCTAACACCTGCAATAGGGGACAGGATGGCTTCCGCTTGGTACCACTCAGCATGTGTTGCAGAAAAGGATGGTGAAACCACCACTGCTACTGGACTGTGAAATGCTGCATGGTGCAGATGGCTGAATCTCATGAGTCTGACCGTAATCCACTGGCCACTGTCACACAGTGTAGCTGTAGATCTGCCAATTCACTGTGGACTCCAGTCCCTGTATATATATTTATATATATATATAGTAGGAAGAGGGCACTCATCACACTTTTTTAGCACATTTATAATATTCTATTTATTTCATCATATCTTTAAAAATTAGGTTTGACCTAATTTTGAAAGATATGATGAAATAAATTGCATATTTTAAACTTGCTAAAAAAAGTCTGGTGAGTGCCCTCTTCCTGCAATATATATGGAGACATGAAGATTATTCTAATGGCTCTGAGGACGTCACCCCACCTGTTGTGAACTACAAGATTGAGAGTGCACTCTACTTTTGGAATATATATATATTTCAGTTAGTGATGAGCGGATTCGGTTTTACTCGGTTTTACTCGGTTCTCAAAACAGCATCTTATTGGCTATCCAAAACACGTGACATCCGTGAGCCAATAAGATGCCGTTTTGAGAACCGAGTAAAACCAAGTAAAACCGAATCCGCTCATCACTAATTTCAGTATGATATGCTGGCTGTCAGGATCCCAGCCGTCAGGAGACAGATGTTGGGATTCTGACAACTGGAATACTGGCGGCGAGTGCAGTATGTCCCCTCATGGGCTTGTCGTGCCCACCACACCTCAGGCCTGATGGCGACCTTCGGTCACCACAGGGTTATATACCCCCTCGGGTGGTGTGATTGGAAGTTGGGATTCCAGCGTTGGTATCCCGATATATATATATATATATATATATATATACACACACACACACACACACACACAAGGGCAAACCATATTGCAACTAGAGATGTGCACCGGACATTTTTCGGGTTTTGTGTTTTGGTTTTGGATTTGGTTCCGCGGCCGTGTTTTGGATTTGGACGTGTTTTGGCAAAACCTCCCTGAAATTTTTTTGTCGGATTCTGGTGTTTTTTTTTCAAATACAGCTTAAATTATAGAATTTGGGGGTAATTTTGATCCTATAGTATTATTAACCTCAATAACCACAATTTCCATTAATTTCCAGTCTATTCTGAACACCTCACACCTCACAATACTATTTTTAGTCCTAAAATTTGCACCGAGGTCGCTGGATGACTAAGCAAAGCGACCCAAGAAGGCGGCACAAACACCTGGCCCATCTAGGAGTGGCACTGCAGTGTCAGACAGGATGGCACTTAAAAAAATTGGCCCCAAACAGCACATGATGCAAAGAAAAGAGAAAAAGAGGTGCACTGTGGTCGCTGGACGGCTAAGCTAAGCGACACAAAAACCTCAATATCACAGGAATTATTTGTTCTAATCAATGGTATTATTGGTCCAAATCACTGGAAGAAAATGGCAAAATCAATGGAATTATTCGTTCTAATCAATGGTATTATTGGTCCAAATCACTGTAAGAAAATGACAAAATCACTGGAATTATTCGTTCTAATCAATGGTATTATTGGTCCAAATCACTGGAAGAAAATGGAATGGATGGATACTTGCAGTGACACAGAGCTGCAAGATACAGCAATGGCCTACTGTACACAACTATATACTGTTGGGTCACCAAAATGCTGCACTGTAATACTATATATACTGCTCACAAAAATGCTGCACAGATATGGAATGGATACTTGCAGTGACACAGAGCTGCAAGATACAGCAATGGCCTACTGTACTGTACTACTATAATTATTATATAGATGATAGATATAAAGTTACATTGTGGGGGAATCCAGTATACGTTCTGTCACCAGGTACCAGTGAATGGCCACATCATTTATATAGGTGACAGATATAAAGTTACATTGTGGGGGAATCCAGTATACATTCTGTCACCAGGTACCAGTGAATGGCCACATCATGTATATAGGTGACAGATATAAAGTTACATTGTGGGGGAATCCAGTATACGTTCTGTCACCAGGTACCAGTTAATAACAACATCATGTATATAGGTGACAGATATAAAGTTACATTGTGGGGGAATCCAGTATACGTTCTGTCACCAGGTACCAGTGAATGACCACATCATGTATATAGGTGACAGATATAAAGTTACATTGTGGGGGAATCCAGTATATGTTCTGTCACCAGGTACCAGTGAATGACCACATCATGTATATAGGTGACAGATATAAAGTTACATTGTGGGGGAATCCAGTATACGTTCTGTCACCAGGTACCAGTGAATTACCACATCGTGTATATAGGTGACAGATATAAAGTTACATTGTGGGGGAATCCAGTATACGTTCTGTCACCAGGTACCAGTGAATGACCACATCATGTATATAGATGACAGATATAAAGTTACATTGTGGGGGAATCCAGTATACGTTCTGTCACCAGGTACCAGTGAATGGCCACAACATGTATATACTTATACTGGTGGTCCCCAGTCCCCACAATGCAGCACACTGATCAGATATTTGCAGCACACTGAGCACAGATATGGAGCGTTTTCAGGCAGAGAACGTAGATATTTTCAGCACACTGAGCACAGATATTTGCAGCACACTGAGCACAGATTACGGAGCTTTTCAGGGAGAGAACGCTGCCACGTCCTCTCCATTCAATCTCCAATGCACGAGTGAAAATGGTGGCGACGTGCGGCTCCTTATATAGAATACGAATCTCGCGAGAATCTGACAGCGGGATGATGACGTTCGGGCACGTTCTGGTTAACCGAGCAAGGAGGGAAGATCCGAGGCTGCCTCGGAACCGTGTAAAATGGGTGAAGTTCGGGGGGGTTCGGATCCCGAAGAACCGAACCCGCTCATCTCTAATTTCAACTTGACTCCTGGACACTGAAATGAGCTTACAACTCTGGTAGGTACTTAACACTGCATACTGGAATAACTCCTTAAGTCCTGTTGTTTTGGAGATGCTCTGACACAATTGTCTAGCCAATATAATTTGCCCTTACATTTTTCCTGTTTAAACTACTATTATCTTAAATATTGTAAGCTTGTGAGCAGGGCCCTTACCTCTTTGTCTCTTAATATCCAGTGTCCTTTTATTACTGTATTTTTTTCCCAATTGTATTGTGCAATGTAAAATGTGGGTGCCCTTAAAATAAATATTATTATTATTATTATTAATAATAATAATAATAATAATTCTAAAATATTAGAATTTATAACTTTATGTCTTTTTTAGCTTTGCTATATAATTATATTACTGTCCCTAGCATTTGTATTTGGTTTGTGTAGAGATTAAGTGGGACATTTACTAAGAAGTGATAAGAGTGGAGAAGTGAGCCAGTGGAGAAGTTGACCCATCAACCAATCAGCAGCTCTGTATAATTTTATAGAATGCAAATTATAGATGTTACTTTAGTACTGATTGGTTGCCATGGGCACTTCTCCACTGACTCACTTCTCCGCTCTTACCACTGCTTAGTAAATGTCCCCCTAAATCAGTTAACTCATGGCAAGAATGTTGAATATAAATCTGTCATTCTTGTTTAGTACTTGTTTACAGTTATTCTGAAATATTCTAATTATTTAGCATCTCCCCATATATTTTTTTAAGATTACGTTGTCTACAGTAATATGAAACAAACAATGAATAAAAAGACCTCTATTATTTTGCCTATTATATTTATTCATGTACAGTCATTTGTAGATATTTTATGCTAATATGTCAATCATTAAGTTAAATTATTTGAAAAATTATTTCTACTTATTATTTACAATTTATTACTTTCATTTTAAACAGTACATATAAGGGACATTTTTTATTTTTAAGTGAAAGAAAAGCAATTTATAAATTCATATTTAAAACAGCACTATAGTTTTAGAACATTTTGTATTTAGGACATTTTGTATTTTCCAATAATTTAGACTACCTCAGGTATATATACTAGATAACTCTACTCATCTTTTAATTAAGGTGGAAAAAAAATCTGGGCCATTGAACCATGGCAACGTGCCAATCGATAGAAAACAGCTGTCATTATTTAATTCCGTGAGCGCTCCTGGACAGCTAATGAACAAGCATACAGGAGCTGTTGGGCATACATCTGGCACCTCCTTAAGCATATAATTGTAAGGATATGGGAACATTGCCAGCATATAATACAAAACTCATGGCACTGTTCCTTAATATATTTCTACAGTCAAAAATAGCTTCTTTTTCCACATATTGACATCTCAAAGTGGATTTGAATGAAAACTATGAATTACAATGAAACTACGAAATATTACTTTTACGTCATTGCACTTGACAATAAAAAAGATTTGCAAAGACATGAATCAAATCAATAATTTGTGATTTCCATAAGCAAACATTTACTAACTAAAATATCTGAAATTGCTAAGGAAACTAAATATTGGCAAGAGTAAAATTGGAAAGATCTGCTCAAATGAAATAAACTCACTTATTTGTATTAGGTTGCATTAATAGGCAATTTAAATAATAATAATAATAATTCTGAACTTATTTTTCCAATTATTCTATAATGGTCCAATGCATCTCATGTTACTATGTAATCACCAGTCCTTAATGAATATGCCTCAGACGCGCGCATTATGGACATTTGAGTTTGAAGGAGTCTGTTGCTGAAGAGAAGGGCTAAAACGTATTCCTTTTATTAATTAGTCATTTTGAAAGTTGTGTTGTGGTAATCTCTTGGGGTAATCTCTTTTTATCAGTCTGTCTAAATGTTTGTCCTTTGTGTATTTTATTTTTGTCTTGTCAGTATTGTGTGAGACAATAGTGTGAGACAATAGTGTGTCAATCACTAGGCAGCAGCCCATAGGTAAAATCCACCGTTGGTGCTTTCTATAACAAATAGAGTAGCAAAAGTAAATGAATATGAATAGAATAACTTCTATTATTCAGTTCTTTCAATAGAAACTGCTGCCATAAATAACAGACTGCGGAAGGTTGTCATTTCTAATGCGATCGGGATCGATGGCAGATTATGTTCAGACATGAGAAATTACCTTTAGTGTATGCCAATTGAAGATGAAAACCACTGGCAATTTCATATTTATAAACACCATCAGTTTCCCCATCAAACCATGCACCAGTAGTTTGGCAGGTGTAGTTTCTCTGTCTGAGGATGACCTAATATGTGAGTGGTCAGAGTCTGTGTACGCAACCACTTTCGCTGATGCTCCCATATCGTACCCTCAAGATGGACCATCTGCATACATACACTTCCTTGTCAACACCCAGGAACATCCACTTCGTTTTCAATACACTTCTGCCTGCATGCGCCTGAAGTGACAACTGTGACACTGTATAGACACAATTATGATGCATGCGCTGTGCACCTTAGAAGCCTGTGCAGTAGCAAAAAAAATCGCTCCACTGCAACGGACATCTGTAGTGCATCCACATCTGCCCTAAAATATGTACAATATCATAATTTTAATAAAAATAATCTTTTTTTTATATATTGTTTTGTATTATATGTACTATTCAATAAAAAAAACTGCAATATTTAGTAAAGAAGAAAACACAATATATGTATAATAATAACCAAATAGTTTAGTTGGGAAAAAAAAACCACGGTTACATTTACTTTTAATATTATACCTTTAACTTTATATTGTCACTCTCTGCTCCCTGTTTCACTACTTTCATCATTATCCTGTTTTGTTTTTGGCCAGATATAAATGTGTAGACTGGCAAAGCCAGAGGAGATTAAATGAGTCTACCAGATGCTAAACATTGTAAATATGATTACTGATGTGAAGGTTTGTTGTCCTTTTGATTGCTGGCAAGATCTAATTCCCAGGCTGTCAGCAGTTGCCATGCAAGATATGGCGGACCACAGTCCAAATGTCACAAAGGTCTACAAACCACTGGAGCATAGTGGCAGGATTTAAGATAAAAAAAATTACTGTGTGAGTGGTGTTTGTTTGTAAACCAGCTATGCAGAGAAAGATTTGCATGCTATTATTTACTTTGGCCCTGCAAAGTTACCCTTAAGCCAGGAAACTTGTTTACTTAAATGTATGCAATGCACTTACTTATTCCTCTGGAATTTGTAAACTAGAATTTAATAACCAGAGCATGCATTTAATTATTTTGCCAGTGGCATTGTGGAGTCATTATTAAATAACCTATAAATTATCTGTCTTATAAACTTAATGCTTCAATGCATCATGCCACGCTTAAGAACAAGAAATACTTTAGATCAGTTGGCTTTTTAAGTGAAAAATCTGCACATAAACTAGTTTTAAAATTGCAAAAATTGAAGATTTTTTTTTTGTAATATTATGCCAGGTACAGTATAGGAGGTTATTATATTGGATCCAGATCACAAAAGACATCTGCGCTCATATCTTTAGGCCATGTACAAATCTATAAATCCCCGGATTATTAATGCTGTCTATATGGTGCTCTCAAAAATAAAACTTAAACTTTTAAAATGTTAAAACTTCTAACACCATTTGTCTTTTATTTTTCACAATCTTCTGTATTTTACAATCTGTAATAGTCTTATTTTAATTATGTATTTTGCTGGTTTGTGTCCAATTTGGACATTTTATATAAATGTAATAAAACTGATAATTTATTTTTGAGTGTGCTATCCAGAGAGACATCTTTGTTTTCTTTTTGTAGAGGATCTTATCAACATGTGCAATAGCAGAGTTGTGAGGCAAAGTTATCTTTAGTGCTGATAAAAGCCTTGATTTGAGCTGGTACCCTAATATCCACCAACTCTCATGGGTTTGAGGAGTAGCAGATAAGTACAATGGCCGATTAGTGTAGTCTGTTAAATATTTTTTCTAAGCACTGCAAAGCCAAAAAATAATTAGCAAGAATGGTATTACTATATTATAAAGATAAGGAAAAAGAGTGTATTTGATAGTAATCTTGTTTCTTGCTTATGGAAGGGCTCACGGCTCTTTCATTCTGTAGACACTGATGTTTTTTGTACTTACAGTGGGGTTCAATTGACCCCATAGGGCATATTTACTTAAGGTCAGTTTTCATTGATTTAAAATCACCAAAAATCATTGAACATTGGCATTTGGTAAATATACCCACATTTCTTTTACGCTTCTGCAGACAAGCACTTTTCTAGGAGCACAAGAAGTTTTAAAAATTAAACAATATTTAGGAGAAAGGGGGTACAATTCCTACTTGTGCTGCTAAAAATTGTAACAAAGTTGTAAACTGTGAAGTATATACAGTGTAGACCATCTAGGTTCACTGTTGCAAAACCAAAATAATTTCTGGAATCTACTTTGTGAATGAGCTGTGCACAAGGGGAATGTATATTCACTGTGCAAGTGTGCAATCAAATGTGTATGCCGAGCTGCAAAAAAAAACCCTCAGTCAGTGGACAACTGCAAATCCATTCACAACTCACTCACCATTTAATTATTTTTCCAGTCTGTGCAGTCTGTGCGCAGCCTACAGTGCGATGAGAACAGTCTGACCGGGTCCGGATCTGACGTCACATACCCTCCCTGAAAATGGTTGGGGACGCTTGTGTTTCCCCTGACACTCCCAGTAAATGGTCAGTTACCACCCACAAACAGCCTCTTCCTATCAATCACCATGCGAACGTACGTTAAATTTTTGCACCATCCTGACGCTGTCTGGCGATGCCTGTTGTTGTTTGCTGACACACGTGCACATTGTGGTGCATATGCATGCAAAATCTATCACAGATCACCCGCTGTGCGAAAACGCACAGCAGCTATCAGATCTGAATAAACCCCATTGTTACATACACACTGGGGACTGGGAGGGTGCACGTGTAGCCAAATAGTAGCAGTTATAGATTAGCGGCACCCGGAGCGGGATATATATATATATATATATATATATATATGGACAAAAACAAGGGTTCTCTTGGGAGCTTGACCACCACAGATATCTTATATTATAAAATCATTTATTAAAAAACATGTTACATATATACTTCCATAACATGAATCACAGGATCACACATGTCACTTAAGTAATACATTAATTTCTGATAATCTATTATAAGGTGTTTTCAATCATTAGGTGAAGTACTTATTCCTCAGCATGAGAAAGCATGTATGATCTGTTCACCGATTTAAGGAAACGCACAATCGTTGAAACCCCATTTCAACGATTGTGCGTTTCCTTAAATCGGAGAACAGATCATACATGCTTTCTCATGCTGAGGAATAAGTACTTCACCTAATGATTGAAAACACCTTATAATAGATTATCAGAAATTAATGTATTACTTAAGTGACATGTGGGTCCTGTGATTCATGCTATAGAAGTATATATGTAACATGTTTTTTAATAAATTATTTTATAATATAAGATATCTGTGGTGGTCAAGCTCCCAAGAGAACCCTTGTTTTTGTCCATTCTATGTGCAGTACTCCTTCTGACAGGGGGTATTTCTCAGTGATTTGAGCTATCAGACAATAGCGCAATTAAGGGGTCTTAATTTCCTTTTATATATATATATATATATATATATATATACTGCTGTAATGTTGGCATCCCAGCTTTGATTCACCTTTCAAGCAGTGTTTAATAATGCATAGTTACCCCTCCTAGTTCCTCTGTTTAAATCCATCCATGGGTGTCTTCATTTGCTCATCCTCCCATTGGTGATACGCTCACCGCTACAGGGAACTGTTGTCCGGCCGCGGGTATCTCCATGCACTCGTTCCTCCTGGCAGTGGTAATTTCACCGCTATGGGGGCTGATGTCCATCCGTGAGTGTCTCTGCTCGCTCATCCTTTCTGGCGGTGATGTTTTTACCACTGCGGGGGCTGATACCCAGATATAGAGATACTCTTCCAGCAGCAAAGCCTCTATGGGATGTAGCACAATGTGGCTGAATATAAGGTGGTGGAGTAGGTCTGCTTTGGGAGCAGTAGGATCTGATCTGGTCAAAGACTATAGTCTTGAAAAAGCCCCAGTGCATTGTGGGATGAAACGCGTTGACCATATCAGATCCTACTGCTCCCAAAGCAGACCTACTCCACCACCACCTTATATTTAGCCACATTGCAGCTACATCCCATAGAGACTTTGCTGCTGGGAGAATATCTCTATATCTGGGTATCAGCCCCAGCAGCAGTAAACACATCACCATCAGAAAGGACGAGCGAGCGGAGACAGTTGCAGATGGACATCAACCCCCATAGCAGTGAGATTACCACTGCTAGGATGGACAAGTGTGTGGAGATACCCATAGCCGGACAACAATTCCCCATAGCGGTGAGTGCATCACCAATGGGTGGACAAGCAAGTGGAGACACCCATGGCTGGATTTAAATAGAGGCACCAGGAGGGGTAACTATGCATTATTAAACACTGCTTGAAAGGTGAATCAAAGCCAGGATGCCAACATTACAGCAGTATATATATATATATATATATATCCCGCTCCGGGTACCGCTCATCTATCCCTCATACTATTTGGCTACATGTAACTTCTATGGCTATATTTGTTACAAATGAACCTAAATTGCTTTTATAACTTTTGGAGGCATTTTAATAAATCTTCGTGCGAGTTTGTGGAAAGAGAATAGTTATACTGCTACTAGGTTTCTATTAAGAAGCAGCGTAAAAAGATACATTCTAACTTACATCTATATCTGTGAAGAAAGTAACAAAGATCTGTGTTAATTCCTTTCTTGAGATTTTATTCATTTTTTATTATTTTTTATATATATATATATATATATATATATATATATATATGCTGCAGTCAGGCTCGGCACTCCTTACAAGGAAGAAATACTTGCTGTGGTGCCATCTGAGGATGTGTGTCGTCCTTTGCATACAGTGGAAAACAGCGGCACTCAACAGACTGTAGAATCAAATATGTAGCCTTTATTACGGTCCTACGCCGTTTCGGGGTGATCCCCCGTCTTCAGGGACAAGCAATACAAACTTACATACAATATATATATATATGTACAAACTATATTTTATTAAATTATATAATACTAAATACGAGCCTCCTACTATTCATTAATTTTTGAGGAACACCAGCTATATTAAAGACATTTTGGATACACTATAAGTCTACATAGAAACAGGAATACACCAGCTCAGTAATTTTGTACTTAATTTCTATAATGCCTATGCCTTGGGACTGTTCTGGTCTTCCTCCTGTTGATACCCTGTTGGATTATAAAGCTGCTTCTATATGGCACTTTTTCCTGTGGATACTCAGCTGAATCCTCAAACTCCTTCCATTTGAACCTTTCTCCTGTGGATTCTTTGCTGAATTCTCAAGATTCTTCCATTTGGGATGTTCTTATGTGGAAACTGTTCATAATTCTAAAGCACCCTTCTATGTTAGTGTGTTCTCACCAGCCATCTCCTATAGGGATTGCCTTGCTCTATTATATTAACCTCCCTTAGATTTTAAATCTATCTTCACACCAGTGTTCTTTCCTGTGTCTGACATCCCATCAGAGGTGGTAGATGCTAAGACAGCAGAAATACATTGGTGATTAATCCCTGGTGTCCCCAAGCACACCAAACTGTACCTGTACTAAGACATGAAGAACTATATATATGTATACTGTAATAGAAATCCAGAGGTCTTAGTTACATATATTTGCAAATTAATGGTAAAGCGAACAGGCCCCGACTAAGACAGTAGAGCAATTTAAACATGCATGGGATAGACATAAGGATATCCTTACAAAGTGATACTGATCAAATAAGGTTTGAGGTAAAAATATGGTAATAAAGGAGCAGACTAGATCACCCAAGTGGTTCATCAGATTCTATATTTCTATTACACAATTCTTGCTAGTTGCCACTGGGTTCTGCCAATGGGCCAGCATCCTGCGGGAATACAGCAGCAAAGCAAAAATTCCCAGGAATCCATGGTGAAAACCAGTGCCCCATTACATTCCATGCCCCTGGGTTGCTCATACTGTAGTGTGTGGTAACTCCTAATCTTATTTAGGCTAGTGAGTCATGATAATAAGGAAATAGATGTGTACAAAGGGACAGTAATCTCTGCCTTAATAAAAAAATATTCACATGATTTTTGTAACAATGGTGGCCTCCTGAAAAAATATTAATGTTTGTTATCAAAGTTAAAATAGAGAAAATGCAGCTGCGGTGTGGAATCCACAGAAGGCTTTTTCAGGTCACTTAGAACTTTGATGACAGAAGCATGCTCTCTAGTGTTTTTAAAGTTTATCTGTAATGCTATGTTTCCTGTCTTTAGATTTCCTTAGGTAACCTCCTAAACATGCTATAAGGTTAAAGATTGCTAAGCTGTAGAAGCCAATTAACCTACCAGTAAGATGTTGGACTTTGTGGGGTGAAACCAGATCACTTGAAGGAAATCCTTGCATGCATGTTGAGAACATACAAATGCAACACAAATTCGACCACAATGCTTTTAGAAATGCATGCTAGCCACTGTTCCATGTGTAATAAAGTTGTACTTTACATACAGGTTTATGATCATCTTGTGATCTGCCTAGATCAATTACAAATTTCCTATAAATGTTGTATGCATTTAGTCACAATCAGTACTTCATTCACCTGAAAATCATAACTAGAATCAAGCACCTATTTCCCTCATAAGATCTGCCTACACTCATACATACATTTGTATTATCATTCTGGGACTACTGCAATGCCCTCTACTAGGCTCTCTGTGCAAAATAATGACACCATTTACAACTGGTACATTTCAGCTCAATCCACTTGGAAGAGCTGAGTCTCAGCAACATGAAAATCATGGAAGATACATTTGAAGCAATCCACTGAGATATTTTTTTTGTTCAGCATCAAGATTTAATAGTCATAAAGCTATGGCACAAGATATTCTGTACCAAGGTAATCCATGATGAAACCATAAAATCTTCCAAAATCTCTGAAGAGCACATACTGTATAATGTACTAAGTCAGCATTTGGATGGATACAAGTCTGGAATAGCACCAGTAAGAGATCTTAATTTAAATTTTTAATTAAAATAAGATCTATACAGTAGTAATAGATTTAGGCTAATTTTGACAAGGAAGCTGAGACTGATAGCTTGTTCAAGGTTACACATGAGTAGGGCCTGATTAAGGTTCCAGCTGCCCTAGGCTAATACAGAAGTGGTAATGTTAGTTCAGGAAATGTTTCCATACATTTTTGCAGGTGTGGAAATAGTATCTAGATCCTGTAGCTTACGAGAGAGGGAATATACAAATAAGGTGTAAGGTCACAAACTGAATTTTGCATATTTTTTATGCAAATGTATAGAACTTTAAGTCTTATTGGGAGAAAAGTGCAGCATGGTGACTTGTATGAGAGCCCTGTTAGACCAATGGCCCTGTCAGCCCAAGTGATTCTTTTTTGTTTTTTTTTGTCATTACAACTTATTTTTTTATCTTGTCACTTGTGAGGGAGGAGGGGGGTGAGGTTGGTGCTGCTTTTGTGGTCAGGAGGCCCTACCATGAAGGGTGCAGTAACATGATGGGGAGGTGACCGATAATGTGCCCAGGAAGGAAGTTTGCATGTGAATGATCATCTTTAAAGCATTTTACTGAACATGTGTGACTATTGTAAAAGTACAGGCTTTTGTAATGGAAAATATATCACACTTAATGGGTTTGTCTATCTTGACAATCACTCTGCCCAACCTCCCTCATCCTCATTGCCAGTTTAGCAGTTTAGAGGGTCTTCCCAATCACCGAGCTTCTTCTGTTAATCTTTCTTGCATTCAGAACTGAGATCATTTTAATATGTAGAACTTGTGTGACTGAAATACTCTAGAGTCAATCTGAAGTATGAGGCATTGTAAGTACGAGAGAAAGGCAATAGCTTTAAGAAGACATGTTTAAGCTATCCAATCTGATGCTACAGTACATTCACTTACACACAGGGCATGTTAGTGACAGTTTTGATTTGCAATATAAACTTTCACGCACAGTATGTAGTAAATGAAACTAAAGTATACACCTTCCACCTGAATTTAGTAAACAAGATACTTATCAAAGTATATCAGTGAACTGTACATACATACTACCTGTTAGGCGTGGCGGCTCTCCGAGTAACAGTCACGGCCGCCGCGCCTCCCTGTTCTCCCGCACGGTGCCTGGCAACGCCAGGGTGGCGTGCGCGCTGAGTGCCAGATGCCTAGCAACGCCAGGACGCCATGCGCGCTGAGAGCCGGGCAATGCCAGGACGCAGGGTGCCCCAAGCTGCCGGGTCCCTGGCAGCGTTAGGATGCTGTGCGCACGAGCCGCCAGGTCCATGGCGCGTTCCCTGTTGCCATGTGAATCTAATACACCTGTTTAGCTGTGAGTCATGCAGCAAGGCAGCTGCATGACATTTCCAATTAGGTTCTCTGCAGCTATTGGAGGGCTCCCTGTTTTATTCTGTCTCAGTGCATTACTCAGACACCGGTGATAGCTTCCTGTGAGCTGTTCCTGCTCTGGAGAAGATTCCCTGTCCTGTGTTCTGTAGTCCAGTCATCTTGTTCCGGTGGTCCTGACTCCTGGTGTCAAAAGTCGATCATTTTACTTCTCCCTGCCTTCCTGCCGGTCGTCTCCTGCATTAGAGATCTGAAGATTCCGGTTCGCTTACGGTTGTTCCCGGTGTTGTGAGTAGCGGCCTTCAGCCGCGCCTTGCGGCCTTGGCCGTGGAATTCCAATTATTCTAGTTCCTTTTGGTGTTTTTGCGGAGGTGTTCAGACATAGCTGTCCTTCCTGGTATACGGCGGTGCTGTGTAGGGTTTGGATAGCATACCTTGGTTTTGTTTCCCTTTGGAGGCCGTGCCGCACATACTATTAGTTTGTTGTTCTGAAGTAGCTCCTAGCTCAGTTTTTGTGTTTAGTTAGAGGTCCCCTTGTTATCATCCCATCTCCGTTTACGCCTTGTCCCATACTAAGATCGGGGGGCATCAGAGTTGGTCAGACCTAATCCGCCCTTCAAACGCGGCTGCCGTGGGCCCAAGAACACATAGTCTCGCAGGCATAGATGGACCACATGGGTGAAACAATGGAGTTAGGTTGCTAGGGGTTATTGTTTATACCAAGTCATCATTTCAGCGTCACGTTCTTGTGCTCGGGACTTACCACTCCATATCATTCGTTCGGGGCACAAATCTCTGAATTTTTAAAGCTGTCAGATATAAAGTTAAATAAATATACAAAACCCCAACATATGCAGTAAATGATTTAAAACTGTCCATTTAGTAGGATTTTAATTATCGAATGCCTATGTCTGCTGATTTTATACAAAGAAACAACTGTGATCCCATTTGTGGTAATGTCAAAAATGCATCTGTGAAATTTTATGAGTTTTTCAATGTTTCTTTTTTTAGTATACAGATTTTTTTTAATTACTTAACATTTATTCATATTTTCTCATTAAAATGTAACTTTCAAATATAATGGATTTTATGGTCTGGGAGAAATATAGAACAGGACATCAAAAGCAAAATTTGCACATTCTACATACTGTACATGTTTACTCCACAAATGAACAAATTATTACACATAAATAGCACTACACAATGTGTATTAGAGGACTATTTTTAACAGTATACAATTTCTCACAAGCCCTGAACACAAAGTTTTGACACTGTTCAGCTGCACTATAGAAGAGTGACATTTTCTCTGGAATTAATGCTTTTTATAAGGATGGCAGACAGCACTGCAGGCTGTAGAAGACTGCCAGTTTGAACTGATGCCACTCTGAATGCTGACTGGGAAAACATATGTAGCTGTAAATTATTATAAACACTCCCAGCACCTCTGTCAGTAGCCTGGAGAAAGGTTGTTGACTGATGCCCTATATTCATGAATAAACTACGTAGATTTATCTGATACCAAGAAATTATAGAAAGGTCACAAGTGTTGCAAACAGGAAATGACATGGCTCCCTTCAGTATGCTCTAGGTTTGTGATGTCTAATTGTAAAGTGACTACAATATCCTGGCGATCAAAAAGATTATTGTACTTTTGATTCTGATAGGCTTACTGTATGTAAGAATAATGAAAGTGAAAGATAACTACACTTTTTAGTGAATCAAGATGAAAACCCATAATATAAATTTGTATTATCAAGATAATGATTTATTTGTTCTTGTATTTTAAAGAGAGAAAATAAGGTGAAACTATTTTTGAATTAAATATATTGTATTTTTGATATTGTGAATACACATAAAATATTATACTGTACTTACAGAGTTGAAAGAGACTGCATTTATTGATGAGTTTTATCTATATTGAAAACTATTTGGAGCAATAACTAATAAAAAAGTAATATGTATAATAGGAATAGAGTCAAGCGCAAAAATGTATATGGTGTTGATTTTAGTAGGTGTGAATGTAACATAATATACATATTTCACATATTTCCAAAAAATATTGGCTACAGCGGTAGTAGATTCCTTTCATTGGATACAACGTTTCTTTTAAGGTTGACAGGTACAAAAGGATGACAGATGAAAGGTCAATAGTTCTTTAGCTCAACAGGTACATAAGGTCGACAGGGCAATGATCAACACACAAATGGTTAACACATTTTTTTTACAAATTGTGTTGACCATGTATGTGCAGACCATTGTCATGTCGACCTTTTGTCCCTGTTGACCTTAACCACTATAGACTTTTTATCTGTCGACCTTTTGTACCAATTGACCTAATGAATGTTGACCATTTGGAGATCAACCTATTGACTGTTGACCTAAACACTAGATCTTCTTTACAACACCCCTTCTGGTGTAGGATGTTTCGAAGGGCAGGATTACATGTTATACATCCAGATTGTTACTGCACAGAAACCCAGAACAGATTTGGGTCTGTGGATTTCACTTGACGTTCCTATTAAGTAATAGGGAGATGGCTAAGCAGGTGCAAAGTTCAATGGTGCACCAATGGTGTGTCTAAATATTCACCTAGACAGAAATGCACCATTATAAGATGTTGAAAGTGGATATCTCAGTATTAAAAATGGCCTCCGTATTAATATAAGATGCAAATGTAGATGTGGCAAAAGATGCATCCGCAATTGTGTACAACTCTGAATCAAACCTGAAGTGCTTTTCTTTTCCCACCACTTAACTTTTTCCTTCTATTGCTACAGATGTCAACTTGAGAAAGAGTGCATCTGATTAGTTCAGCAGGCTTCCATAAATTGTAAACTAGCTTTAACTTCTCCATGTGTGCAGCTTGTTTGGCTACTGGATCTACAAGCCAGATGTATGAGTTTTCATGTTATCTACAGTATGTAATAAGCGAGAAAGTGTGGGTGTCTGTCTGTCTGTCCTACATGCACGGCCAGAGTTTTGTACCTAGCTCCATCAAATTTGGCATGGTGTAGTTTGTCCAGGATTAGGTTTTTATTTCTTATAAGAAGATCCGGCACCAGTCATCAGTTTTTTGCACAATTCTCTACTCCAATTTATTCATTTTTGTTATTGTGTCCCCTCATGGTTCTCTTATAGGGCCTCTTTGGTTCATTTGACCAGCCCATAAAAAATGATTCTGTCTTTTTCCCTAATTTCTTGCACTTTCTAAGGAGTAATGTGAACTTTCCCCGTCCAATGTTTCTATTTTTGAAGCCGAATTGAGACTACCAGGTCCTCTACTGGCTCTAAAACTTATCTTTTTGTTCCATATGAAAATGGTATTGTTGTATAGTCATTTTTATGTCATATAAACTCTTGTTGTTTCCTTTCTATCAGATTCTTTTCAAAGTGCTCTGTCTCAGCTTTATGTTTTTGATATGCCTTTTGGAAACTTTAAAACACACAGGCAGGAGGCTTTTAAAGATAGTGGACCCATGCGAGTCTGTTAACCTAAGAGACAAAAATACAAAGGTCCAATATAATATAGAATACTGGAACGGCATACTGATATTTAATTGGGTGCAATCACAGGAAGATCTCCATAACGTCAGTCTGATACATTTATGTGAAAACTATAAGTAGTGGAGAAGCTATTATTAATAGCAAGCACTGGAAACATCCTGGTTACATGACATATTTATTTTTGGTTTGATACAAACCCTCTGCATCTGGCCTCCTTTCTCTCTGCAGCCATCTTTGTTTTGCGAAGTCTTTTTATGTCGTTAAATTGGAATTTTGAGCAACATTGTATCCAGTGAAAGGAATATACTACAGCAAAAGCCAATATTATTTGGATACTCTACAGTAAAGAAAATAATTATTTAATATGAATGGGGGCTATAATGCCTTTATTGAATTAATTATTATAATAAATACAGCAGTCCTTGTCAATTAGTAACATTTTAACAACATCTTTTTTTCATTCACTCTATATTTTAAAATATTTCATTTTGACTGGTATTCAACATTGTAATTTAAAAGAAAAAAATAAATAATAAAGATAAATCTTTTATGATATTGATCATTGGGGTTATTAGTGCACCCATACAAATTCTTTTCTTGTGTAGGTGTTCAGGATTAGGTTTTACTTCATCAGGGCATGCACACTGTCACACTCTCATACCATACTATCCCTTTCCACCAGGACTCTCATGAATTACACAGGTTTTATGTCTGATTAAAACCAGGTGAAATCCAGGCTTGAATTATGCTTGAAGTGCAGTCAGTGATATACAGGATATGGCAGCTGCCTCAGGGGTCTTAGCAGATGACTGGCAGACTCATGAGCAGCTCAGCACTCAATAGATTCAGATTGTGGTGGACAGCATAATCAATACAATATCTTTGATCCTGGTGAAGTTTAGCATACTGAGATTAAAAACAGCAGTGGAGATTGATCGCAGCCACACAGTGCCACCCTGGCTGGCCCCCTTCTGTCCAGACCTGGGACTCCAGTCCACGCAATCTCCCTCTGATGGTAGCCCCGCTAGCCATTGTCTTCAATGTTGGTCTGCAGAGATTTCTGTTTGTTAATGATTTCTGTTCTGCAGTGATTTCTGAAACCATAGTGATTATGAAGCTATACTGATTTCTGTTCTGTAGGTCAGTCTCCTCCTGTTATACCCCATTCCAGTCAGAGAATACAGCTGCCTGCCCATTTACTCCTAATTTGCATTCTTAACCATGTCAATCAAAATGCGATTTACAACACCACCATTACACACAAGCAAATAACCCCACCTTTTGGACGAGCTAAGTCCCCTGGAATCTGCATCACACACCCTATATAAAGGGCTCCAGTGCCATTTTGCCCTTTGTTAGGCTGGGAGGAGTGTAAGATGGAGAGGAAGTGTCCAAGAGAGGCAGAGAGAGCAGCATGGAAAGAGGCAGCATGGTGGCAAGGAGGGCAGTGGCTGGGAGGAAGCAGGAGGAGGAGGCTCAGCATGAGGAGCAGGAGGAGGCTTATGCTGGAAGTAGGCAAACTGACACAGAGGAGGAAGATTTTGAGAGAGAGCAAGAGGTAGTGCTGGAGGAGGCTCTCCTTAGTGATGTCGACTGGCAGGAGGAGGAGGCTGATGGAGGCCAGTTTGAGGAGGAGGAGGAGGCCACAGAGTAGGGCGAGGAGGATGAGGAGGGTGAGGAAGGCCCTATGCCAGGGCGTACTCCCAGTGGTTGCCATGTGCATTTCTCCTATGAGGAAAACAGTGCCCTAGTCAGGGCAATGGTGACAGTTTTTAATCGTCTTCTGGGGAAGGATAACCACCGCACTAATATGGTGCATAAGCGCAAAATGTGGGGGGACATTACAGATGCAGTTAATGCGGTTAGCATTTTCAAGCGAAAAGTGTTGAACGTTAAAAAAAATGTAACAACATAAACAGACTGCTAAAAACAAAGATGGCTGCCGAGAGAAAGGAGGCCAGACGCACAGGGGGAGGTACCAGTGCACCCATACAGTTTACAGCATACAAGGAACAACTTAAGCAAATAATACATCCCGGGCTACACATAGCTGATACTGATCAGCCTGCATCACCCCCATAAGCTGGTAAGTCATCATAGATTTTTGCAGATAAAAAATACATTTACATTAACAAACTATGCTACAGTAGGTACTCTTGCTATGTGTTTTACAATGTAATGGTGCTGTGACACTGCACATCCCAGCAAGGTGCTGTAATGTGAACCTATGCTGGAAAATACAGTATTTGTTTAATGCTCTAGCTGGTTCTTGTAGTTCCACAGCAGCATGTTTTTTAATAGTAAAGAACTACACATTGCACTGGTGCATAGAATTATAATGTAGTCTTTTTTTCTTAGACATGACCTAATAAGCTACATTAATCATGTTTGGCACAAAAAAAAATATGTTTTTGGCCAAAATACATTACAGATAAGATTGACAATAAATGTTTTTTTCAAGATTGTAAACATGTTGAATTTTTTTAATTAAACATTTTCACATCTGAATCTGCATGCTGCATGCATTTAATCTGTTTCCTCCTATGTCTTTATAGCACCATATCAGAGAAGGGGTCCTGCTACACAGAGGCACCAACATGTTTGTCTGGATGTAGAAGCTGCTGGTGAGTTTCTCCTGTCAAAAAGACACAAAACACACCATAACTATCATACCATTACGTTAGCAGTAAGAATCATACTGGAAACACCACTGAAAAACATCCAAAATTTCCAAAAACATAGTAATTTTTATATTTAGACACTACCAAAGGGACTGGGTTATTTTCCTTATTTACTGAGATTGTCACATTAATACTGGCCAAATCTGCCACCGTGTATCATTACATATTCATGCAAAGCAGCCCTATGCTTTCCAGATAACTTGTACTCCTTTTTATTTTTATTTTTTATTTTTTGGTTAAAATACATATTTATCACATCTTGATAAAAATACATCACATACTCCCAAAACACATGTTTATATTAATGTGCTAAATGAAAGCATGGTTGTGTAGATGGCCATGGAAAGATGTCACCCTAATTGATAACTTAAACCCAAATGTGCAATATCAACATATATTAACCTATCTAAACATATTCACAGGAACAACACAGCAACGCCAGCAGGCACAGGTTCAGGAACACTGGAGTGAAGAGGACCTGGAAATTATTTTGGAGCCAGTGGAGGCATTTCCTGCAGAAGAACAAACAACACAGGCATTCATTACAGAAAGTCAACCCACTGTCCTGGAAACCCAGCATATACAAAGCACACCAACACCCCCAACTTCCGACCAACTTGCAAGGTCATTAGACACTTTTAAAACAAAACACCTTGATTTCATGGCCACCCAAAGCCAACAAATGCTCCATATGCAGGGCTACCTTAAAAATGTGTGCCAGCAGCTACGTAAAGTAGCACACACTGAAAGAGAAGCTGAGGGTACCAGAATCCAGATGACTGCATCTCTAGATACTAGGCTATCTTAAATTAGTAATGCACTAAGGGCCTAAACAGATGCCGCTAGGGCACAAAATTAAACAATTGGCACACAAACAGATGCCATAAGGTCACAAACAAATGCATTAGTGTCCCTACACACACACCTTACTGCTGAAGGCCAACCAATAATTCAGAATGCAGTAGTGTTTCAAGCACACCTATAAGTACCTACCCTACTACTCCCCCATGCCGTAGTGTAAGAGCAAGGGGTGGGGTCCCAAAAGTAGGCAAGTCTGCTTGCAGAAGGTCACAAAGCAAAAAATAATTTGCCTCAACATTTAAGATTAAGGTTTCTGTCTTTTTTGTATTGTGTTTTTCTATATTTGTAATGTCTGAAATTTGGGACTCATTGTAATCTTTTGACCCATGTTTATGCACAACAAATACTTTACAGTAAAAAGTTTTTCAAACCACACATATGCATTTTGACTAAGTAATTTTAGCTGTACTTTTGGCAAATGTAGGTTGTCTCTTACTGAAAAAAAGCAATGCCAATGTGGAAGCACATCTATAAGAGAGTATGAGTAAAAATCCATGTCAATACTGACATTTAATCAATATTTTATATTTACATATGTAAAAACAATAACTTACCAGCATGTATGTATACAGGCAAGCAGCAGATATGGGCAAACTTCTTAGGGGTGGGCCACTTTACCCTAAACATTTGGAGGGGAATAAAAATATATGTTAATGGACATTGATTGTACGGAATATGGGGTTTTTGTTTATAAAAGGAAGCAAGGAAATTCAAGCAACTTACCTGAGAAATACAGCCGTATAATCTCATTCCGAATCACATCCTCTCTCTGCATAATCCTATTTGCCATGCACAAAATGGAAAGCTGCTCAATCAGATTGTAATGTCACTCAGGTGCTAAAAGGGAGGGGTAATTCTGTGTAGAAAAAAACTGTGTTCCCTAATGCACACTGAGTGAGAAATATTACTACATAATAGTCAGATAATACGGAGATCTTAGTTGCGTATATCTGCAAGATATAGGGTTAAGCCCCCAGGCCGATCGACAAGGCTTCTCCGTCACTGGGGGTCCCTAATACTAGGTATGGGTCCGGGGTGCAGGACCCCACAATGTCGGCACAGGTCGCCAACCCCAGGTCAGCACACAGGTGAAAATTAATAGGGGTTAATAAGAAGCACTGAAGTGCTATGTAAGTGGTGTGATTAAAATAATATATACAAAGTGATAGGGAAAATCATAAGTGTTAATAAAATGTTAGGGTGTGCCGACCTGAAGCAGCCCATCCATACCGACACAGGGGCCACCGCACCCCACACCCACCCCATAAATAATTACAAATATGTCTGGGTTAAATTCCCAGTGTAAGGCCACATGGTAATGGCTCCTACAGCATCTGAGAGCCAGCTTACCTGGGGATACCCATGGCTTCCCCTATGGCACTATGGAGTCAGCAATCCCTCCTAATGCTGACCCATCTATGCCTCTCTAAATACAATACACAAATTGGAAAGCTGCTCAATCAGATTGTAATGTCACTCAGGTGCTAAAAGGGAGGGGTAATTCTGTGTAGGAAAAAACTGTGTTCCCTAATGCACACTGAGTGAGAAATATTACTACATAATAGTCAGATAATACGGAGATCTTAGTTGCGTATATCTGCAGATTTAGGGTTAAGCCCCCAGTCCGATCGACAAGGCTTCTCCGTCACTGGGGGTCCCTAATCTGCAGATATACGCAACTAAGATCTCCGTATTATCTGACTATTATGTAGTAATATTTCTCACTCAGTGTGCATTAGGGAACACAGTTTTTTCCTACACAGAATTACCCCTCCCTTTTAGCACCAGAGTGACATTACAATCTGATTGAGCAGCTTTCCATTTTGTGTATTGTATTTAGAGAGGCATAGATGGGTCAGCATTAGGAGGGATTGCTGACTCCATAGTGCCATAGAGGAAGCCAAGGGTATCCCCAGGTAAGCTGGCTCTCAGATGCTGTAGGAGCCATTTGTTATGCACACCAGTGCCTGCAGGAAAGTACTGGTGTCAGAACTGTTATGCACTCCAGTGTCTGCAGGAATGTACTGGTGTTTGAACTGTTATGCAAAACAGATGGACTCACAGACAAACTGGGGGATATGACATAACGTACACAGAAGGTGATAGGGTAACAAAATACACACAAAGTGAACAGAGAAGCCCAGAGGCTAAGGAACTGGGTATCTCCCTTGTATTAGAACTGCTTCAGATGGAAAAAACAAGATGTTGTGTTTTAATACATAGAGAACCCGAAATACTGTTGCTAAGGGCAACAGCAAAAACCCTAAAGGGTTACCAACGGGTGTGGCAGTAAACTCCTTGGTCAGAGATGGAATGATAGACACAAGGAGAATCTCCACAATCCTAATTCTCACTTGCAGTGCACAGGTTTTAGCTTACTGCCACTAAACTGACCCCTGACACCTAGCACAGTGAGACAGGATTAGACAGGCAAGTCTTAGAATACAGCCGCAAACTTGCTAAGTTCACAGAGTATTAACAGAACCCCAGCAAGCTAAACGACTGACTCCAGTCTTACTGCTAGGTCTGGATTGGCAGAGTGTAATACCAAATCCCCAGGCCTATTTGCAGTAAGCAACAAACAAATACAAAGCTACACAGTACTGGCTAACTTTCATGAACTGACTAACCAACAAAGATTCAGCAGCATCTGCTTACCCTGAAAAGAGGCCTTATAAAGCAGGTGCTGTCCACGCCCCACTCAGACCTCACAGACTGTGAGCACAAAAACCAGCACCGGATCCCCTGCCGTGCACAGAGCCTAGAACCACTGCACAGCAAAAGACCCGAACCGGAGTATCAGCTGCGCTCAGGTTACTCCACTAGCACTTGTCTCCCGGTTGCCATGACGACGTGGCAGCACAGGGCAGGAGACCCTAACAGTACCCCCCCTCTGACGAGGGGTCAAAGAACCCCTACCACCGGGTTTATCGGGGAACTGCGAGAAGAAAGAGCGTATCAGTCTGGGGGCATGAAGATCACAACTGCGCACCCACGACCGCTCCTCCGGGCCATACCCCTTCCAGTGCACCAAAAATGACAGCCGACCCCGAACCACCTTGGAGTCAAGAATCCTTTCAACAACAAACTCCCTCTGGCCACGTATCAGAAGAGGGGAAGGTCTTCCACTGGAAGGATTACTAATCGCCCGTAATAAAAGGGAACAATGAAATGTTTTATTGATACCCAAAGAACGGGGCAGATCTAACTGAAATGCCACCGGATTGATAACCCTGGTGATCTTATAAGGGCCGATGAACCGGGGCCCTAACTTATGAGATGGCTGTCTCAACTTCAAATTCTTGGTAGACAACCAGACGAAGTCTCCTAATTTGAAGCTGCAGAGTCTTTTCCGCTTATCAAAAACCCTTTTGGTCACTAATGACACAGACACAAGGGCTTTCTTCACTTTCCGCCAAATACCTCTAAGGACCGAAACCACAGAGGAACCACCAGGCGTGGAGTCCAGGGGGTCAAAAGAATTGGCCTTAGGATGATGCCCATACACACAAAGGAAGGGAGAGATCCCTGTAGCAGAGTGAGCCGCGTTGTTATAGGCAAACTCCGCCATGGACAGATGAGCAACCCAGTCAGTCTGACACTTGGAGACATAACACCTGAGGAACTGCTCCAAGGACTGGTTCACCCTTTCAGTCTGCCCATTAGACTGCGGATGGAAGCCTGACGACAAGCTGACAGAAATCTGGAGATCGGAACAAAATGCCCTCCAGAATTTGGCCACAAACTGGGATCCGCGGTCAGAGACCACATCAAGTGGCAACCCGTGGAGACGCACAACATGCAGCATAAATAATTCAGACAGGCGTCTGGGTGATGGCAGCCCAACCAGTGGAACGAAGTGCGCCATCTTCGAAAACCTGTCAACGACAACCCAGATGGCTGTCATCCCCGAGGATTTGGGCAAGTCCACCACAAAATCCATTGAAATGTGGGTCCATGGCTTAGATGGGATAGAGAGTGGATGTAATGGGCCAACAGGAACCCCTCTAGGAGTCTTATTTCGGGCACAGATGTCACATGCCCGAACCCACTGATCCACATCCTTAGCCACCGAGGGCCACCACACCGCCCTAGATAGCAACTCCCGAGTTCTGGCAATACCCGGATGACCTGCAGACTTCTTGGCATGGAATTCCAGGAACACTCGCTGTCTTAACCTAGGAGGCACAAACAAAAGACCTACCGGAAGGTCTGGAGGAGCCTGCTCCTGTGCTCTAAGGACTAATGATAAGAGGTCCTGGGTAATGCCCACTTTAATACATGATGGGGAAACAATGGGCAACGGCTCCTCGGTGGTCTCCTGGATTGGAGCAAAACTCCGCGAGAGCGCATCAGCCTTGATGTTTTTTGACCCAGGGCTATATGTTATCAAAAAATTAAAGCGAGCAAAAAACAAAGCCCATCGTGCCTGCCTGGCATTGAGACGCTTCGCTGACTCTAAATATGCCAGATTCTTATGATCAGTGAGAATTGAGACCACAAACTTAGCCCCCTCAAGCCAGTGTCTCCACTCCTCGAGTGCATCCTTAATAGCCAACAATTCCCGGTTACCCACGTCATAATTCATCTCGGCAGGCGAAAATTTACGGGAAAAGTAAGCACAGGGATGAAGGCGATTATCAGACACTCCCATCTGAGAAAGCACTGCCCCAATACCCATCTCAGAGGCATCCACCTCCACCACAAAAGGACGCTCTGGATCTGGGTGTCGCAGCACCTTGGCCGAAACAAATGCCCTTTTGAGACGGGCAAAAGCCGCTTTAGCCTCACAAGACCAGTGAGCAACATCCGCCCCTTTCTTAGTGAGTGCCACCAAGGGCGCCACTATAGACGAAAATCCAGCGATAAATCGTCTATAAAAATTCGCAAAGCCCAGGAAACGCTGAAGCGCCTTCAAACTAGTGGGCTGCACCCAATCCAGGACTGCCTGTACCTTGGAACCCTCCATTTGGAAACCTTCTGGGGAGATAATATATCCTAGAAATGCGATTTGCTGAACTTCAAATTCGCACTTCTCCAGCTTTGCCCCAAGCCGGTGGTCTCTGAGTTTCTGGAGGACTAAGCGTACATGCTTCCGATGTTCCTCCAGGGAATGGGAGAAGATTAGGATGTCATCTAAGTATACAACTAAGAATCTATCCAAATATTCCCTGAGCACATCATTCATGAAATCCTGGAAGACTGCCGGGGCATTACAGAGCCCAAAAGGCATCACCAAATATTCATAATGCCCTGAGTGGGTATTAAAGGCAGTCTTCCATTCATCCCCCTCTCTTATTCGGATTAGATTGTACGCACCGCGTAGGTCAATCTTAGAAAAAATAGTGGCAGTACGAAGCTGGTCAAACAAGACCGAAATGAGAGGCAGTGGGTATGAGTTTTTAATCGTGATACGGTTCAATTCCCTGAAGTCGATGCAGGGTCGCAACGAACCATCCTTTTTACCCACGAAGAAGAACCCCGACCCAACTGGAGACTGTGAAGGTCTGATAAATCCCTTAGCCAAGTTCTCCTGAATGTACTCTGCCATAGCCTGAGTCTCAGGACGTGACAGGGAGTACAACCTGCTCTTGGGAAGCTTAGCATTTGGCAACAAATCAATGGCACAGTCATAGGGGCGATGGGGAGGTAGTACCTCTGCAACTTTTTTGGAGAACACGTCCGCAAAATCTGCATAACACCCTGGCAATCCTGGCAAACTTAGCTGCGAGAGCCTGACTGGAAGGCTCAAGCAACTCCTGAAACAATCAGTACCCCAACTAAGAATCTCCCCAGAGACCCAGTCAAATTGAGGATTGTGGGCCCTTAACCAGGGTAACCCCAACACCAATGGGGCAAAAGTACAGACAGTCACATAAAAGGACAATTTTTCAGAGTGTGTGGCTCCAATAAACAAAGAAATCTGGCTAGTGCAAGAGGTAATTTTACCTTGGGATAATGGTTCCCCGTTTAACCCACAAATCTCAATTTCCGATGCCAAGGGTACTAAGGGAACAGAGTGTTTCAGGGCGAATTGGCGGTCCATAAAAACCCCGTCGGCCCCACTATCCACAAAGGCCTCAGTCTTGACAGTTTGACTGAGGATCTTCAAGGTCACCGGAATGATAAAAGTCTTCTTGGGAAATTCTGACTTCTGGCCTGACAGGATATTTCCCATCACCCTCAGGCCCTGAAGTTTTCCGGCTTTTCTGGGCATAATACTACCACATGACCTTTATTCCCACAGTACAAACACAACCCCTGCTGTCTCCTCCGCGTCTTCTCACGCGAGGAGAGGCGGGTAGCCCCAATCTGCATAGGCTCCTCAGAAAATTCCTCAGAGTCTGAGGTTCCCTTGGGAAGGAAGGAAATCTCAGTCTCCCTTTCAAGCCTACGCTCTCTCAGCCGTCTATCCACCCGGATGGATAACTGCATGAGCTGATCCAAGCTATCAGGCAAGGGATATTGTACCAGTTGGTCCTTTATCTGGTTAGAAAGACCTCTTCGGTACTGGTGTCTCAGGGCTGGGTCATTCCACTGGGTATCATGGGCCAACCTCCGAAACTCCGTACAGTAAACCTCAACTGGCCTTCGCCCTTGCTTAAGGATCGAAAGCTGAGCCTCGGCTGAGGCCGTCTTGTCAGGGTCATCATACAACATGCCCAGTGCCGTAAAAAAAGCATCAACACTTTTAAGCGACGGACAGTCAGGCTGCAACCCATATGCCGAGACCTGTGGGTCTCCTTGTAGCAAGGAAATCACTATGCCCACCCGCTGAATCTCCGACCCAGAAGACGGAGGCCTAAGCCGGAAGTATAGCTTGCAGCTCTCCTTGAAACAAAAGAACTGCGAGCGATCTCCAGAAAAACGATCCGGGAGATTTACTTTCGGCTCCTTAACCCCTGCAGGTGCTGCTGCTGCGGGAGCTCCGCCAGCAGCCTGGGAGGTGTGCATTTTAATGGACAAATCATTAAATTGTCGAGTCAGGACCTGCACCTGATCGACCACCTGTTGCAACGTATTTTGAGGGGTATGCTCCATATTCCCACAAAATTTCAACAGGAGTATTAGGCTGCTGAATATGTTATGCACACCAGTGCCTGCAGGAAAGTACTGGTGTCAGAACTGTTATGCACTCCAGTGTCTGCAGGAATGTACTGGTGTTTGAACTGTTATGCAAAACAGATGGACTCACAGACAAACTGGGGGATATGACATAACGTACACAGAAGGTGATAGGGTAACAAAATACACACAAAGTGAACAGAGAAGCCCAGAGGCTAAGGAACTGGGTATCTCCCTTGTATTAGAACTGCTTCAGATGGAAAAAACAAGATGTTGTGTTTTAATACATAGAGAACCCGAAATGCTGTTGCTAAGGGCAACAGCAAAAACCCTAAAGGGTTACCAACGGGTGTGGCAGTAAACTCCTTGGTCAGAGATGGAATGATAGACACAAGGAGAATCTCCACAATCCTAATTCTCACTTGCAGTGCACAGGTTTTAGCTTACTGCCACTAAACTGACCCCTGACACCTAGCACAGTGAGACAGGATTAGACAGGCAAGTCTTAGAATACAGCCGCAAACTTGCTAAGTTCACAGAGTATTAACAGAACCCCAGCAAGCTAAACGACTGACTCCAGTCTTACTGCTAGGTCTGGATTGGCAGAGTGTAATACCAAATCCCCAGGCCTATTTGCAGTAAGCAACAAACAAATACAAAGCTACACAGTACTGGCTAACTTTCATGAACTGACTAACCAACAAAGATTCAGCAGCATCTGCTTACCCTGAAAAGAGGCCTTATAAAGCAGGTGCTGTCCACGCCCCACTCAGACCTCACAGACTGTGAGCACAAAAACCAGCACCGGATCCCCTGCCGTGCACAGAGCCTATAACCACTGCACAGCAAAAGACCCGAACCGGAGTATCAGCTGCGCTCAGGTTACTCCACTAGCACTTGTCTCCCGGTTGCCATGACGACGTGGCAGCACAGGGCAGGAGACCCTAACACCATTACCATGTGGCCTTACACTGGGAATTTAACCCAGACATATTTGTAATTATTTATGGGGTGGGTGTGGGGTGCGGTGGCCCCTGTGTCGGTATGGCTGGGCTGCTTCAGGTCGGCACACCCTAACACTTTATTAACACTTATGATTTTCCCTATCACTTTGTATATATTATTTTAATCACACCACTTACATAGCACTTCGGTGCTTCTTATTAACCCCTATTAATTTTCACCTGTGTGCTGACCTGGGGTGGCTGACCTGTGCCGACATCGTGGGGTCCTGCACCCCGGACCCATACCTAGTATTAGGGACCCCCAGTGACGGAGAAGCCTTGTCGATCGGCCTGGGGGCTTAACCCTATATCTGCAGATATACGCAACTAAGATCTCCGTATTATCTGACTATTATGTAGTAATATTTCTCACTCAGTGTGCATTAGGGAACACAGTTTTTTTTCTACACAGAATTACCCCTCCCTTTTAGCACCTGAGTGACATTACAATCTGATTGAGCAGCTTTCCATTTTGCGTATTGTATTTAGAGAGGCATAGATGGGTCAGCATTAGGAAGGATTGCTGACTCCATAGTGCCATAGGGGAAGCCAGGGGTATCCCCAGGTAAGCTGGCTCTCAGATGCTGTAGGAGCCATTACCATGTGGCCTTACACTGGGAATTTAACCCAGACATATTTGTAATTATTTTTGGGGTGGGTGTGGGGTGCGGTGGCCCCTGTGTCGGTATGGCTGGGCTGCTTCAGGTCGGCACACCCTAACACTTTATTAACACTTATGATTTTCCCTATCACTTTGTATATATTATTTTAATCACACCACTTACATAGCACTTCGGTGCTTCTTATTAACCCCTATTAATTTTCACCTGTGTGCTGACCTGGGGTGGCCGACCTGTGCCGACATCGTGGGGTCCTGCACCCCGGACCCATACCTAGTATTAGGGACCCCCAGTGACGGAGAAGCCTTGTCGATCGGCCTGGGGGCTTAACCCTATATCTGCAGATATACGCAACTAAGATCTCCGTATCATCTGACTATTATGTAGTAATATTTCTCACTCAGTATGCATTAGGGAACACAGTTTTTTCCTACACAGAATTACCCCTCCCTTTTAGCACCTGAGTGACATTACAATCTGATTGAGCAGCTTTCCATTTTGTGTATTGTATTTAGAGAGGCATAGATGGGTCAGCATTAGGAGGGATTGCTGACTCCATTGTGCCATAGGGGAAGCCAGGGGTATCCCCAGGTAAGCTGGCTCTCAGATGCTGCAGGAGCCATTACCATGTGGCCTTACACTGGGAATTTAACCCAGACATATTTGTAATTATTTATGGGGTGGGTGTGGGGTGCGGTGGCCCCTGTGTCGGTATGGCTGGGCTGCTTCAGGTCGGCACACCCTAACACTTTATTAACACTTATGATTTTCCCTATCACTTTGTATATATTATTTTAATCACACCACTTACATAGCACTTCGGTGCTTCTTATTAACCCCTATTAATTTTCACCTGTGTGCTGACCTGGGGTGGCCGACCTGTGCCGACATCGTGGGGTCCTGCACCCCGGAACCATACCTAGTATTAGGGACCCCCAGTGATGGAGAAGCCTTGTCGATCGGCCTGGGGGCTTAACCCTATATCTGCAGATATACGCAACTAAGATCTCCGTATTATCTGACTATTATGTAGTAATATTTCTCACTCAGTGTGCATTAGGGAACACAGTTTTTTCCTACACAGATTTACCCCTCCCTATTAGCACCTGAGTGACATTACAATCTGATTGAGCAGCTTTCCATTTTGTGTATTGTATTTAGAGAGGCATAGATTGGTCAGCATTAGGAGGGATTGCTGACTCCATAGTGCCATAGGGGAAGCCAGGGGTATCCCCAGGTAAGCTGGCTCTCAGATGCTGTAGGAGCCATTACCATGTGGCCTTACACTGGGAATTTAACCCAGACATATTTGTGATTATTTATGGGGTGGGTGTGGGGTGCGGTGGCCCCTGTGTCGGTATGGCTGGGCTGCTTCAGGTCGGCACACCCTAATACTTTATTAACACTTATGATTTTCCCTATCACTTTGTATATATTATTTTAATCACACCACTTACATAGCACTTCAGTGCTTCTTATTAACCCCTATTAATTTTCACCTGTGTGCTGACCTGGGGTGGCCGACTTGTGCCGACATCGTGGGGTCCTGCACCCCGGACTTATACCTAGTATTAGGAACCCCCAGTGACGGAGAAGCCTTGTCGATCGGCCTGGGGGCTTAACCCTATATCTGCAGATATACGCAACTAAGATCTCCGTATTAGCTGACTATTATGTAGTAATATTTCTCACTCAGTGTGCATTAGGAAACACAGTTTTTTCCTAATCCTATTTGCCCTAACACGTGTAGGTTCAGCTTCCTCCACGACTGCTGCAATGCCTTCCTCTGTATTATTGTCTTGGCAAAGGTCATTGTTATGCAGCATGCAGCAAGCCTGGATGATCATCACTACTTTGGGTGGTTGATAAAGTAGTGTACCTGATGACTGATTCAAACACCTAAAGTGACTTTTCAGCACCCCAAAAGTGCGTTCCACAACGTTGCGGGTGGCAATGTGTACATCGTTATATTGGTGCTGTGAAGGACCTTGTGGATTATGCAGAGGTGTCATGAGCCATGGTAGACACCCATACCCTGAATCCCCTGCAAAACATAAGTTGTGATTGTGAATGATTAATTACAGTTGTTTTCAGGCATTTGTTACACACTAAGGTATAGTTAATTACCAGACTCTAACAGTCAGTTATTACTACACATAAACCCACTCATTAGAGGAAAGTAAGTTGACTTAATTGCACAAGTAAGTGTGTTACTTACCAAATAAGCACACCATTATGGTTCAGGGTAATGCTGCATTGTTAGGCAGTAAAACAGTACTTTTAAAAGGACATATTAGGAAACACATTATAAGATAACTTGAATGTACCTACTAAGTAGCCATCCCTCAGGCATGGTGTGCTGCTGGAAAAGTTCCCAAAGGGATGAGTGACGCAGGATATAGGCATAATGGCAAGACCCTATGGCCCCCAGCACATAAGGGAATGCTGAGAGCTGACAGAATGCCACCCTCGGGTTCTGCAACTAGGACTAAAAACTTGGGAATGTGATATATGTGTGCCACAGCTTCTTCAAGGCATATAACACTTGAGTTAAATGCCTTGAGAAAGTGACTTGTGTAACCCCCAGCGACCAAGAGCTGACAGACTGAGTAGTGCCTGTGGCAAAAAAAGTGCAGGGCACACATTAATTTTTACAGCCACACACTGCATAGTTGGCAGAGCCATATGGCTCCAAATCATGTCTCACCTGCTCATATAAGCTCAAGAGGTTTGTGCAGTTCAGCTGAAACATCTCCACCACCTCTTGATCTGAGAGGGAGTCCAGGTACACCGTCGCACGGTACCTATGTGAAGCACTAAGTAGTCTGGGGACCTGGATCTGGTGCGCAGTCTGCGCAATCCTCCTGCGCAGTTCCTCCAAACGTGCAATCTCACATACAAACAACTCAACTCCTGACTGCAAAAACTCCATTGCTCAATCCCTCGCAGTTGCCCTGGGTGATGTAGGGGTATTTGTAAGGGTGTTTCTGATGAAAGTATGGCTCACCTGTGCAAAATATAACCCTTTATTTTTTTGGGATGGTGGAAGTACTCCAAATCGTCTATCTCTACCTGGTTTGTTTTGTGTGCGGTTTTTAGTAAATTTTTAAGTGTGATTTCCAAAATTGCATCCTATTACATTTGCGAGTTATATACTTTTGAATGGGAAAACATCTGGATGTGATTTGAAGTGTGAAATGAAATCGACAGGTGAAAATACATGATTTTCTCTGGAAAAAATGCGAATTAGAGTGCAATTCGCATCCTAATACATTTGCAATTTACTCAAAACAGGCAATTTCGGACGTTTTTTGACTAAAAGTTTCAAAAGTCTACAAATCACATCCTATTACATGTCACCCCCAGTTTACTTTTTTCACATCTCAGCCTTCAAAAGTTTGGTCCTTTTCAGAACCATTCACTATTAAAGCACAACCACAGACTAAGTTTCAGCCACCAAAAAAACAATCCGGCTTGGGTTGCATTTTCTCAGTTGTAGAAGTAAAAGAAAGGCAAGACAGGAGAAGATTTTAGATGAAGTACAAGCATACTTCCTATCAAATGAAAGGAAATTTAATACTGAATTCAACATAATAAACAGAGGTCTAATATTTGCATTACAAGGGAAGTTATGCAGTGAAACAACACTTAGGATGAAAATCTCTATGTACTTATGATGTCACTGTCCTACCAGTATTTCGTTGGGTATCCTTTATTTTTCAAGACAGCAGCACAGGGAAGTGGCATTGAGTCAATCAATGTTTTGAGCTCTTCCTTCTTTATTATGTGGTGCCATGAGACAATTATAGCCTCAATTAATTCTTTTTTTATTGGATGGATGCCTCAGATGTACCAGTTTTTTCAAACGGAACCACAAATGTTCTCTGGGGTTCAGTTCTGGGCTGTTTCCTGGCCATCCCAGCATGGGTATGTCATTCTCTGTGAACCACTGTTTGCATATCCATGCAGTGTGGCAGGGAGCTGAATCCTGCTGGAAAAAATGGGGCATTATCTGGAAAAAGATCCCTGATAGAAGGTAGAAGTTTTCATTGTAGGATGGTGTCAATGTACTTTCTGCTGTTCAGTGTGCCATATATGACACGAAGGCAGCCTATAGCATCTGCTATCATACATGCCCAGATCATAACACTTGTAGGATTCTTTGTTGTCGCTTGAATGCAATCTGAATGTACCTCTCACATATTTTCTCCCATCACTAACAAATATCGATATCTTAGTTTCGTCACTCCATATCACTTGTTTCCACTGACCTTCTGTCCATGCAATGTGTTCTTTTGCCCACTGTATTCGTTTCTGCTGCTGCTTTTTATTCAGGAATGGCTTTTTTCAGGGAAACCTACCTTTTAGGCCAACCTCCGTTAGTCTTCTCCGTACCGTTCTTCCACTGACAAAAACACCAGTTGCACTCAGTTCACTGCTAATGGCCGCAGATGACATACATCCCTCATGCAAATTTGTTTTATTCTCCTTTCTTCTACAGCTGTTGTGCACTTTTTCCGGTCTTTTTCTTCTTTGTTTTGTAAAGATTATGTTTCCTGATAGCGTAAAAAAACTTTCGTACTCCTGATGTTGTCACATTCCCACCAACTTCTCTCGCAATAGCTGCCTATGAAAGACCATTTTCGCGTAGCACTATAATCCTGGCTCTCTTCCTGAGTGACCAGTCACCACTTTGTCTGAACCACATTGTTGTATTTATTTTGTACACCGTCAATGGCACTAAACAATGCACACAAATATCCAACCATAATTGCACTTCAGTAACCAACTTTATTCTGCAAATTGAACCAGCCAAACTGACCTTTCCCACCTTTGAACATGACCTTGCACCTGCTCATAAATGACAGCTGATTTGTCCTCACAACGACGATTCCGATTGGCTGGTAGTAGCTGTTACTACAATCCGCTTCTTGAATCTCATGCATCTGTGCTTCTATGTCTGACTGAAAGTAGCATAACTTCCCTTGTAATGTAAATATTTGATCTCTGTTTATTGTGTTGAATTTGTCATTAAATTTGCTTTCATTTGATATATGAATCAATGCACTGCGTTAAGTGAAACAGTTTTTATAAGCATTCAAAGTTGAATAACATTAAAATTTAAAAAAGTGTCCGCAATTTTGGCCACCACTGTATATAATCGTCAGCAGAGGTGCAGCACTCAGGCTTAAAAGAATGCACAGCAGGCAGATTCAAGTGATCAACATTTCAATATTTATGCAATATTGTCATCAGGATAACATACAGTCATAACAAATATACCTTTATAGGTGTGCTCACCAAATGTGCTTGGTGGCTTATTTTATGCCTGGGTGCCGCACCTCTGCTGATGACTTTTGACCTATTTATGAGGGCACCAGCTCAAGTTGCATGAGTAAGCGTGGAGTGCCAAACCTGGGACAGATATATGGAGTAGACACTGCAGAGTGAGTACTCTGTCTGGGCACACAGCAAGTTTCATTTTGTTCATCAAGTGGATGTCTGTGTGCTTTTTTATAGCAGCATTTTTTTGCACCTTTTGCACATTATGGAGGATTAAATCCAAGCACTATTGAGCACTTTATCACCCAATTTTTTCATTAAGAAATATATGTGAAATCTAAGCACTTTATGGACACTTATTATTAGTAATTTTTTATTAATTTTTTGGTCATGCTACAGTCACAATTTTTAGGTTAAAATGACGGATGTTATATTACTGAGGATGTGGATCCAATGGTGTCCCAGTTCCAATTTCCTATCGGGGACACTCATACTTTCTCAAAATCTGAGGTGGAAGCCATCCTTTATAATACGGGGAAGAATGATGAAGCAGAGGCCATCGCCCCTGAGATCATCTACAAGGATTTATTGAAATTGAAGAAAAAGGAGACATATTTTTACTTGCACGGCTTGTCACTTAGTGATTATTACAAGACCAAAAAAATCCCTTGTGGATTTAGAGTCCACAACTGCCCAACTATCGGACAGTTCGATCCACAATTCTGCTGGCATTGGGTTGGGATTCTTAGTTGCTGCTCCTTTGACCTTATGGTCCTAGTTTTAGAGCAGTTAACGAAAGAATTACAAATTATCAAAGAAAAAATCTCACAATTTGAAACCATAAATTTACCAATCCTTACTGCTGATCAAAACATGACCTGGATGGAATGGATGCATTAGCAATTAGCCACAAATAAAAATTAACTTTTGCAATTCAAAAAAGAAAAATTAATTAAGGTCGAATCTCACTATGAAAAACATGCAGTTTACAGGTGGCTTTCTGGTAATTCTACACAAGAACGAAGACAACCTTTTTTTTAGGAGGAATAAACGCCAACACTCTCATGCTATTACACGGCTTGACACTGAATCCTCTCTTGACAATACAAGTTCAAACAGTGGACAGTCTAATTCTGCTTCAGGCCCTTTAGGTACTGGCTCCAAAACAGTAAAAGTGAATACCCACGGAGGAAAAAGAGATACACGAGAAGGGGCCAGCAATCAAAGAGGCTGAGGAAGGGTGGGTCGTCCCCCTCTTTCCAGAAAGACTTAATTTTTAATTTATCTAATGTTATCTAATGATAACAAAGATAGAGTTATCTAATGGAGAGTACAATTTGTTGTCAAAAAGCTTATCTTTCATCCCCACTACCCACTTTGATGAATTCGAATGGAATATAGAAAAGAATGAACTTGCTAGAACTTTATGATTGAAAGAATTATATGGCACTAATCGTGGGACACAAGTTGAGCAAATACTTTCGCAGCTCTGGAAATTTCTGCCTCGATCCAGGTTTGATCCAAGCATTAAAACATTCATGCGTGTTTTAGATCATGACATCCACACACAAATTTAATCTAAAAGTAATTTTCATCCTAATCTAACTCCTGTGGAACGTCAGGCATTAAGAACTTTGGCAAATAACCAAGAATTAATCATACATCAAGCAGATAAGGGAGGGGCCATTGTTCTGCAAGACTGTAGAGACTACGATAAGGAGGTTACGTGACAGTTGTTGGATCCTACAGTTTATCATAAACTCCAGGGACGTGCAGTCAGGGGAGGCAGGGAAGGCAGTGCCTCCCCTGTCATTAATGATTAAAATAATACAAACAAGATACTTATGACACATATTCTGTATCATAAGTATCTGCTGTAGCATTTACATTATTTTAATCATTTCTACCGTATAAAAAATGGATTTGAATGTGTTTCAGAGGCACCGCTCTCGGTGCCTCCAGCTAACAATGTGAAAGAGTCAGAAGTGTGTGTGTGGGGGAAGGGGGGCGAGCATCGGGCAGTAAAAGCCCATTAAAAAATCCCTGTAAGCAGAACCTACTGGAAGTGCCGCTTTGACACGCCCCTGTCACTAAAGTATATATATGATTGGCCAGTGGCATCGCCCCCACCCCCGTCAACTAAGATATTTTTTTTTTTTTAATTTGCATATGCAACTGCCCCCCCCAGGCCCATCACCGAGCAATGCACAGCAACAGGATGCAGAGGGCAGTACTCTTAACGGATGGGAAAGAAGGGCAGCGCAGTGTCAGATTGAGGGGGGGTGCAGGTGGTATGTATCTCCTGGCCCCCCTATCTAAGGGGCCCCCGATCAGAGCTGCAGTGCAGGGATGATTACAGGATCCAGCAGCAGCACTCCCAGCAGCAGCTATACAGAGGAGAGAGAGCTGCTGCTGCTGGAGGTGGAGTCTGGAGGGAAGACTCATCCCTGACTAATGCAGGATGAACCAGAGGCGGCTGCGGCTTTTCAAGTTCCTCTCCTCTGGTGGCGCCGTGACAGCGCTGTGTAGCCGACACTGGGGGATGAGACTTCATGACGTTTCATCCCCTGAGAAGGCAACGAGGCTCAAAACACACCTGCGGGAGTTGGGACTCTGGAGCTGGACTTAAAAAAAGTCTGCTCTGAGGTTATTCAGAGGGGAGGGAGGGGAGCAGAAAGGGGGGGTCCTCAAACTGGGGGTATCATTGCATATATTTGATGAGGTGGGAGTGAAAGGTTAATTAAATATGTAAACGGTGGGAGTGAGAGGGGTTACTAAATATTTATTGGGTGGGAGGATCATTAAATATATAAGGAGTGGGGTTGAGTGGGGGCACTAAATATATAAGGGGAGAGGGTGTATATATACATTGACTCGCCACTCATATCCAGCATCCTGGTGGATGCCCTCCAATGCAGGGGTTAAAGAAAGAGATCTGGCATCACTCATTGTCACAGTATAAATTATGATAAGGCGGTTACAGGTTACATCTGTATACTTCTCAACGTTTCAATTTTATGAAGAAATATTCAGCTGATGTCATGCTCACTACAAATAGGCGCCATTTTGACGTCAGTGGCAGTCTGGGTTAGCATAACTGCACATGGGGCATGGTGAAGAGTATTTAAGGCAAGCCACAGTTTTATTATTTTAATCTTGATGAAATTTTTAATAAAATTGAAACATTGAGAAGTTTATAGGTGTAACCACCTTATCAATATTTATACACTGACCATGAGTGCGCCAGATCACATTTTGTTTTTACATATATATATATATATATATATATATATATAAATCTCCAAATAGACAGCACTCCCAGCAAGTAAAACACAAATGGTGCCTTCCGTTAGGGTCCCGTGCAGGGAACTCCAACAATAGCATACATACGGCGGCACTCCAATAAATCACGCTGACACCGGCAAGTGCTTCAACGTTTCGAGGGTTTATTCCCTCGTCATCAGGATAAAATACAGTGTACAAACTTACTTCTGAAATCCCCTCACCACACCGCGTGCATCCAGGCGCCTTGCACGCAGTGTGGTGAGGGGATTTCAGCGTGATTTATTGGAGTGCCGCCGTATGTATGCTATATATATATATATATATGACTTACACAGGGGGAAGAGGTCTGGCGGGCACATCCAGAGGCACGGTGCTGGCATGAGGTACAGGGCCCCCTGTCTGAAGTGCCCCAGGCCCCCTGAAGGCTTATTCCAACCTTGGGGCAGTTATCTCCTCTACTCCTTTGCTCGGGCTCCAGCAGCCTGCGGTGCACTCCCTGGCCAGCGCAGGCCACGCAGCCCTCTAGAAGTGGAACAGCTGGAGGACGAGCAGCCCCACCACAGAGAGCAGATTTGTTAATTCCTATCTCTGTTATCGGCATGAGCCACGTCTGGCTGTGATTTATGGGGAGATATGCGGGTACTTTATTTTTACATGTGCTAAACTTACCCATGCTGTATTGGGGACCCAAGGCTGTTCTGCGTATGTTGTGTGCTGTATGCATACTGCTGACAGAGTGGAACAGTAATGTACTCTCCCTAATATCACCCTATCCCAGTCACCCTCTACTGTCAACCAAAGCTGGCACCAACTGTTGTCACCATCTCCCTGTCACACACAGCTGGTACCAACTGCTGGCACCCTGTCCCTGTCACCCACTGCTGTCACCCTCTTCCTGTCACCAGCTTCCTGGCATCACCCTCTCTTTGTCACCTACTGCTTTCACCCTCTCCTGGCAGCACCCTCTCCCTGTCACCCACAGTTAGCACCGACTGTTGGTACCCTCTCACTGTTACCTCTTCTTGTCACCAGCTCCCTGACATCACCCTCTCCCTGTCACCCACTGCTGCCACCCTCTCCCTGTCACCACCCTGGCATCACCCTATCCCTGTCACTCACTGTATCTCCCCTGCATCACTGTCTCCCCATCACTATCTCTCTCCTGACATCCTCTGCCTTTCCACATGGCCACGACTCTTGTTGTGAGGCCACACTCTCACTGCAAGACCACAACCAGTTTTATGGGAGCACGTTTGCCTTCAAGGCATGCAGGGTCAGTGGCGGTAGCGGGCTTCAGCTTGGAGGCGGTAGCGGGCATCGTCGGGACTCGGCGGACATTTTGGCTGCAGTGCCTCACCAGCCACTGACCTCACCGCACACCACTGGTAAACTCTCTGGTAACCCCTCCAATACCTGCAAGAGAGAGCTTCTTCAGATATTACTCCGAGCAGTAGACATAGGCATGATCACAGAAAAGATTATAGATGTGTTATGACCTGAATCACCTACTATCCTGATTTTTTACACTATCCCTAAGTTCGTAAAGGTATTGATCCTCCCCCAGTCCGCCCAATTGTTTAAGGACAAGGTTCTGTATTTCAACCTGCAGCAACATATCTGGATTCCATTTTTCAACCATTTATTCAAGCTGAACCCACTTTTCTTTTAGTTACCACCACTCTGTTGCATAGATGACAGAATGTTTCTATTCTACCGGAGGACTGCTGGCTAGTCACCAGAGATGTGGTTAATTTATACACTTCCATACCCCATAGTATGGGCTTGCAGTCGGTTAAAATGTATTTGCAAACAAAAAGTGATTTTTCAACTCATAACATTGAAGTGATCTTACAGTTACTTGATCTTATTTTGCATAATATTATTTTCCTTTATAATCACCAGTTTTATTTACAGGTGCAGGGCTGTGCCATGAGCAGCTCAATAGCACCGGCCTATGGTAATATTTTTATGTTTTTTGTGGAAGATTTGTTATTCTTTTCTGATGAATCTATTTCTTCAAGAATTTCATTATTTTTCAGGTACAGAGATGATCTTCTTTTGTTTTGGTGTGGAAACATTGAAATAATTAAGACATTAACTGATGATCATAATAACACAGATCATTCTATTAAATTTACATATTCATTCAGTTAAGAGTCAATACATTTTTTAGATGTAAATATTTCAATCATTGATCATTTGGTACAAACCAGTCTCTACACCAAAAACTACGGATCGAAATACTCTATTTAAAGCCCAGACTGCCATACAAGATCTTAATTTAACAGTCTCCCTTACTCTCAGATCTTAAGAGTACACCCTTATCAACAGTGATAGGGGAACCTCTGAATTACAAATCAACTTAATGATACAGAAGTTTGTGGAATGGGGTTACAGTAAAAAAATCTTGGAGGATTGTAAAAACAAAGTATTATCTTTGGATAGGTCCACTCAGTTGGCAGATTCTAATAGAAATACTGTTATTCAAAAATAGAAAAAATTACCATGGGTTAATAAATGTAATCCTGCTTCTCCATTAATTAACAAAACAGTTAAAAAGTTATGGCCAATTATACAGAGTGATGCAAGATTAAATCTGGAAGAACATGATATAGAGATGTGCACCAGAAATTTTTCGGGTTTTGTGTATTGGTTTTGGATACGGTTCCGTGGCCGTGTTTTGGATTCGGAAGCGTTTTGGCAAAACCTTCCTTAAATTTTTTTGTCTGATTCGGGTGTCTTTTGGATTCGGGTGTTTTTTTTCAAAAAACCATCAAAAACACCTTAAATCATAGAATTTGGGGGTAATTTTGATCCTATAGTATTATTAACCTCAATAACCATAATTTCCACTCATTTCCAGTCTATTATGAACACCTCACAATATTATTTTTAGTCCTAAAATTTGCACCGAGGTCGCTGGATGAATAAGCTAAGCGACCCAAGTGGGCGGCACAAACACCTGGCCCATCTAGGAGTGGCACTGCAGTGTCAGACAGGATGGCACTTAAAAAAATTGGCCCCAAACAGCACATGATGCAAAGATAAATAAAAAAAGAGGTGCAAGATGAAATTGTCCTTGGGCCCTCCCACCCACCCTTATGTTGTATAAACAGGGCATGCACACTTTAACAAACCCATAATTTCAGCCACAGGGTCTGCCACACGACTGTGGCTGAAATTACTGGTTGGTTTGGGCCCCCACCAAAAAAAGAAGCAATCAATCTCTCCTTGCTCAAACTGGATCTAAAGAGGCAAGATGTCGACCTCATCATCATCCTCCGACTCCTCACCCCTTTCACTGTGTACATCCCCCTCCTCACAGAGTATTAATTCGTCCCCACTGAAATCCAACATCACAGGTCCCTGTGTACTTTCTAAAGGCAATTGCTGGTAAATGTCTCCATGGAGCAATTGATTATAATTCATTTTGATGAACATCATCTTCTCCACATTTTGTGGAAGTAACCTTGTACGCCGATCACTGACAAGGTGACCGACTGCACTAAACACTCTTTCGGAGTACACACTGGAGGGGGGCAACTTAGGTAAAATAAAGCCAGTTTGTGCAAGGGCCTCCAAATTGTCTCTTTTCCCCCCTCTGTGCCTACTTGGATGCTGTCACTCATATAATCCTCCACCATTCTTTCAATGGTGACAGAATCATATGCAGTGACAGTAGACGACATGTCAGTAATCGTTGGCAGGTCTTTTAGTCCGGACCAGATGTCAGCTTTCGCTCCTGACTGCCATGCATCACCGCCAGCAGGTGGTTTTGGAAATCTGGTCCTTTTCCTGGCAGCTCCAGTGGTGGTAGAAAATGAAGGAGGAGCTTTTGGCAGGTCACGTTCCGTTTGACTTGACAAGTGTCTCACCAGCAGGTCTTTGAACATCTGCAGACTTGTGTCTGCCGGAAAGAGAGATACAATGTAGGCTTTAAACCTAGGATCGAGCACAGTGGCCAAAATGTAGTGCTCTGATTTCAACAGATTGATCACCCGTGAATCCTGGTTAAGCGAATTAAGGGCTCCATCCACAAGTCCCACATGCCTAGTGGAATCGCTACGTTTTAGCTCCTTCTTCAATCTCTCCAGCTGCTTCTGCAAAAGCCTGATGAGGGGAATGACCTGACTCAGGCTGGCAGTGTCTGAATTGACTTCACGTATGGCAAGTTCAAAGGGTTGCAGAACCTTGCACAAGACAGAAATCATTCTCCACTGCGCTTGAGTCAGGTGCATTCCCCCTCCTTTGCCTATATCGTAGGCAGATGTATAGACTTGAATGGCCTTTTGCTGCTCCTCCATCCTCTGAAGCATATAGGGGGTTGAATTCCACCTCGTTACCACCTCTTGCTTCAGATGATGGCAGGGCAGGTTCAGGACTGTTTGGTGGTGCTCCAGTCTTCTGTACACGGTGGCTGAATGCCGAAAGTGGCCCGCAATTCTTCGGGCCACCGACAGCATCTCTTGCACGCCCCTGTCATTTATAAAAAATTCTGCACCACCAAATTCATTGTATGTGCAAAACATGGGACGTGCTGGAATTTGCCCACATGTAATGCACGCACAATATTGGTGGTGATGTCTGATGTCACAAATCCCCAGGAGAGTCCAATTGGGGTAAGCCAATCTGCGATGATGTTCCTCAGTTTCCATTAGAGGTTGTCAGCTATGTGCCTCTTATGGAAAGTGGTGATATGAAGCGTAGCCTGCCTAGGAATGAGTTGGTGTTTGCGAGATGCTGCTACTGGTGCCGCCGCTGCTGTTGTTGCTGCGGGAGGCAATACATCTACCCAGTGGACTGTCAAAGTCATATAGTCCTGAGTCTGCCCTGCTCCACTTGTCCACATGTCCGTGGTTAAGTGGACATTGGGTACAACTGCATTTCTTAGAACTCTGGTGACTCTTTTTCTGACGTCTGTGTACATTCTCGGTATCGCCTGCCTAGAGAAGTGGAACCTAGATGACATTTGGTACCGGGGACACAGTACCTCAAGAAATTCTCTAAGTCCCTGTGAACTAACGGCGGATACCGGATGCACGTCTATCACCAACACAGCTGCCAAGGCCTCAGTTATCCGCTTTGCAACAGGATGACTGATGTGATATTTCATCTACCTCGCAAAGGACTGTTGGACAGTCAATTGCTTACTGGAAGTAGTACAAGTGGTCTTCCGACTTCCCCTCTGGGATGACAATCGACTCCCAGCAGCAACAACAGCAGTGCCAGCAGCAGTAGGAGTTACACTCAAGGATCCATCGGAGGAATCCCAGTCAGGAAAGGACTCATCAGACTTGCCAGTGATATGGCCTGCAGTACTATTGGCGTTCCTGTCTAAGGAGGAAATTGACACTGAGTGAGTTGGTGGTGTGGTTTGCAGGAGCTTGGGTACAAGAGGAAGAAGGGATTTAGTTGTCAGTGGACTGCTTCCACTATCACCCAAAGTTTTTGAACTTGTCAATGACTTCTGATGAATGCGGTCCAGGTGACATATAAGGGAGGATGTTCCTAGGTGGTTAACATCCTTATTCCTACTTATTACAGCTTGACAAAGGCAACACATGGCTTGACACCTGTTGTCCGCATTTCTGTTAAAATAATTCCACACTGAAGAGGTGATTTTTTTTGTATTTTGACCAGGCATGTCAATGGCCATATTCATCCCATGGACAACAGGTGTCTCCCCGGGTGCCTGACTTAAACAAACCACCTCTCCATCAGAATCCTCCTGGTCAATTTCCCCCTCAGCGCCAGCAACACCCATATTCTCATCCTGGTGTACTTCAACAGTGACATCTTCAATTTGACTATCAGGAACTGGACTGTGGGTGCTCCTTCCAGCACTTGCAGGGGGCGTGCAAATGGTGGAAGGAGCCACCTCTTCCCATCCAGTGTTGGGAAGGTCAGCATCGCAACCGACACAATTGGACTCTCCTTGGGGATTTGTGATTTAGAAGAACGCACAGTTCTTTGCTGTGCTTTTGCCAGCTTAACTCTTTTCATTTTTCTAGCGGGAGGATGAGTGCTTCCATCCTCATGTGAAGCTGAACCACTAGCCATGAACATAGGCCAGGGCCTCAGCCATTCCTTGCCACTCTGTGTCGTAAATGGCATATTGGCAAGTTTACGCTTCTCTTAAGATTTTTGGGTCATTTTACTGAACTTTTGTTTTTTGTATTTTACATGCTCTCTACTATGACATTGGGCATCGGCCTTGGCAGACGACGTTGATGGCATTGAATCATCTCTGCCATGACTAGTGGCAGCAGCTTCAGCACTAGGTTGAAGTGGATCTTGATCTTTCTCTATTTTACTCTCCACATTGTTGTTCTCCATTTTTTCATGTGTGGAATTATATGCCAGTAATATATCAATAGCAATGGCCTACTGTACTGTACTACTATATACTGGTGGTCACCAAAATGCTGCACTGTACTACTATATACTGCTCACAACAATGCAGCACAGATATGGATACTAGAAGTGACACAGTTGCAAGATACAGCAATGGCCTACTGTACTGTACTACTATATACTGGTGGTCACCAAAATGCTGCACTGTACTACTATACACTGCTCACAACAATGCAGCACAGATATGGATACTAGATGTGACAGAGCTGCAAGATACAGCAATGGCCTACTTTACTGTACTACTAAATACTGGTGGTCACCAAAATGCTGCACTGTACTACTATATACTGCTCACAACAATGCAGCACAGATATGCATACTTGAAGTGACACAGAGCTGCAAGATACAGCAATGGCCTACTGTACTGTACTACTATATACCGGTGGTCACCAAATGCTACACTATACTACTATATACTGCTCACAACAGTGCAGCACAGATATGGATACTAGAAGTGACACAGAGCTGTAAAAAACAGCAATGGCCTACTATACTGTAATACTATATACTGGTGGTCACCAAAATGCTGCACTGTACTACTATATACTGCTCACAACAATGCAGCACAGATATGGATACTTGAAGTGACATGGAGCTGCAATATACAGCAAATGGCCTACTGTACTGTACTACTATATACTGGTGGTCACCAAAATGCTGCACTGTACTATTATATAGTAGATACTGGTCACACAACAATGCAGCAGATATTGAGCACTGATCAGGATACTGTCTAGAACGGAGTCTGACACGGAGCTGCAAGATACAGCAATGGCCTACTGTACTGTACTACTATAATATACTGGTGGTCACCACAATGCAGCACACTGAGCACAGATATTTGCAGCACACTGAGCACAGATATTGAGCTTTTCAGACAGAGAACGTAGCCACGTCCTCTCCTCTCAATCTCCAATGCATGAGTGAAAATTCCTGTGACGCGCGCCTCTTTATATGGAATACGAATCTTGCAAGAATCCGACAGTGGGATGATGACATTCAGCCTCGTTCGGGTTAACCGAGCAAGGCGGGAAGATCCGAGGCTGCCTCGGACCCGTGTAAAACACGTGAAGTTCAGGGGGGTTCGGATCTCGACGAACCGAACCCATTCATCTCTAGATATAATGTCCTGCTACTCACGTGGCCATAACATTAAGGATATTCTTGTTAAGACAGACACATCTAAAATCAAGAAAACTAGAACCACTTTTTTGGATAATATTCGTAATGGATGCTTTAAGTACACGTGTACTACCTGTCAATTTTTATTAACAGGGGACACTTTCTACCACCCACATACAGGTAAAGCATACAAAATACGTTATCACTTCATGTGAAACTCCTCCTTTGTGGCCTATCAAATTTTATGTTCATGTGGTATGTGCTATGTCGGCAAAATGGAAAGCAAATTTAAAGAATGCATCGGTAATCACATAAACGCTATATGCACTGCCTTATCTAAAGGTTCAAGCAAAAAACCTGTTGCCCGCCATTTCTTGGAATCATGAAATCCCCTTTCTAGTTTACGCAATAGGATGATAGAGACTATTCCTGCTAAATTGAGAGGCTGGGGTCGTCACTACAGTTATTAAAATGTGAAGGGCAGTGGATTCACCACTTGAATGTGATTTACCCTAAAGGGTTAAATCAAAATATAACCTATGGCAGCTTGTGTTAATGCCCTTTATTATTTTACTTAACACAGATACAATGTATTTGTTAAATGTTGCTTATTGATACATGTTGCCTCTTTGTTGCACTGCATTATGCTTCTTATCCTCAAGTTCTTGGTATCATTGTATAAAGAAGTTTTTTGTAACATTATACTAAGAAGTTACATTTTGACATTATAGTGGTCCCCTGCTTTGGTGTTTCTAGTTGTTTTCTAGTTACTATGGTTACTAATATACGTTTGATGTAACATCTGTGTTTGATGATGCCAGCACTCAGCACGGCAGCAGGGTGGGTGAGCGGTCCCTGCCCGGAAGCCGCCAAGCACATTTGGTGAACACACCTATAAAGGTATGTTTGTTATCACTGTATGTTATCCTGATGACAATATTGCATAAATATTGAAACGATGATCACTTGAATATGCCTGCTGTGAATTATTTTATGCCTGAGTGCCACACCTCTACTGACGACTATTGACACATTTGTGAGGGCACCAGCTCAAGTTGCATAAGTAAGCATGGAGTGCCAGACCTGTGACAGATATATATATATTAGAGATGAGCGGGTTCAGATTTACTCAGTTCTTAACGCCAGAATTATCGCAAGTTCTTTTTTTCTGGATTTTTCTTATTGGCTAACCAAAACACATGACGTCCGTGAGCCAATAACGAGATTTGGGTAAATCTGAGTAATTCTGAGTAAAACCGAACCCGCTCATCTCTATATATATATATATATATATATATATATATATATAATGACAAAATACTTTTCAACATTTACTAGAAGTATCCATGTGACCCCTCTAGTAGCACTCCCTCTCCTTGCCGTGTCATTCTGGTTCACAGGGAATAGCAAAATTGTATAATAAAGTTTAGAAACATCATATTGAGGAATTGAAAACAGAAATACAAGTTTGAAAGCGGCAAAAAACAAAATCCATCACTTGTCTGTGAAGCAGAAGAATCACGTTATTTACAGTAAAGAAAATAAAGTTCAATGAAGTGTTGCCATGCTCAAAACTTTAGCAATTAACGGAAAATATGGAATGTTATAAAACTGTTCACAAGTTTAAGAGTCATATTTTTCAAAGCATTAATCTTTCCTACTTCAGATATATTTAAATGCAAAAAAATAAGTGTCTGCAAATCAACATTATCATAAAAAATTCTGTATCATTAGTTCAAAAATAATGATCTATAAGCAGAGACAATGCCCAGAAGATCTATTACATTTGACTTTTTGTCATAAGTTTGTCATGCAGTATCTGCTGAAATATACCAGAAAATGAAATTTTATGTTATAATAGGATATGAAAACTGTCAAACAATTTAAAGACATTGACAAATAGGATAAGATTGACAGTTTTTTTGTAACTTCCCAAAAGTGAAATTGTTCCATCCAAATGGCCATTAGCAGATTCTCTTTTTCAATTATCAAAAGCTGTTTGAAAAAAATAAAATAACTGTCAAATAATGTCTTGTACACTGAGGCCGTGCTGGAAGGATAGATGAAATAGTCACTCGGATAAAAAGAAGAAGCAAAGCTGGTAAACATTCTTTGGATAATGGCCCTCATTCCGAGTTGTTCGCTCGGTATTTTTCATCGCATCGCAGTGAAAATCCGCTTAGTACGCATGCGCAATGTTCGCACTGCGACTGCGCCAAGTAACTTTACTATGAAGAAAGTATTTTTACTCACGGCTTTTTCTTCGCTCCGGCGATCGTAATGTGATTGACAGGAAATGGGTGTTACTGGGCGGAAACACGGCGTTTCAGGGGCGTGTGGCTGAAAACGCTACCGTTTCCGGAAAAAACGCAGGAGTGGCCGGGGAAACGGTGGGAGTGCCTGGGCGAACGCTGGGTGTGTTTGTGACGTCAACCAGGAACGACAAGCACTGAAATGATCGCACAGGCAGAGTAAGTCTGGAGCTACTCTGAAACTGCTAAGTAGTTAGTAATCGCAATATTGCGAATACATCGGTCGCAATTTTAAGAAGCTAAGATACACTCCCAGTAGGCGGCGGCTTAGCGTGTGTAACTCTGCTAAATTCGCCTTGCGACCGATCAACTCGGAATGAGGGCCAATATCTCCAATAATAATAATAATTGAAAACAAGGAATATATGCTGTGGGTGTGTGTGTGTGTGTGTGTGTATATATATATATATATATATATACTTTTTTTATTTATATAATAAGTGTGTACAGTATGTATATATATATATATATATATATATATATATATATAAAATATTTTATAATGTGGATGTGTGCTGTATATATTAAGAGGGTTAATAAAGGTAATTCATTAAAGCATAATTACATATGTAAGTAATATAAGTAATATAATGCTGATTTCACTTATTAGCATGTATTGTAGTACATCTTTTGAGATGAGATGATGTTCTCACCACATTACCAATATCTAAGTTTGGCATTCTGTACAATCAAAAATGATGATGCTTATCCACAAACTGGTTTCACATGCATCAATTATTTTTACTTTGCAAACAAACAACTACATTGCTGTATAACCACCTCAAAGCACAATTGAGGCTTTCACATTACAATTACGTTATTAGCAGGGCCGGCCCGACGCATACGCAGGCTACGCAGCTGCGTTGAGCGCCAGGTAGTAGAGGGCTGCCCGGCGCGCATAGATGTCTCCGGCGGCAGTGACTATCTTAAATTCGGCGCTGGCCCGTGAGCCAATCAAAGCTCGCAGACCGGCAGCTGAGACTTCTGATTGGCTGCCGGACTGCGAGCTCTGATTGGCTCATGGGCCGGTGGCGAATTGAAGTTAGACACTGCAGCTGGAGACTGAGGGGTAGGAGAGGCGCACGCTGTGCTCTCCTCCCCTCACAGCAGCAGGTGAGCAGCACTTTTTTTTTTGGGGGGGGGAGAGGCACTGTGGGGACATGTGTATCAGCACTGGGGGCATATCTGGCACTGTGGGAGGCACTGTGGGGACATGTGTATCAGCACTGGGGGCATATCTGGTGCTGTGGGAGGCACTGTGGGGACATGTGTATCAGCACTGGGGGTATATCTGGCACTGTGAGAGGCACTGTGGGTACATGTGTATCAGCACTGGGGGCATATCTGGCACTGTGGGGAAATGTGTATCTGCAATGGGGGCATATCTGGCACTGTGGGGACATGTGTATCTGCACTGGGGTATATCTGGCGCTGTGGTGACATGTGTATCTGGCACTGGGGACATCAGTCACCCACTATCTCCCTGTCACCCCTGCCTCACCACTAACCTATTATCTCCCTGTCACCCACTATCACCCTGTACTACGGGGAGTACAATTGTGTAACCACTCCCCTTTCTTGTAAGACCACACCCCTTTTATCCCATCAAGGGGCGCCAAAATAGATTTTTGCTTACTAAAAAAAATAAGCTTTGGCCAGCCCTGGTTATTAGAATTGTGATCATTTTAATGAGAACATTTATAAAGATACAAGTGAATACTTCTTACATTTTACTATTTTGCTCAGCTGTAGAAGAAAGACATGTTTCTGCTCCATGCACAGAGAAATTAGGCTAGTTGAAGGGTTGTTGGAACTAAGCTCCATGATTAAAAAGACAAAATTAGATTAGTTTTCATCTTGCAACTGACCTTCCGTATGCCTGCCCTTCCTGTGTACCTTATAATGAATCTTTACATATAGACGTTATGGTGTGCACAGCTGTTTATGTCAGTATTTCTCCTCTTTTACAGTCTGATATAAGGAATTTTAATCACAATATATTAATATTGAATTAAATAATAGGAAAAAATGAATTACATAAATCTCCCCACTATTTATAAGTTAAATACATAAATTATTGAATTGTAATTATATTATAATGCTCCCAGTATATATATCCCAATTGTAATGCTATCCTACAGTAGAGGGAAAAAGTGTGACCTCCAGGTTCTTTCATTACACAGAAATACTTAAGTTACACCATATTTGCTATAATACAAGTTCTAACGTGTTTTCTATACTGGCAGTAAAAAGAGGGAGGTTATTTCAAATATAAATCTAAAACATTTAAATTGACCAAGAATCAATACTTTGGTATTTCAGGATTATGCATAGTAATATCAATCACCATGTCATTTTAATATCTGCTCACATGTTTGGAGGTAGATGATAGGGTCACACAAGGGCTGGACTGCCCATCTGGCACTTCCGGCAAATGCCTGAAGGGCTGATGGGCTGGTGGGCCGGTCTGGTCACATAGAGAGCTGGGAAGGCCGCTCACAGTGCAGATTCTGGCCCTCTGGTTTGTCACCCCCAGCCACCCGTATTGACAGTTTCTTAGAAATATGGGGGCATGTTGCGAGTGCATGCCCCCTGACTCACTGCATGCCCAGGTGAGCAGAGTCTGTGTGCCCCTTTTACATCATGCATGCCCCCTTGTGCACACAGATGTGAGGCTGAAAAAAAAGCAGCCCCAGTATGTCCCTGGGTCACACTGACAAGTGTTATATCTCTACACCATTGATCTGTTCAAAGATAGTGTGCCGCCACCACCAGAGGCTTTGTTGGCTTTATAATAGATGCTAGTTTACCAGTAGGTAGCTTCAGAAAACACCTACATAATAGCCTAACAAATACTGTAGACAGGCACATCTTAGGAGAAGAGGAGGACCGTGTTCCATCTCCTTCTGGGCCCCCTCCTTTCTAGCTGGCAGCGCTCTTGACTCTCGACATTAGGGTCACTAGGGCACCCTAGTGCTGTCACAGAATCTAGTGAGCATGTGCAGGTCTCTGGTAAAATGTTGCGGCACCCATTTTCACTGTGATTTTCCTACTGCGCATGTGTGCAACACCGGGAAAATGCCTACTGTGCCACCATTGGTGCCGCCATGCTGGATTGATAAGCTGACTGATTTCACCCAATCACAGAGTAGCTAGCTTCCACTTGACCAGATGTACCAATGACTAATCAGTGTGTCCTATATAAACTGTACAGTTGCATTTGCTCATTGCAAGTTCAACTTTATCTTACCAGTTCTTGTATCCAGTATCAGCAGCTCTGCTTCCTGATTCCTGGTTGGATTGCTGTATCTGCCATCTGTTGCAGATTCCATGGTGCACATTCAAGATCTGAATTTATCAATTCCTGTTCCCTGCTCTAGCTTCTTCTTGTGTCTGCCTACAATCATGTGCACTTTCCACAATGCTTACCATCTCAAGCTTCCAAATCATGTGCAGATTCTAGGCTTCTGCAAGGTCCTCCAGAAGTACCTGCTTCCATTGAAGGGCAGGTTATCAGTTACTCTCAGCTTAGTGCTTTAACCTGGGGGGTCATTCCGAGTTGTTCGCTCGTTATTTTTTTCCGCAACGGAGCGATTAGTCGCTAAAATGCGCATGCGCAATGTCCGCAGTGCGACTGCGCCAAGTAAATTTGCTATGTAGTTAGGAATTTTACTCACGGTTTTTTCTTTGTTCTGGTGATCGTAATGTGATTGACAGGAAGTGGGTGTTTCTGGGCGGAAACTGTCCGTTTTATGGGTGTGTGCGAAAAAACGCTACAGTTTCTGGGAAAAACGCGGGAGTGGCTGGAGAAACGGAGGAGTGTCTGGGCGAACGCTGAGTGTGTTTGTGACGTCAAACCAGGAACGACAAGCACTGAACTGATAGCAGATGCCGAGTAAGTTTGAAGCTACTCAGAAACTGCTAAGAGGTGTGTAATCGCAATTTTGAGAATCTTTCGTTCGCAATTTTAAGAAGCTAAGATTCACTCCCAGTAGGCGGCGGCTTAGCGTGTGTAAAGCTGCTAAAAGCAGCTTGCGAGCGAACAACTCGGAATGAGGGCCCTGATGTCCATGCCTTTACAGTTGTGATACTCTAAATTAGCTCTTGTAATTTTACTGAATAAAAAAAAAAAAGAGTGTCATAAGACCTCCTAACATTGTTCACTCCAAACAAGACACAGATTCTGACACATAGTAATTACACATATTCTGGTCTCTCCAAAGTTGTTTCTCTTGATGGGTGAGAGGTCTGCAGATACTTCTTGTATTCATAGGTTCTGATTTGGGATGTGCTGGCACTGGAGGAAATTCCTTGCTCACTCTAGGATGCCTGAGCACCCCATACTATGAAAATTGACTCTTCTCCTTTCCATTTAACATTCTGTAAAATGGGCATAAATTGTAATACTGTTATCAATAAACTCTTCCAACCCTGTTGGAGAATCCATACAAGCTTATTAATCCTTGATGTCATCATCAGGGCCAGCCCGATACATAAGTGAGGTACGCGGATGCGTACTGTGCCAGACTGAAGAGGGCGATTTTTCCATTTAGCAGGTCTTGGAGAGTTGGAGCTGCGTGACAGAGAGAAGCAAACAAACTTCAATGTCCCCCAGGGCATGATGCACAATGAGTCAGCGATAGCAGAGGGGGCCCAAAATGATCAGGGGCAGCAGCAAGTGATGCACTGTGACTACTACAGCCAGGCTCTGCTACACATACAGCGGGCACACCGGCACTTACATGGCACAGCAGGTGCAAAAGTTGCTGTGTAAAGAATTGGAAATCAGACATAACATGGCTATTCTTAAATTAAGTGCTATTCATATGTAACACCACATCCTGGCAACACTGGCAGGGAAGGCACAGTTTCCCTACACACACGCAACACACTATCTATGTAATTCTATGGGAGCACCACTTCCTTGTAGTTTGTACTGCATTACATATAAAGTGCATGGGCAATGTACTGTATATACCACCCCAGCTTGTCTCAGTCCTGTTAGTTTACAGTGTGTCTGACTCCTAGGTCATAATTCAAGGCTACTGTATGTACAGTAGTTATATATCACTTACAGGAATGATTGTGTCCCATTCTGTTATCTCATTTATTTCAGTGCCTTATTCAGTTGAATGGTGATCTATCTTTAATGTATGACATAACTCAGGTTGTGAATGTCAGGTGGTCATTGAATACTGATTACATTGCATGACACTGTCCAGTGTGTGCTGTATTTCACATTTGTGTTTTACCTCCTAATGTACTTTTACTTTGAAGACTATTGTCAGGTTGTGTTAAGTCGTGCATACTAGCACACCAGTGCATACACATTTCAGTGTATTCATACCTGTCACACATTATATCCCTGTCACCCTTGCACTGTCACTTTAAGACTTTTATCCTGTCAAAGGGCACCAAAATGTATATTTGCTTACCAAAAAAAAAATAAGCTATGGTCATCATTCAGGTCCTGGCAGAACTGGTGGCATTTTGCTGCAGCAGTCAACTCCGTGTCCACCATCCAGGTACAGAAATCAATAGAGTAGTCTTAAATTGGACAGGACCCTTGACGTAGGCTTGTCAATTGGGATTCAGCTGATTCAGATCTATGCAAGTCGTCGATAGCTCATCCACTAGCTTGAGGGAATAATGCAATATAGTCTAATATAGGGTTATTTTGTTCCATGTATGGAGTTACTCATGTGAATGCTTCACCCTTTAGCAAAGTCAGAATCATTTCCACTTTTAAAGTATCACTGTGATACATATGAGGTGCACAAGGAAACGGGTAAGGAATTGTTTATTCTGAGAAAGATATCCTCCAAATGTTTATGGAAATAATACTGGAGGTTCAGAATAAATCATCAAAGGCACTGGGGCCAGCATTTCTTGTTGAGGCAGATCTTAAGGCTGGACATGCACAGATCTGGGGGCTGGACATGTTTAGTGTCTCCTTTGCTCTGTAATGGTGGTGGCCCATGGTGTAGTATGCCAGAGGCCATGCTGCTAGAATCAAGTAGTCCACCAGGTCATAAGGTGGCAGTCTGGAATCCCTGCCTTCTGGATGCAGTGGTGAGTTCACCCAATGACATATGTGTACTTAATATGCATGAATTCACTTCTGTACATGCACTGTATGCAAAAACTCAATGATTGTGTTTATCAAGAGATATTTGTGTGAATCAGAATCATCCTGTATTAGACTGTATTTATTGGAATTTGTATGAAGTGACAAAGCTAAATTCTTAACTAAAAATTAATTTACACTTATCAGCATTGGATAATTGGACAAATAACTCAGTATGAGGCTCAAAAATGGTAATTATTGCCCATTGAGGAAAATATGATTGGAATATAAGAATACAGTACTGTAGATCACCAGTGTTCATGGTAGTTTTCCTGCTGCACTATTATTTACAGTACAGTAGAGCTTGACTCAAGAAACGGAACATCCAACTAAAATTAAATTTTAACAACCCATGTGTGTCACCAGATTGAACAACAAAAAAAACATTGAATGACAGGATAATTCCATGTATGGTAATATTTATTGAATAAACAAGATGTTCATACTGACATGTTTAAAATGTATAAAATTGACCAGCAATGCTACTGAGAACATGTTTCCAAATATTTATCATTAAAATGATTACAAATTTCTGTTTGTTATGTGGGAATCTTATTTTTGTTTTGTCTTTTGTTTTCAAAATGTAATTATTTTCAGATCACATTGGGATGCTATAAGAGACTATGATAAACTAAGCAAAAAGATACAAACAATAGCAACAATAAAAATATACTATTAGTTGAATTCTATGGCCATTCAAAAAATAGCTCATCTACTATAATAGACATTTTACTTACAGTGTAGAGAAAAGTTTTATGTATGAAGCGTGCAATCTATATTATTTGTCAACCTTTAAAATGCATTATTTATTGTTAGTGAAAAAGCATTCTATTATTACTTTATGTGCTAATCAAAGAGTAAGATATAGGTCTATGAAGTAACTTGCATGGTTTCTTTTTTCATGATTTTCAAAAAAAGTTTGAGGAAAATTTACCTGTCTGGTCTTTTCATCTTTTTACATATTGGATTACATTTCTAATGGTTCAGATTAGTAAAGAACACCAAAACAAAGTAAACAAACAAACAAACAAACAACTTTCTATCCATTATGGCATTTGTTAGGTATAATTCATGTGAGGTTATCACACTTTATTATATATCTTGTACATTTAATGCAGGAGCTTAGATCATACAAAGAAATATCCCACAACTATACTTTTCATGTTTTACTAGATCAAACTTACAGTAGAACCCTTATGGACCACCATGTCTCCACAGGTCATCTGCAAAAGCTATACAGTTATAGTTAATCACCACAAAGATCAGGAAGAGGAAGTATAGTTTCTGGTCATAGGACTGTGAGTTACTTACTTGCAGCAGTACTGAAAACCAGCTAATAATTGTTTGGCAGCACTATAAAACAGACCTTATGAAGAGTTGCAGTCAGTAAGGTCTTGACTCCTGGTGAGTTGGCTCTCAATTTAGATATATTTTTGTATGTGCTATTATCATGTTGCATAGCAATAAGCATTTATATTACTGAGAGTGGGTGCTATTATCTTGTATCATTAGAGACCACCAGTATCAGAGAAGCCTTGATGCGGCCTGGTGGCTTATCCACATCTTTGAAAATATATGCAACTAAGATCTTATAATTTTTTATTATCATGCAATGTTCAAGTCTTATTGCTGATAGTTTTTGGTGTGCTTTGGGAAAACTTCTCTTTTTCTTGTTTAGAACAACCCTTCCCTTTCATACACCTGAAAAGTATACTAAATTGATTGAGCAACTACATTTTATATTGCTGTTCTGAGAGGCATAATGGGACCAGCATTTGGAGAGCATCCTGGTTCTTATAGTGTTATTTGGTTCTAGGGGTGACTCCAGGTGAGTTGGCTCTCAGTTTAGATATATGTTTCTATTATTGGGGGTAATTCCAAGTTGATCACAGCAGGATTTTTGATAGCAACTGGGCAAAACCATGTGCACTGCAGGGGAGGCAGATATAATATGTGCAGAAAGAGTTAGATTTGGGTGGGTTATATTGTTTCTGTGCAGGGTAAATACTGGCTGCATTATTTTTACACTGCAAATTAGATTGCAGATTGAACACACCACACCCAAATCTAACTCTCTCTGCACATGTTATATCTGCCTCCCCTGCAGTGCACATGGTTTTGCCCAGTTGCTATCAAAAATCCTGCTGCGATCAACTTAGAATTACCCCCATTGTGTAGCATTAGGGACCAGCAGTATCAGGGAAGCCTAGACACTGGCTGGTGGCTTAACCATGTCTTTGCAAATATATGCAACTAAGATCTCTGAATTTTCTATTATCATGTAGTGTTTAAGTCTTATTGCTGATACTTTTTGGTGTTGCTGGGGTAAAACTTTTCTGTTACTTTTAATAATTGCCACCAGATGTGGCTCAGTATATTAATGTTTGAACCAACCATAGCTCTGCATGTTATTGGCACCATACATAGCTTGGCATATTGTTGTTGGCTTCAGATTGATCACTTTTTCCAGAGTTTGCCATTTTATTCCTTGGTGTTATTGTCAGTATCACAATATCTCAGGATAATAATATTGCTGGTACCAAATATGGATCACTTTTCTCTAGATTGCTTCAGTTATTTATTGGCATTTTAATGTTGGCACCAACTGTAGGTAAGCAGAAATTGTTTTTAAAACCCCAGAAATTAAGTAACTTGTGATATGGAAGAATTTTAGAGGAAGTTTTTGATTTGCTGTGAAATAAGTAACAATATTTGCAGATTTGATTTCTTAACGAAAAACAGAATTATCCCCACTGACCCAACACTGCTCCTTTTTTTGCAGGTCCACAGTTTAAACCATAAAAATACAGTATCCTCACATATAGCACATGGGAAAACAGAAAAAGAAAGGCAAGATGCATAATGGGAGCATGGTCAGTAAGCAGGGTCATCTTTGCATGAATGTCAAATGAAATAAGGTAAAACTAAACATAACAGTATCTCTTCTCACTAATTATTAATGCTTTTATGAAGCTTTTCATTAGTTGTCATGTTTGTCCACTTATGTTGTCTGAATAATTGAGATGTATGGCAACAGAGCATAATAACAGAGTATACCACACAAAACACTGTCTGATACAGTAACAGAATGATTTAATTAATCACTTAATGAACAAATATTTGGAGTGATTCAGTAAGGATCACTTATGCGATGAGTGTGGGAGAACACCAGTATACCAAAGTAAAAATTTTTTTTATATTTGTTATAACAAGATACATTTTCTAAACTGTAGCATTGTTAACTACAATTATATGTATGCAATAAAGTAGAAGTAATACACACAATAGAATTTCACAAACACATAGTAAGTATGTATTACTACTACTTAGTTGCATACGTATATTTATTGGGTGTCACAATCCTGACTAAATTTCTCTGCCATCACTCCTGCAGTTCAGCATACAAATTGCAGTCTGTGTTACTTGCTGCTGAGAACTCTTGTTTAGTCACCTGTGTGAGAATTCCAACATTTAGGTGTCTGCAGGATACTGGCATATTTTAATGGGTGCAATCTGTGAGGTGCACACAGGCCCCCGGGGTCCAGTGGGGCCCACACTGCACCCCCTGCCCCCATTATTTTTAATACTCACCATCTGGAGTCCTGTGGTGTAGCAGCAGTGATGCAGGAATCACTGGGAAAATGGCACGGCAGAATTTTCCCAGCAGAATTTTCCCATAGGGACCCTAGTGCCAGGAGCTCTACAGCGCTGCCGGTTAGAGAGGAGGGGGCCCAGTAAGAGCTTGCACATGGGCCTCCTCCTCTCTAGATATGCCCTTGCTGCAGGATCCTGTGTTCAACAGCTAGTCTCTCTGCTCATCTTACCTAGCTGTCAGTGAAGTCTATACATGCTACCATGGCACAGTGCTCTCAGCATTTGGAGTGTGTTCCTCCATAATGCTCCGCTTCCTGATGTTTGGGCCTAAACAAAAATTCCCTCCAAAACTAGTCATGAATGCTGCCATCTTGCTTAAAGTCAGCTGACTTTCTGCTGACCAATCCTGTCCAGCCTGGTACTCAGCTGACACTTCCAGCCAATCCAGAACAATCATTTGGTATAAAGCTTGTTTTGGATCTCTAGTACTATTCATGTGAGACCCCTAGAGCCAATGTAAGGGTCTTACACCAAATAACAACTCCCCGCTGTTCCCTTAGTGCTCTATGTGCACACTGGTACTTAGGTTGCCACCTCAACTTAAACCTTAAGCAGTAGGGGCTTACACAATAGGCAAGAGACAAAGGGTAATGAACAAGAACTTCATTCACTGGAGCACAGAGGCTTAAGATCAGGACTTGGTCAGGATCTCAGCCCAAGCAGAGTGCACAGAGAGATGGTATGCAGGCACTTCTCAGATGATATGAACCCAGTGCAGTTGGTACACTCTAAAGGTTGAATAGAGGAACACAGGTTTGACAGGTGGTGGATAAATGCACTGAGCAGGAGGTGAAACACAGGCAGGACAAGGACCAGGACATAAACGGTTAGGCCGAGTATCCACAGGGCAGGCAAGATCTGCTAACTGGGACTAGCAGCTTACACTAACAGGTACAAGCTATAACCGGCACAGGAGACTTGGGCTCAGTGCCTTATACTAGTTTAAGGAACAAATTAGGAGTGCTGGACGGGTAAAGTCTACAGTATCAAAAACACGTACACAGCTACACTGACACAAAGCTGATGAGTAGCTAGGCTAGGCTGAGCAGCTAAGCAACCAGAAAAGCACTAGCTCTTGTGGCCGGAAGACACGATGTAACAGTTGCCAGGCAACACCCAGGAATTGTGCCTGGAACAAGCCACTCTGCGACTTGTAGCAAAGCTTCCGGGTTTGCAAGGCCAAGGTTGTCAGTGCCATAAGTCACACAGCTCTGCATGTGAGCTTTGTCTCTGTGCTCCTCAGTCGACCTGCTTGGTTCCTGGGAATCCTAATTGCAGTATTGACTCTCTCCACAGTATGTCCAATACTCCTTAACCATCAGTGCAAGTCCGCAATCTCCAGCCATTGGCGCAAGTCCGATATCCCCAGCCATCAGTGCAAGTTCAATATCTCTAGTCATTGGTGCAAGTCTGATATCTCCAGCCATCGGTGCAAGTCTGATATCTTCAGCCATTGTTGCAAGTTCAATATCCCCAGCCATCAGTGCAAGTTCAATATCTCTAGTCATTGGTGCAAGTCTGATATCTTTAGCCATCGGTGCAAGTCTGATATCTCCAGCCATCGGTGCAAGTCTGATACCTTAAGCCATTGGTGCAAGTTCAATATCTCCAGCCATTGGTGCAAGTTCAATATCTCCAGCCATCAATGCAAGTCTGATATCCCCAGCCTTTGGTGCAAGTCCAATATCTCAAGCCATCGGTCTGATATCTACAGTAATTGATGGAATTCCGATATCTTCAGTCATCGGAGCAAGTCCAACATCTTCAGCCATTGGTTCAAGACTGATATCTTCAGCCATCAGTGCAAGTCCAATATCTTCAGCCATTGGTACAAGTCCGATATTTTCAGCCATAGGTGCAAGTCCGATATCTTCAGCCATCAGTGCAACTGCAAGTGATGAGAGGTGCTACCTTGCTGAGACCAATAGTGCCACACACAAAGAGAACAAATGCAGTTGCTATATTTAAACATTACTAATTGGAATATTAAAACATTTTGCAATATATGAAGTTTCTTGCATAATCGACAGTGGAATCCCGATGGTCACAATGCCGATGGATTCCACTGAGTATTCTAACCCTAACCCACCTCTCCCGCAGCATAACATTAATTGTCCCCTGCAGAACCCTAACCCTAAATGTCCGTTCAGCAGCCTAACCTTAACCTTAGTGCTTAACCATACACCTAAAATTAACCCTAACCATAACCTTAACCCTAATACTCACCATAAGGATCTGTTAGCATTGTGACCAATGGGATTCCACTTTTGAAAACTTTACTGCCATGATCCTGACTGCATCCCTTGATGATATATAGATGTTTCTCCTTCATCTACACTAGTGCTGCCAATATTCACAGTTCATTTGCATTAATTATAGTGCCTGCAAATGCATGATCCATAGGACTGCATGGTGAGCACTCTCCCGTGACGATGCCACAGGTGTGTATAATCACACCCGTGATACGGTAACACGTGGGTGTATGGATGAAAGTGGACACATCTGTATGTAAGTATCATAAAACTGTTTTATTAGAAGAATATTCACATGTTAATTTTGATAGTTATGAAATTGATACAATTTATTAATTGGCCCAAGTACATCCTAATTAACTTAAAAAGTTCTTAACATTGTTTAATATAAATCCTTCCCTTGTATGTACTGTATAATAATGTACAGATGTTCCAATGAATCATCAGGAATCTATATATACTGGAAGTGGAATCAACATGTTTACTATATGTATATAAGTTTTACCCATGCAGTCACATTAAAACATACTGCACATTGGGGGAAATTCCAAATTGATCGCAGCAGGAATTTTGTTAGCAGTTGGGCAAAACCATGTGCACTGCAGGGGAGGCAGATACAATATGTGCAGAAAGAGTTAGATTTGGGTGGGTTATTTTATTTCTGTGCAGGGTAAATACTGGCTGCTTTATTTTTACACTGCAAATTAGATTGCAGATTGAACACACCCCACCCAAATCTAACTCTCTCTGCACATGTTATATCTGCCTCCCCTGCAGTGCACATGGTTTTGCCCAACTGCTAACAAAATTTCTGCTGCGATCAACTTGGAATTACCCCCATTGATTGCTCAATTAAAGTTTAAATAATTATTGCTCATACTGTTCAGGACATTTCCCTTACTGGTATAGTGGCTGTTTTCATTTTAATGTAATTATATTTTTTATGTTACATGTTGGTTACTGATGCCTCACATCTCTAAAAGTTTCACATCCAATGGCACTGCGACTTGGAAAGACGACCAAACACAAACTGCCCTACACAGTGCAATATCAGGTCCGATAATTATTGCTTACCTGATGGGCTAGAATATTATTTACATTTTCTGTCTGCTGTCATATACTATAAATAGAATGACTCAGGAGTCATTTTGGTAGTTATTTGTGTGTACAGTATGTGTATCCTTATTATCATAAAAAGATACATAATTTTAACAAAGTTACCTGTTGCAGTTATGGCTGAAAGCATTTAAAAAAATATATCATTGCTAGGCTTCCACATGTAAACAACAATGAACAAAATAGCAATTTAAACACCTTCATTTGTTTGTTCATTTGCATAATATCAGAACCTGTAGTAATGTACATACTCTCTAGGGCCCATGAAGTATCATTTAACATTCAGAAACATGAAGGTTCAGTGCTGGAGTAAAGTGAATAACTTGTTGAAAACAAAGTAAAAATATATTGATTTCTCCGCACTTTTAGGTATTTACAAACTTTCATTGCTGACTTTCAAAAAGTGAGCCAGTCCACCAGAGAGTTAATAGAAATCCTTCAATGTGCAAAATATATAAAACAAGCATACCGAAAATAGCCTTAAGTATGGTTAGATAAAAACTAAACACTGTATTCTGTGCCCAATGTGAAATAAAATGAGGGTACTAGAGAAAGCAGAAAAGATCCCCAACCTAAAATTTGACAGTCCTATAAAAATTTACAAAATTGCCCATCACAGTCTATATATCGATATAGAGAGAAATTAACCCCAGGACACAATGGTTGATAACTGTCATTAAATTTAAAATGTACTATTTAAGAAATGAATGACCGGCTGATTCTACAAAATAGGATATGTCACTACCCAAATAAATTCACAGTCCTTTAGTAAAAAAGACTATTAAATACCTCTGTGAACCAGGATGGAACAATTCTCAGTTAAATAATAATGTAAATGTAATAACGGCCAATCAGACCTCCTGAGTGTGGACATGCAAACATTGATATAATATATGTTATAAGTATAACTCTCTAGGGCTAAACATAGAAAATCAAAAGTGTGCAAACATCAGTAATATTCTCTCCATCAAATTATAGAATATATGGATACAAGGTTAGTGCAATTAGAACTGCAGTCTGAGGTCCTAGAGCAATCTGGAAATAAATTATGAAGTCTGATGCATCTGCCCACTAAAGCAATGACAGTCAGTGTGGCTTATGGATCCAGAATAGTTAAAGCAAATTATTGTCCAAGTATGGGGTTGAGTCTTCCTGAAGCACAACTTCAGCTAATTGAGCATAATGTTTATGTAATCACACAATCAATATAGCATTGGAAGGTGATAAGTGTGGCTAAGCAGGTCAGTGCCAGATACAGCAGAAGATCTTGCAGGTATTTCACTAATGTCACTTACGAGAAGCTAGTTATGAAGTCCCAAACTCAGTCGCTGGTTACCGGGATTTATGGATCTAAACTGAAAATAGTTTCATACGGTAAAAACAAGAAAAGTAAAGATCTTCTGTAATGAGCTGTCATCATCTAGATAAGAAGGATGCTTTCGTATTACCTTGCAATTGATGAAGTGTAAGCTCTAGAGTAAGCATAAATGCAGTTCTGTTGGAGATGACCAGCACATCATTTCATTACACATTTTATGGACCATGTCCACTTTGACTTTAAGGTTTCATGTAATTTTAATCATGAAAATTTTCATTAACAGTATTTTTTGCTATTTCTAAGTGAGTTATTTAAAAAAAAGGAAACGAAACAAAGGAACGAGATCCATGAGTTCTAGTGTTTTACACATTTATTTTAGGCATCAAAAGTGATTCTCTCTTTAAAGTAGAGAGCTCAAAAAGAGCTGGTCTCAGGACATTTGTAATGAGAGTTATTGGTGACTTCACTACTTTATTTAAAAATGCACAATTATTGAGCAATTCCTCTGAAGTCTGAATAGTTGACCATTCGGAATATTATTCTTTCAGTATTTTAGATGGTTACTTTCATAGTTAAGATGATAAATGCATTAAAGCTCCTTTTGGAAAGTATCCTTAACAAGAGCATTATGTACAACCAACAATGCCATATATGTAAAGTTAATCTGATAAGGACTAAAGAAGCAAGTGCATTTTAGACCAATGATCTATTTATAATGATTTCTGAAATTCCCCTAGAAAATAGCTTTTCTTGTCACCGCATACCCAAAAAAAGCTCATACGGAAAAGGATAAAAAGTAATGTGATCGCTTAATTGTTCGGAATCGGCTGAGATTGTGAGCATGTGTTACAAAAATGTTGTGCCATGCAATGCATCGCTTGATTAAGAGGATGCTTTGTATATGTACCAGTAAGGTATATTGTATATTAGCAGACAGTGCTGGGATCCCTCTGGATCTGGTTGCACTACTATGCCTGGTTGACCTCTTCCAGAACCTGCTACATGGCTGCATCATGACTATGGCGGCTGCTGGCATGTGCCAGCCTAAATGCTGCTGCAGAACTAGAGGGGTGTGCCTTGACGTGGACTCACAGCATGCCCCATCATTTAAGCAGTTGTGGTAGATGCCACTCCTAGTGCTTTTTTCATTGCACTGCTGTATTATTGCTGTCACAAATGATAATAATGTACAGGTGCACCATCTTTAGATCACAAGCAATTGATCAGGTACACCATCTTTAGATCACAAGCAGTTGATCAGGTACACCATCTTTAGATCACAAGCAATTGATCATATTCTGATTTGGCTGCCTCATCAAGCTTATCTAAGGATTGCGTTACAGGACTGTCGCTACCAGTTCCAGGCCATATTGTGTCCAACTAAACATGATCCCAAAATGTCAGTAGTCATGGCTGCTTGCTGTAACATAACTAGTGAATTGGGTATGCTGGACAGGCGCAGGGGATCCCGGCGGTCAGTATACCGATAGCGGGTTAACGGCAGCAGAATTCTGGTGGGGGTGCAGAGTGCAGCGAAGCCCTTTGTGGGCTCATTGTGCTCGCCATGCTGCTGGCTCGGTAGCGGGCTGTGCTCGTCCCAGGTTCTATTCCCACTCTATAGGTGTTGTGGACACCTGCAAATGGGAATAGTCCCTGCTAGTTGGCATGTTGACTGTCAGGATTTAGTGCGGGCAGGATGCAGGTGTCGGTAAGGTGACCGGTGGTCTTCTGACCGCTGCTCACATAACTACATCCCAAACTAGCATGTGATCTTTAAACTAGATCTAATTATACCATTGCAATGTTTTAATAATTTAATTTTCAAAGAAAATACATCAATAGAAATGTAATACAAAAAAAAATGTATTTCAGATTGTTTAATTTTCACCAAAACCAATGGCAAGTGATGGAAGATGTATTCAATAACCATTTGCTTTGCCAGCACACAGTAAGTCACATAGAATGATGTCCGTCCAACAGCATCTTCAATATAAAGTTCATTTATCGTTAGGATATTTAGAAAATTTACATATTTACAAGCCATATTGTAATGCAAGAAATGCTATTTTACTTTTGCATGCAGGGAAATACTGCTTTTTGTGTATTTAACAATCACTGGCAGCTTTAGTTTTAAAAATAAAAAAATAAAAAACCCAATAGGAACTGCACGACTTATACTGTATAATAATAATAATAATAATAATAATAATAATAACAAAAACAAATAAATAACTAATCAAATAAGTAATGTTGCATTGGTAAGGCTGTCAATCAAGACACATGTATAAATACATCAATATCAATTAGTTGTATTTCATATTTTAAAATGCCCACTAAAGTATTCTAACATGCTGATAAGAATAAATATAGAAGGCAAAGGGGTCTATTCATGAAAGAATGCAATATTTTGATTTAACTTACCAACAAATATTGCATTCTTATGTCTGTGCTTCTAGCATATTTTTACCGCAATTCATTATTCTCAGCTGGGACTCTGAAGCAAAGTTGCGGAACTAGTGGTGGAGCAAGCAGGGAAGGGACCCACAGCTGCCGGCATTAAAATGAGTCACACTGACTCATTGTATGCTGCTGCCGCCAGCACTTTGCCCACCACCAGTGCCCCCCGGAAAGTGGAAACGTATAGTAGCATGCGATGGCAGCGTATATTCAGGTCCTGGCCAGAGAGGTAGGAGGGGCCTTTCTATCCTCTCCTCCCTTCTCAAGCACCTGGTGCTTCTGCTGATTGTGAAGGGTGCGGAGGGGTGGCTCTCACATCTCCTCCCCTTTCCTCTTGAGTGCCTCCTCCTCTCAGATGCTGCTGACTGTGAGGACAACTGTCCATCTGGAGGGGAGTAGGGGCCTCTCTTTCTCTACTCCTCCACCCAGACCTATTACAGTGTTGCTGATGAGCACTACCTGGCCAGGGCTAGGGAGGAGGGTCCGCTCTCCTGCTGTCACCCATTGTATCTCCTCATAGGGTGGATGAGAGGGGCTCAGGGCATATTTTTTCTCCTGGGCCCACCACTCGTAAGTTCCACCACTGAGCGAAGTGGTAACTAGCCCATCCATAATGCCTTTTTCTCTGCTGGTACCTTGGCTGGTTTGCTGTAGCATCTTCCGTGCATGCACACTTTTACTATGCATGCTTGGTGCCTGAAGAGAATCCCCACCATTTTCTTATGTGTATGCGCTTGGTGTGTGGGGTTTCCCTGCTCTGCACTGTCCATTGCTGCCTGCTCCTGGCCTGAACGGATTGGCCTTCTTGCTCCCTACACCTTGCAACGCCCAGGAGAGAGTCCCCCAGAGCTGCACTATCCACTGTGCCCTGCTCCCGGCTGCAATATTGTGTGGGCTGTCACTCCCTGCACCTGGCAGCACTCTTGAGAGAGACACCCGCGTCGCACTATCATGGCTGTAAACTGGTGAGTCTCCTGCCCTGACACCCCTGTATCCCATGCTGTGGCCCACTTGGTAGGCTTTCTTCTTGGCTGTCCCTGCTTCACTGTGACCCCTCTGCTCCCATACTGGGAAAAATGGGCAGCTCTTACAGACCAAAGTGCCTGGAGTGAGTACAAAATGCCATTGATCTCCCATCACGGTGGTGCAGACTATGCCATCCTCAGATAGCAAAGCTGCACAGGCGGCTACATGAATTGCAGATACCCTACAAATGTATGAAACAGTGATTCCAGCACAGAGCATGGCTACCGAAGGAGAAGTAATAACCTTCTCCACAGTAACCCGCTCCGTGAATTGCAGGAAGCGGAGAAGAGCCTTTTCTCTGCTTCATGAATAGACCCCTAAATATGTAGAAAAGGTCTGTCCTAATTAATGAAAGGAGGCCACAGTCTACTATAGAAATCCTGGTTATGAGCAGCAAAACTACAAATCCCAGAATGCAGGTTCAAATAAGGAACACTGTATTATTACCAGAGACTCTGGCGCTAATGCTGTGTATCCCAAGTGTCAACCCAATAGTTCATCCACTCCTGCAACTATGAACTGCAGTATTGCGACTCTGGAAGTCTGTGGATGTAGTAGTGCTGCTGCCAGTGGCAGCTCCAGGCACACATCTGCAAGGGTTACGACTTTGCTTTGCAATAAGAGTTTCTGGCTACACATAATTCTGACACAGAGATAAACTTTACTTTCTGTCTATAATTATTTCTAACCCTATATGAGGCCCACAGTAAGTAATTTAGTCAGTCCCTTGTACCTTTTTAGTAATACTCTTCATACAGTACTGTAATTTGATGCGACCATATGCCCAAATATGACAAATAATATAAAATAAATGATTAAAGCAAAATCAATAAATAGTTTTACAAATTGGATACTTTCATGGTCCAGTAATGCTTTATAACCTATTTTCGGTGACACTGCTACATTTATCACAGTTACAGAATAGAATAGCACAATATAATGTCTCTGATTTTTAGAGAAAGTTTTCATTAGTTATTAATACTGACAAGATACTTTAGCAATAAGTGTGAATCAGAGTTCCTATATACTGTAACTCTTGTGTAGTGCATAGCAGAAGTTGTTTCACTTATTAATGTAATGATGCATCAAATAAGTAAGAAATGTAATTAAAAGTTTAAACTTCACACTGAAACATATGTCTGCATTTGTCACCTACAAGCCGTTTGAATGTTCTTGAAATAATGAATCTGTTCACATGCTGTAGTTTTAATCTTGCTATAAAATAATATCAGAAACAGCCTTGGCCACATATTATTTGAAAGTATTTCAAATATTAGAAAAATAAAATGGACATTAAAAATAGACCAGATGTGTACTTGGGAGGGAAACAAGGTGGTACATGAATTTTCTTAGATTGCTTAAAGAGGTGAGCTTAGAGAACAGTTGATGATATGGGAGTCTATTCATCATCACTTTATATATACAAAAGCAGGTGAAAATTATCATTTTCATTTATTTTTGTACAAATGTCAGTGTCAATCATTATAAAGCTAATGCCAGAGTTATTATGGATTTCTCCTGCTTACCTTTCACTCCCTATCTGGCCCACTATCCCTATACACTAGTATGGGGACCTAAATTCATCAAGCTGTAGAAATACAAAATGATCAGAACTTGATTGTGGGAACATTCGCTATCTGCACCCCCGCTACTTACCTATCGGAAGCAGTCCCAGTGGCGAAGAAGGATCCATTCGGATCCCTCCACCACCACTTGGCTCCTTCTGCCTGAATTTGCGGCATGCACAGTAGCACTGCCAAATCAGCTTAGCAGTGCTAAGCTTTGTGAAAAGATTTGGGGGACAGTTGATTTTAGGATCAGCTGTCTGTGCCAGAGCAATTCAACATTGCTTGATGAATTTTAGGTTCCATGCAGCGAGATACAGATGGGTCCTCTTTCAGTGGTGCCGTAATGCATACGCACGGACACACACATCGCAGCAATGCTAAACTATGATAGGCTGCTTTCGCTCGCATCCTCGGCTTGCCAGGGATGTGCAGTCAGGGGAGGCAGGGGAGGCAGTGCCTCACCTGTTATACTCCCTGTCTGCCAGGAGAGTACCCCGGCACTGCCAGCAAAAGTTGGGGGGGAAAGGAGACCAGTAGGTACCCGGCTGATATAAGGCAATGAATGAGCTCAGCTCTCTCATTACATAGATGGGAGGGCTTATACTATGTGTGTGTGTGTGTGTGTGTGTGTGTGTGTGTGTGTGTGTGTGTGTACCGCTCTTTGTATATCTCCATACTTCAGTCAATTATTATATGAGTGCAGTGCCTTTTTTTCTTTAATATATATGATCTGGTCGGGATGCCGGCAGTGGCAATACTGACGCTGGAATCCCAACACTACTCGGAATGCTGGCACCGGTATCCCAGCGTTCATTACTATTGCTGGGATCGCAAATGATGCTATCACGGGCTGCCTGAGAGGTAAGCTGGGGGGGTTTACCCTGCAGAGAAAGGGTTAGGGTTAGGCTGCGGGGGGTGTGGGGATTGAGGGTTAGGCTGGGGGGGTGAGGGTTAAGCTGCAGGGCAGGGATGGTTAGGGTTAGTTTGTGGGGGAGGGATGGTTAGGGTTAGGGGGTTTAGGGATCAGGGTTAGCCTTTAAAATCTGCCAGTGTCTGTATTTTAAATATCGGGATGTCGCTGTTGCATCCCAACCGCTGGGATCCCGTTACCAATGTAAATATATATATGATGAAGTCAGACAGACAAAACGCATTTGGTGTACCTCATTAAGATAAGCTCAAATTCTCTCATTTTTTAGAATTAGTTCATGTTTTAGCTTCTAATATACATTCCTTTTTTTACCTTATCTCTTTTTATATATCCCCATTATCTGCTTTTATGTGTATTTTTTAACATACTGTGAATGTGTTTGTAAAATAAAATACTGTTATATTTTTACTAGAAATAGTGGTTCCACCTCCAATTACATATTTAGGTAATTAATACCACCACTACTCTCCAGTGTTCTTGTGCCATCCTTCATAGAGTTACTTTTAAAACACCACACCTTTATACCCCTATTCTTTGATCTATAACTTCACAAATAGCATTTTACCCATGCTAAATACTTAGGGGTTAGCTGACACCCAATATTATTAGGGCGTGTTTATTAGTCCATAGTGACATCTATGTAGTGCTTTTTACACCGCCTGTGGCTCCTTACTCCTATTGTTTATACATATATATATATATATATATATAGACAGATGTATATGTGTGTATGTATATTTATATAATGTGTGTAAATCCGACTCTAATGATAGCTAGTGCCTACCCAGTCATTAAACTCATCGCACGTCACTGTGGCTTGCCTATACAATGAATATGTATCACGAGCGTATGCATGCCACCAGGAAAGAAGTGTTGCCTGCCGCGATGCTTATGCATCTTGGTGAGGCTGGATAAGACCACATCTAGATACATTAAGATACTTAATTATCAGGGTCCATCTGTCCACAGATAATTAAAACAGTGAATAGAACCCTTGAAGATTACAGAACAGTCTTGCTTATTTGAAAATTTCAGAGAGTAAGCATGTGTGCTCCCTCTTACACACACAAAAAGAAATCCTTTAAATGGGAATGAGCAAAGGTAAGTAATGCGTAAGGATGAGAGGCCAGGGTATGGGCAGTGTGGTATGATCTTGGGATACATTTTTAAACAAGTAAACTTTATTGATGCAGTTCCATTAATGTCCTTGCACATGATTAAAACGAATTTATTTTTGATTCAGTAAAGTACAGGCAATCACTGAAGGAAATAACAGAGTGACCAACAATAAAGAATAAATGCAAAAATCACAGGCAGATCTAAAATTTCTGTCTTTTTTCTGGCAATTTGACATGTGGATTTGCCAACTGCAATGCTTTATTTATATATTGTCTGTGAAAACTAAAGGGGGGTACACACGGAGAGATCCATGCTTAAAATCTAAGCAATCTGACTAGATTGCTTAGATATTAAGCATAGATCACTCATGTGTACCCCCTACAGCGATAGCGATGCGCAGCCCTGCGCATTGCTATCGCTGGTGCTAGATTGGCCAGCCATGTAGGCCAATCTAGCACGTCGCTCATTTCACCCGCCGGGTGAAATGAGCTTCCCCCCCCCCGTCTCCCCCCGCATGCTCAGCACACATCGCACTGTGCTGAGCGGTGGGATAGATGTGTGCTGAGAGGTTCGCTCAGCACACATCTCTCCCGTGTATAAGGCCCCTTATTTTTGCAGTTTCATTAAACTTTTCTAAATTTTACAGTAGAGGAATGTGAATCCACCAAAAAAAATGCGGTTTCAAAACAAACACACTTTTGTAATACTCCCCCAATGCGTACATAGCAATAAGTGATATATGAAACTTGCTACTCTTCTTTCCATGCATGTTGCAAATGTACCACAAAGCTAGTATACAGTACATACAGTCTATTCTTGTTAGTTCCTCAACAGCAAGACTTGTTTATCAGGTCTGTTGAAAAAACACAATGTTATGATTCAGACAAACGACAATCCAATTCTCATTACTCGGAGTAGTTCATTTTATTAAATAATCCATTTCATTGTCCATTGATAATATATGCATGCAAAGTATGAGCCTATCATTTTCCATATGACAATTTTAATGAAAGCTGCAGAAAATAATACAGGATGACCTTCAAATAATTTGAAACACAGGCTGTAAAGCTAATTAATGTGTAAGATCTAATATAAGGAAAAATATCTTATTTAGGATATATTGTCTTTGCATTGTTCTTTCATTATTACTTCTACATTGAATAAACAGTGCTTGAATACAAATTTACAAAGCCATCCTTATGAAAGGACAAAACAATTTTACAGTCTAAAAATCTTATATTTGCTTGCTAAATCAAGTTTAACATCTCCTAGGATACATACAGTACCTTTAACTAGGTTTACCAGTTCTTATACAATTGCTACACATTCATACAGCAGTTCTGATAGCATTACTTAAAGATAATCATCATATTCTTCTTTTAAAATGCTCATTTGGGATTTGTTTTTATCAGTAGAAATGAAATATATTCAGGCAATATTTATAATAAAGGAAAGGTTATATAAAATCACCCATTAGTAAAGTCATAAGTTTATAAACTAAAACTGCATTAGATGTAGTAATGAGATTGAAAAACCAATACGTAGCTTATATTTCTTAAAGTAACTGTATATCTGTGTCCATCTATGCGTCATATCATGATATATCAGCACTAAGTTACAATGAAATTGGTGCATCATAATTTTATGTGTACAAATATAACTGCAGCATAGTAATGTTCAAATGTATGTCTTGTGAATGTAACACCATAATAGTGGCCCACATTCTTCTAGCTACAGTACACACATATTAGTAATATACAGTGTCAGACTGGGGTATGAAGGGCCCACTGGGGGAATGCCATGATAGGGGCCCATACTTAGGGGTGTGGCCAGTCTACAAAGGGGGTGTGGACAGCCTCCACAGAGGCTTGAAATGCACAATATTCTTGTGCAGTGTAATGCAATATATCTACCATGTACAATACATTGTGCACAGTCTGGAACCTGATCCCTAGAGGAAGGAGTGGGCCCTCAGGCAGTGGGGCCCACCGGTGGTTTCCCCTGTACCTCTGTGGGCCAGTCCGACCCTGGTAATATACTACATATTAATGCAATGTGCTCCGCAATGGAATGCATGCTAGTCTGAAAAGGGTAGGATTGCTAAGATTTTAAGACTTTAAACTGATGAGCAACAGCATTATCACTCATATGAAATTCAGGATGTTGACTATCTCGAAACAGAGGTACAAGTCAAAAGTAGAGATGTGCGGCGGGCACTTTTTGTGTTTTGTGTTTTGGTTTTGGATCTGGTTCCATGCTCGTGTTTTGGATCTGTATTGGTTTTGCCAAAACCACCCTTTCGTGTTTTGGTTTTGGACCTGGATGATTTTTGAAAAAACATAAAAATAGCTAAAATCACAGAATTTGGAGGTAATTTTGATCCTACGGTATAATTAACCTCAGTAACATTCATAGCCACTCATTTCCAGTCAATTCTGAACACCTCACACCTCACAATATTGTTTTAGGCCAAGAGATTGCACCGAGGTCGCTGGATGACTAAGCTAAGCGACCCAAGTGGGCGGCACAAACACCTGGCCCATCTAGGAGTGGCACTGCATTGGCAGACAGGATGGCATTTTAAAAACTAGGCCCCAAAGAGTATTTAATGCAAAGGAAAAAAGAGGTGCACCGAGGTCGCTGAGTGACTAAGCTAAGCGACACAAGTGGGTGGCACAAACACCTGGCCCATCTAGGTGTGGCACTGCAGTGTCATACAGGATGGCACTTTAAAAAACTAGGCCCCAAACAGCACATGATTCAAAGGAAAAAATAAGAAGCGCAAAATGGAATTTTCTTGGGCCCTCCCATTTACCCTTATGTTGTGTAAACAGGACATGCACACTTTAACAAACAAATCTCAGCGACAGGGTCTGCCACATGACTGTGGCTAAAATGATTGGTTTGTTTGGGGCCCCACAAAAAAAGAAGCAATTAATCCCCCACCAAAAAAGAAGCAATTCATCTTTCCTTGCACAAACTGGCTCTACAGAGGCAAGATGTCGTCCTCATCCTCTGATTCCTCACCCCTTTCAGCATGTATATCCTCCTCCTCCTCACAGATTATTAATTCATCCCCACTGGAATCCACCATCACAGATCCCTATGTACTTTCTGGAGGCAATTGCTGGTAAATGTCTTCCTGGAGGAATTTATAATTAATTTTGATGAGCATTATCTTCTCCACATTTTCTGGACGTAACCTCCTACACCGATCGCTGACAAGGTGACTGGCTGCACTAAACACTCTTTCGGAGTACACACTGGAGGGCGGGCACTTAGGTAAAATAAAGCCAGTTTATGCTAGGGTCTCCAAATTGCCTCTTTTTCCTGCCGGTATACATATGGACTGTCTGATATGCCTACTTGGATGTTGTCACACAAATAAACATCCACCATTCTTTCAATGGTGACAGCATCATATGCAGTGACAGCAGACATGTCAGTAATCGCTGGCAGGTCCTTCAGTCCAGACCAGATGTCAGCACTTGCTCCTGACTTCCATGCATCACCGTCAGTGGGTGGGCTCACAAATGTTATCATTTTCCTCGCAGCCCCAGTTGCAGGAGAAAACGGAGGAGGAGCTGTTGACAGGTCACGTTCTGTTTGAGTTGACAGCTGTCTCACCAGCAGGTCTTTGAACCTCTGCAGACTTGTGTCTGCCGGAAAGAGACATCCAATGTAGGCTTTAAACCTAGGATCGAGCACTGTGGCCAAAATGTAGTGCTCTGATTTCAACAGATTGACCACCCTTGAATCCAGGCAAAGCAAATAAAGGGCTCCATCCTGAAGTCCACATACTTAGCGGAATCACTCCGTCTTTGCTCCTCCTTCAATTTCTCCAGCTGCTGGTGCAAAAACCTGATGAGGGGAATGACCTGACTCAAGCTAGCAGTTTCAGAACTGACTTCACATGTGGCAAGTTCGAAGGGTTGGAGAACCTTGCGCAATACAGAAATCATTCTCCACTGCACTTGAGTCAGTGCATTGCCCTTCCTTTGCCTATATCCATCCTCTGAAGCATATAGTGTGTTGAATTCCACCTCGTTACCACCTCTTGCTTCAGGTGATGGCAGGGCATGTTTAGGAGTGTTTGATGGCACTCCAGTCTGTGGCACGCGGTGGCACGCAGTCGCTGAATGCCGAAAGTGGCCCGCAATTTTTTGGGCCACCAACAGCATCTCCTGCACGCCCCTGTCATTTTTCAAAAAATTCTGCACAACCAAATTAATTGTATGTGCAAAACATGGGATGTGCTGGAATTTGCCCAGATGTAATGCATGCACAATATTGGTGATGTTGTCTGATATCACAAATCCCCAGGAAAGTCTAAGTGAGGTAAGCCAATGTGCGATTATGTACCTCAGTTTCTGTAAGAGGTTGTTAGCGATGTGCCTCTTATGGAAACCGGTGATACACAGTGTAGCCTGCCTAGGAATGAGCTGGCATTTGAGAGATGCTGCTACTGGTGCCGCTGCTGTAGTTGCTGTGGGAGAAAATACATCTACCCAGAGGGCTGTCACAGTCATGTTGTCCTTAGATTGCCCTGCTCCACTTGTCCACATGTCCGTGGTTAAGTGAACACTGAGAACAACAGCATTTTTCACGACACTGAGGACACTTTTCTTAATGTCCCTGTACAGTCCGGGAATCGCTTTCCTAGTGAAGTGGAATCTAGATGAAATTTGGTACCAGGGACACATTACCTCCATCAATTGTCTAAATCCCACTACACCAATGGCAGATACCGGATGCACGTCTAACACCAACATAGCTGTCAAGGCCTCAGTTATCCACTTTGCAACAGCATGACTGCTGTCATATATCATCTTCCTCGCAAAGGACTGTTGGACAGTCAATTGCTTAGTTGAAGTAGTACAAGTGGTCTTCCGACTTCCCCTTTGAGATGACTATCGACTCCCAGGAGCAGCAGCAGCAGTACCACTCAAGGATCCTCCGGATGAATCCTGGTTAGGAGAGGACTCGTCAGTCATGCCAGTGACATGGCCTGCAGGACAACTTATGTTCCTGACTGAAGAGGAAATTGACATTGAGGAAGTTGGTGGTGTGGCTTGCAGAAGCTTGGGTACAAGAGGAAGAAGGGATTTAGGTGTCAGTGGACTGCTTCCTCTCTTACCCAAAATTTCTGAACTTGACAATGACTTCTGATGAATGCGCTTCAGTTGACATACTGTATAAGGGAGGATGTTTCTAGATGGTTAATGTCCTTACCCCTACTTATTAAGGATTGACAGAGGCAACACATGGCTTGACACCTGTTGTCTGGATTTGTGGAGAAATAATTCTGGTATTTTGCCCAGGCATGACAATGGGCTTTCTCATCCACAGACAACAACTGTCTCCCACGGTGCCTGATTTAAATAAACCACATCACCATCAGAATCATCATCGTCAACTTCCCCCTTTGCGCCAGCAACACCCATATCCTCATCCTGGTGTACTTCACCAGTGGCATCTTCAATTTGAATATCAGAAACTGGACTGTGGGTGCTCCTTCCAGCACTTGCAGAGGGCATGCAAATGGTGAAAGGAGCCACCTCTTCCCATCCAGTGTTGGGAAGGTCAGACATCGCAAACGCCGACACACTTGAACTCTCCTTCGGGATTTGTGATACCATCTTAGAACACACAGTTCTTTGCTGTGCTTTTGCTTGCTTAACTCTTTTAATTTTTCTAGCGTGAGGATGAGGTCTCCCATCGTCAGGTGAAGCTGAACCACTAGTCATGAACATAGGCCAGGGCTTTGGCCTTTCCTTGCCACTCCGTGTCATAAATGGCATAATGGCAAGTTTACTTTTCTACTCAGACCATTTAAATTTATTTTTTGGGCCATTTTACAGAACTTTGGCTTTTTGGACTTTACATGCCCTCCACTATGACATTGGGCATTGGCCTTGGGAGACGACGTTGATGGCATTTCATCATCTTTGTCATGACTTGTGGCAGCAGCTTCAGCACTAGGAGGGAATAGTTCTTGATCTTTCCCTATTTTATCCTCCAAATTTTTGTTCTCCATTATTTTTCTGTAGTTATATAACAATATCCGGTACTGGAGAGCATACACATACACCACACAGGGCAAACATGTAAAAATTATTTGGATTAAATATTAACAACCCCTTTATTTGGAGTAAATAATATACAGCACAGGACAGTACCACTGAACTTATACGGCAGTACCACTGGACTGGATTTATACGGCAGTACCACTGGACATATATGGCAGTATCACTGGAATTATAAGGTAGTACCACTGGACTTATACAGTAGTCTCACTGGAATTAAATTACAGTACCACTGGACTTATATGGCAGTACCACTGAACTGGATTTACACGGAAATACCAATGGAATTATAAGGCAGTACCACTAGACATATACGGCAGTATCACAGGAATTATATGTCAGTACTACTGGACTTATATGGCAGTACCACAGGACTGGTTTTTATATGGCAGTACCACTAGACTTATAAGTCAGTACCACTGGACTGGATTTATACGGCAGTACCACTGGATTTATACGGCAGTACCACTGGACGTATATGGCAGTATCACTGGAATTATATGGCAGTACCACTGGATTTATAAGGCAGTACCACTGGACATATAAGGAAGTATCACTGGAATTATATGGCAGTACCAGTGGACTTATATTGGCAGTACCACTAGACTGGATTTATATGGCAGCACCGCTGGACTGGATTTATATAGCAGTACCACTGGACTTATATGGCAGTACCGCTCGACTGGTTTTATATGGCAGTGCCACTGGACATATATGGCAGTATCACTGGAATTATATGGCAGTACCTCTTGACTTATACGGCAGTACCACTGGACTAAATTTATACGGCAGTACCACTGGACTTATACAGCAGTACCGCTCGACTGGATTTATATGGCAGTGCCACTGGACATATATGGCAGTATCACTGGAATTATATGGCAGTACCACTTGACTTATATGGCAGTACCACTGGACTAAATTTATATGGCAGTACCACTGGACTTATACAGCAGTACCACTTGACTGGATTTATATGGCAGTACCACTGGACTTATATGGCAGTACCACTGGACTGGATTTATACAGCAGTATCACTGGATTTATGTGGCAGTATTACTGGACATATATGCAGTATCACTGGAATTATATGGCAGTACCAATGTACTTATACAGCAGTACCACTGGACTGGATTTATATGGCAGTACCACTAGACTTATATGGCAGCAGCACTGGACTTGATTTATATGGCAGTACCACTGAATTTATATGGCAGTACCACTGGACATATACGGCAGTATCAGTGTAATTATATGACAGTATCACTGGACATATATGGCAGTATCACTGGATTTATACGGCATTATCACTGGACATATACAGCAGTATCACTGGACTTTTACGGCAGTACCACTGGAATTGATTTATATGGTAGTACCACTTGACATATATGGCAGTATCACTGGAATTATATGGCAGTACCAATGTACTTATACAGCAGTACCACTGGACTGGATTTATATGGCAGTACCACTGGACTTATATGGCAGTACCACTGGACTGGATTTATACGGCAGTACCACTGGACATATATGGCAGTATCACTGGAATTATATGGCAGTACCAATGTACTTATACAGCAGTACCACTGGACTGGATTTATATGGCAGTACCACTAGACTTATATGGCAGTAGCACTGGACTTGATTTATATGGCAGTACCACTGAATTTATATGGCAGTACGACTGGACATATACAGCAGTATCACTGTAATTATATGACAGTATCACTGGACATATATGGCAGTATCACTGGATTTATACGGCAGTATCACTGGACATATACAGCAGTATCACTGGACTTTTACGGCAGTACCACTGGAATGGATTTATACGGTAGTACCACTGGAGTTATACAGCAGTACCACTGGACTTATACAGCAGTACCACCATATACGGCATGTATCACTTGAATTATATGGCAGTACCACTGGACATATATGGCAGTATCACTGGAATTATGTGGCAGTACCACTGGACTTATATGGCAGTACCATTGAACTGGATTTATATAGCAATAAAACTGGACTTTTACTGCAGTACCACTGAACTGGATTTATACAGCAGTATCTCTGGATTTACATGGCAGTACCACTGGACATATACAGCAGCATTACTGGAATTGTGTAGCAGTACCACTGGATCTATATGGCAGCACCACTGGACATACACTGCAGTATCACTGGAATGAAATGGCAGAATCAATTGATTTATACGGCAGTACCACTGGACTGGATTTTTATGGCAGTGCCACGGTACTGGATTTATATGGCAGTACCACTGGACTTATACAGCAGTACCACTGGACTGGATTTATACATCAGTACCACTGGACATATATGGGAGTATCACTGGAATTATAGGGCAGTACCACTAGACTTATACAGCAGTACCACTGAAGTGGATTTATACGCCAGTACCACTGGACTTATATGACAGCACCACTGGACTGGATTTATATGGCAGTACCACTGGACATATACACCAGTATCACTGGAATTATATGGCAGTATCATTTATATGGCAGTACCACTGGACATATGGTAGTATAACTGGAATTATATGGCAGTACCACTGGAGTTATATGGTAGTATCACTGGACTGGATTTGTACAGCAGTACCACTGTACATATATGGCAGTATCACTGGATTTATATGGCAGTATCCCTGGATTTATACAGCAGTATCACTGGACTGGATTTATACGGCAGTACCACTGGATTAATACAGCAGTACCATTGGACATGTATGGCAGTATCACTGGAATTATACGGCAGTACCACTGGACATATATAACGGTATCACTGGAGTTACACAGCAGTATCACTGGACTGGATTTATATTGCAGTACCACTGGATTTATACGGCAGTACCACTGGACATATACAGCAGTATCACTGGATTTAAAGATGGAGCCACAGTCATCTTGGTTTCTGTGCTGCGCTTAGGCACACCATGGTTTATTAGCATAAGCCTTTCATCTATTGTTCTCAGCTGCAATACAATAAGAGAGAATAATACAGCAGGGGATTAAGTCATTACAGCAGGGGATTAAATCTGACTGCCCTGGCTCACTTAAATTTATTAAAGGCCAAGATAAAGATGGCTCTATCTGTATATGACAGAACCATTGGACATATACAGCAGTACCACTGGACTGGATTTATATGGCAGTATCACTGGACATATATGGCAGTATCACTGTACATATATGGCAGTATCACTGGATTTATGCGGCAGGACCACTGGATTTATACAGCAGCACAGGGACAACACCACTGTACTGATGCATGACAACACAGCACCACTGCAATGGACTGGATTTATACAGCAACACTGGACATATGGCAGCAGAGGACACCACCACTGTGACTGGACTGATGAAGCATAAGACACTACACTGGACTGAGCAGCACAAGACAGCACTGGATTGATTCGCCACCCCACTTTCGTGCATAGACACAGGGCGGAGACACGTCCTCTCGCTACACTCTCCAAAAGTTAAAATGGCGGCGATGCTTGGCTCCTTGTGTGGATTCCAAAACCTGTGAGAATCTAACAGCAGGATGATGATGTTTTGCTTCGTTCTGGTTTCCGAATCTGGCGGGAAGTCCCGAGCCGGGAGCAGATCGGGACTCAAGACGTGAAGTTCATTAGGGTCCGGTCCTCTGAGAACCGATCACGCTAATCTCTAGTCAAAAGATATAATAGACATTAAGCATATAGTAGGTTCTCAGCATTAGCATGTTTAATAATGCAGAAGGTACTGTATAGGTTAGTGTTTAGACTTTTATTAGAGCTAAATCATTATGACCAGTCTACAAGAGGGGCTGATTGTTCATAGGGCTAAAAGGCAAGTTTCCTGGTGGGCAGATGTGTAAGTGGGGAGAGAGAAGTGAGAAGCCTTTACGCAGCTCAGCAGCTTTTCCATGTCTTTTCAAATGCATGTAACAAATATCTCTGAAATTCTATTATCAGATCAAGTATTGTTACAGGTAATAGTCAGTGTGCTGGTGGGATACCGGAGGGGGGGGGGGTGGGGAGGAAGCACCCACCCTCTCTGTATGCCATTTCTGTGTGGTTACAGGGGTAGTTGGCTAATCAGATGCAGATGTAATGTAATATGGACATGCTGCTGAAAGTGGCTGCACACAGAGACAATGAATTGCTCCCATTAGAGGCCATACTCAGACAAATGATCTGCACCTAGCTGGGTAATGTTTCATTGGTGGCATCTAAAGATACACAAAGCATGATTGCAGTGTATGTAGACACTGGGGGTGGGAGTCTCAGTTCTTGCATATTTGGATGCACAAATATACACTAGGAAACTGCACTGTAGTGTCATTAGCATAAAGTCACAGACACAACTGCAGCAAAAGATGCAAGGAAGGTCACAACTGTCCAACTCAGAGTCAGACCCTATGAAGAGGAATCCTGCCTCCTCAACAGACACCACCACCACAACAGACCCCGCCCCCATTAGGGCTGATTACATCATTTTCATAGGCTTGTTTTCTATTCTAATCCACCCCTGGTCTACAAGGTTAGTGATATTGAGCTAGAAATATGTGCCGGACCACTTTTGCTGGTTTTGATTCTAATTCGTCATCTGGTTTCGGTTTTGGGTTTTGGCAGTGACTGTTTTTGATTTTGGTATTGTATGTTTTCCAACAGCTAAAATCACATAATTTGGACCTTTTTTTTCCTAGTGTATTATTAACCTCAATTGCAAAAGTAATTTCCACTCAATTTTATCCACCTCTCAGTTCACAATATTGCCAACCCAGGGCAAAGGCTGACTGGCTAAGCTAAGCAACAGAGCAATGGCACAAATGCATGGCAGTAATTTCTGTTTAAAAATGTTTGACAAATTAGTAATGTGTTAGCAATAACCAAGTACTTTCAATAAAACAACACAGACATTTACTAAGAATCATGTGCAGAATATCATTGCTCTAAAGTAATAGTTAACAAGCTGCAAAAACAAAAAACTAAACCATGTGTAAAATTGCAACAACAGATGTGGATGCTCCTTACACAAGTGCACATTCCCCCAGCACATGGCTATTCTCAGTGCCTAACAAATTCCCCCAGCACATGGCTATTCTCAGTGCCCAATCTGCATGTCAGATACAGTGCGGGTCAGATACAGTGCAGGTCAGATACAGTCTGGGTTGTATACAATGCAGGTTGGAAAAAGTGCAGGTCAGTTACAGTGTGGGTCTGATACTGTCTGGGTCAGATACAGTGTGGATTGTGTACAGTGCGGTGCTGGATACAGCACAGGTTGGTTACACTGTGGGTCAGATACATTGTTGATCAGATACAATGCAAGTCAGATACAGTGAGGGTCGGATACAGTGCAATAGGGTCGGATAAAGAGTAAGTCAGATACAGTGCAGGTCGGATATAGTGCATGTCAGATACAGTGTGAGTTACAGTGTAGGTCAAATACAGTGTGGGTCAGACACAGTGCAGGTTGGATACACCAATAGTGCACTTACTGTGACAGAGGGTGCTGGCATTGTCCTCATTGTGGTGGGGCCACTGGTGTCCTCAGTGCCTAGGGTGCCAGTTATGTCTGTAGTGTGGGGGTTCCGTGGTGTCCTCAGTGAAGGAGTGCCAGTGATGTCAGCAGTGTGGGGGTGAAAGTGGTGTCCTTAGTGAGGTGGTGCTAGCAATGTCAGCAGTGTGCAGGTGCCAGTGGTGTCAGTAGTGTGGTGACCAACATCTTGCTGTGCTGACTGCTTTGACCATTGAAGTCATTAGGGAAATGTGGATTGGCTGAGAGCCGCGAGCAATGGCACGCTCAGCCAATCAGCATACAGCACATTGAATTTAATGGGATTTTGGAGTCCAGAATCCGATAGTGGGAGAATGGTGTTTTGCCGCAAACCCTACTTCCGATTGCCTTAGATCACAGACGTTTGGAGCAGTTTAGATTTCCTGTGGTTTGGAATTTAGATTTTTAATACAAATTTTGGATTTCAAATATTACATGATTTTAGCTGTTTTTATCCATTTTCAACAAGTCCAAAACCTCAGTTTTGGATTTTAATTCCAAATTCCAAACCAAAACACCTAAGGGTGGATTTACACAGCCAAAACAAGATCACAATGATGAAATTAGAAACAAAACAAAACCATGACACTCCGTGCACATCTCTACTTGCAGTTCCTTAAATTCATGATCTTATCCAGGGATGTTTTGTGAACATTAATTGAGCTTAGAGGGCAAAAAAAGCATTTATGAGCTACAGTATTGCTGGGAAACGGGTATTCTGTCACTTTGCCAATATTCAGAATGTTCACACCAGCACAGCATGTCAACACACAATTTTAGTACTATGATTAGGCTTCAGTTAGGGTTAGTGTTGTATTAAGGTTAAGGTTAGGCTGCAGTTAGAGTTAGGTTTAGAGTAAAAGTTAACAGGAAATACCATTGTTGACATGCCGACTATCGACATTCACAATGTCAGCATTCTAGAAATGCTTACCTTATATACTGTGTCAGCATTGTGAATGTCAACATAGAGATATCAACATTCTGTAGATGTCCAAATTCTAAATGTTGATATTCAGAATATGACAACATAAAGCTGTCAACATTCTGAATTCTGAAATCTTTCACAATTATAAAAAAGGGTAGAGTTGTCTCATTAAATACTCACAAATTTGTGTCTAAAAAACCCCCCATTAAAGGTAAAAAGCAAACTTTGTGTTCACAAACCCCTGATGAGAGTTAAGGGGTGTCCACATTAGCTTTGTGTGAGTCTGACATTTATCATACTGTACTTGTAGAAAAGCCTCTTTTGCCACCTTTCACTATTTCTGCAAGTGTGGGAATAAGCACTACAAGTAAACTTGGTGAAAATGGCATAATAAAAATTAAGGATGCTAGAGTGGACATGGAACAGGATGAGGGGGATATTTGTGTACTATATGACATTAATGATGATGATGAGGATGTTGATGATGTTGTTTGTGACCGTCAGTGGCAGTAGTTCTTCTCCATAACATGAAAAAAGAAATTGTGATGTCTAGGCATAAAACCAAAAGTGTCACCTCTTGGATGTGGGATTATTTTTACCCAAATCCTGCCAATGTTTACGAAGGCATCTGCTATATTAGTGTAACCCTTTTCCCTTAGTACTAAAAGATGAGAGTAGGGCAAATATTAGATAAAAGTAGTACTAAGGGATGGTTTCCCACAGCTGTGCCTCCACTCAAGCTATTTGCCGTAATAATCAGTGTAAGGCCTGCTTGAGTAAGCCTTACCTGTATTTGGTCATAGTCTTTATTTGATATCAGATATACTTATTTATTATTATACATTAATGTACCTTGTTCCCTGTCTTCTTTGCTATTCCAGGTTCTTTCGACTCGATTGTCCCCAAGATGGATCAAGCGATTGAACAATAGTGGTAAGTATAACAAGTCAATGCTTTAATACCTTATACCGAACACATCAAGTACAATACTATACCAATTACATTGAGTAAGATACTTTGTATAAATAAAACATTAGACAAATATCAATGCATGCAATACACAAAAAGTTATAATCAAAAGAAATGACGCCTCTGAGCGCCAGAGTCACCCGGGTACTCTCAGTAAAGTAGTGCACTTTTAATGGTAACTATTACCCCTTTACTCAGGAACAGAGAATAATACCAAAATTACTTAGCTCAGTTTTTTCCTAACGAGTGGATATAAAATGATGCTAGCAATCCTTAGTGTTCCTCTATGTCATTTGAGCAGTCTTGAGCAGTTGGGAGAAAGGCAGAGTCCAAGTATCTCTTGAATATACACAGGTAACAATATTGGCCGTTAACTGACACAGTTAGTATATAGAAGCTTGACCACCTTTTTCCTCAGTAGGCTGAAAACAAGATAAACTTCAGTAGACTGACGAATGTAATTTCTACATGCAATAGTGGTTATATTATGTTGTGTTGAGATTCTTCCTCCTCTTAGAGCAGACAATCCGTATATCTTTGCTCACTATTTTGGATTTAGATATACAAACTATATTTTACAGTATTAAATCTGTTCTGTTCCACTGCACTTGGAAATCAGTGCTACTAGAAGAGGTTCCGCCTCCCTTTTGTACTGGAGTAGCACTTTAAACAGACGTAGGTCCCTGGCTATAAGGGTAGATTATAGTCTTAATCAGTTCTATTCTTAATATATTAATACTGAGGGTTTATTGGTTTATTATGTTTATTATCCAGCAACATTTTCCAGTCTATTGTAATCTGCTCTGTGGCATATAATGTAGCTGGGTAGCATGTAACACAGATGAAAAGTCTTACTTTTCCACTTCACTTATTCCTGTTTTTAAGGTCATTGTGAAGCACTTCCCCAATATACTTAATATACTCCCCCAGCCCTATAGTCTACTGCTTACAAGTGCGTGGGAGTTTTCTGTTCAGGTTTTCCTCTTTTTTTCATTAGCTCTATATGAAAGAAGGAAAGGCTAAGGCTGGTGGCGTCATCATTTTGTCATGGTACCCCGCCTACTTATGCTGCCTCTCCGCCTCTTGGTTTAGCCACACCTATTATTCAGCAGAGCGTTAAACTGCAGGAGGATCCTAGGATCCCTGATCTGACCTGATTTCCGTGCTGTTGAGAAAGGTAAGGAGAATCAGCTTCACTTTGGAGACGACTACAACCCCCGGGTTAATGGATCTCTCCGTCGCTGCGCTGTTTTCCTCTCTCCTCCGGAGTTAACTGCTTATCAGCCGCTCACAGACCTGAAGCCAGTCTCTCTCTCTTAGGGCTTAGTCATTCTCCCTCAATGCGCTCCGATGCGCTCCGTACTCTGATGCTGACCGTCTTTTTCTATGCCCGTCAGAGACTCTCTCCCTCCTCCGTCCTCTTCAGCGGGGGGTTCAACCGTTTTTTCACCCGCCGCTGGCTCTCCCTCTTATAGCCTCTCCTCCTGCTCGCGGTCTCCCTCCTCGCTCCTCTCACTGGTTACTTTTCCAGCCTCGCCCCCCCCCGTCCTCTTCTCCCGCGTGGAGCTCCAGAAGCTTCCCGTCCTCTTCTCCCGCGTGGGGCTCCAGAAGCTTCCCCAGTTTGTCCCCCAGTAAATAATACACACACATTGTGTATAACATATATAATATACATGGGGCCAATTCATCAATTACATTATAAGTATAAATACCAAGACAGCAGCCATGTATACATTTGACATATTAATAACAATATATTGAGCAGGGAGCTACATTAGTGAGACCAAATTCAATAGAGGTAGAGACGTTAACCATCTAGGCCCCTTTGCCATGTTACATAATTTGTGGCGAGTTCATGAATTGTATTTTACTAAATTATAATATTTTATAATTAACACCCTCATCATCAACCTCCTTATTAGTAGAGATGAGCGGGTTCGGTTATACTCGGATTTACTTGGATTTACCTGAATCTCCTTATTGGCTATCGGACATCACGTGTTTTGGATAGCCAATAAGAAAAATCCAGAAAATAAGAAATGGCGATAATTCTGGCATAAAGAACAGAGTAAATCCAAACCAGCTCATCTCTACTTATTAGCAGTGGTGCAAGTAAGCGAGTAGGCTCGGGTACGGAGTACCCTTAAGAATTTGGCAGCGGGTATGCAGTACCACCTGCCACACACTTTGCCATTGCCACAATTATAAGTGCCACAAAGCAACAAGACCATGGTGCTTGGCAGCATGACAGTTGCTCTCACTTTGTCAGGGTTACTGGGAGCATGACAGTTGCTGTATTTTCCTGTTATTATGGAGGCATTACTATATATTGTTATTAAATTGGGGGCATTACTATATATTTCTATTATACTGGAAGTATCACTATATATTTCTGTTATACTGGAGGAATTACTATATATTTTTAGCCTTGCCTCCAGAACTCCCCCCAAAAAGGGGCTGTGTCATGTAGTCACCCCCACTAGCAGCATGTGGCCATGCCCTATCACAACACATGACCACGCCCATTTTTCCATCACTCGGTACCCATAAGAAAATATTTCTACTTGCAACACTGTTTATTAGTGATCAGAGGTAGTTCTTTCATAAAATTGTTTTGTGGGGGCCCAAACAAGCCATGCACTTCAGCCACAAAAGTGGCAGTCCCTGTCAGTGAAGTGCTTGATTTGTTAAACTGTGTATGTTCTTTTTAATATTGAACATGATGGTGGTTTGGAGGACCCAAGGACAATTCCATCTTGCACAACTTTTCTTTTCGGCAACTGCTGTGTGGTAATGTTTCATTAGAGTATATGTGCTTTAAACTGCCGTGTGTTTGTGCAGATGCTCTGTTGTTTAGTAATCACCAAGTTTGCTGCAACCTTTGGCCAATATTGGTGAAAACTATTTTATGAGCTTTGAGGTGGTTATATGTGACTAAAAATGAATGTAGGAACAAAAACAGGCCCAAATTGCATGATTTTAGCAGTTTAAAAAAAGAAGATATATCCAACAGTAAAACCAAAAAAATTGAGGGTGGTTTTGTTAAAACCAAATCCCTACAACAAATTAGAACCAAAACCAAAACATGGGGAGTCGGTGCACATCTCGAATGAAAACAACCAGTAAAGAAAAATGCAAGTAAATCACTTACTGTATGTATGAAAACAAACAGTAACAAACACATGGAAAGAATACATTGTACTGTAAAATGCAAATATTTAAAACAATGTCTTTATATTCACTTACTTCTTCTGATCACTTATGTATATTTTTGTCATTGTGTCATGCATTGAAACTCTTAAGAAAATATATAAATATTTTTTTTTGCTATGTCAGTTCACATGGAAGTGATAAATAAAATCCAGCTGTGTTACTAGAATAAAAGAAATACTAATAACACATTGTGGCAGTTATGTTAATTAGAATGACTTAACACTATAGAAGCATTGCATTAGTAAAAGAATCCTTTATTATAGCAGTGCCAAAGAAAATAAATATAGGCTATTAGGTTTCAGACAAATGAAACACTTCTAGAAAATGTGATGGGATATGTCAGTTCTGTGCATTTCAATCACTTCCAAGAGTTATAATTACTATTTTCCATAACCTGTACATAGCTCTTTCCTCCAATTAATAGCACATCACTACTACATCAGACCTTTTCTAGTACCAGTACCATGTCTTAAAATTTGTTTTTAATATTATTATTTGAAAACAATGTCTTGTGTAAACTGTTACTGTTTTTGAATAATGTATCACGCAGACCAATATACTAATATATAAAATGAATGTCCTCATATAATTCATAGCACCATGTATTAGGTATAGCTACCATAACATCCATATTATGCTATAATGGAAAGATTATTTACAGTATAATACATCAGTGTGGTATAAAAAGATGGCAGCAAAATTAGAGATGTGTGGGTTCTAATTTACTCGGTACTTAATGCCATAATTAACGAGAGTTTGGATTTATCCAGATTTTTCTTATTGGCTGTCCAAAACATGTGATATCCAAAGCCAATAAGATGTTTTGAGATCCGGGTAAATCTGGGGGAAACCGGGCAAATCCGAACCCAAACATCTCTCACCAAACTGCATGTCGAAATAGTAACATTCTCAATGTCGACACTTACATAATGTCAACATTGCCAGAATGTCAACATTGTGAATGCTGTCATTTTATTAGTGCTAATTCAAAATGGCTAGCAAACTCTCCAGTGAAGATTGCCCATGCTATAATAAAGATCTGGCATGCTGTTTTTATGTATATTCTGAGATGTCTGTGATCTTTAGCTAAAACTACTTAGAGCTACAGAGTACCAGTGAGCAACTGTAGTTTTGGGAAAAGGGGCAATTATAGGCTAATCACTTGACAAGTGGGTTATGTAAGCCACAGGTCATGGTAAACACTCGTAAAAGTGGGTCAAGGAGCGAGTGGGCAGAAAGAACTGATGCTAAGCAGGGATAGCCAGTCCTCTCAAGCAGCTTTGAGGCATAGGTGAAAAGAGAGATAGAGCAGTACTTTTATTACAGCAAATTAGTTGAAATGGTTTGTTAAGTAAATATTTTATTATTGAATCTTAATGACATAAGTACCACTCCTAGTTCTTTTGCATTATTGATGGAAATCTTCATATACAACATAATTAGCTGGTAATTGGTTGACCTGTTCAATACAATGTCATGCACCAGGGTTCTCTAAGAAACACTTCACTTTGTTTAATATAATTATATTTAAAAAAAACATTTTTTATTAAGTCAAGCAAAATGCAAACTGTTTACCAAAGAAAAAAGAAATTAAGAAAGGTCCACGCCTCAACCTATGGTGCAGTTACAAATTACCACGGTTGTCATCTACAGCTTAAAGACAGAAGTACAAAAAAAGAACAATGTAATTTAATGTAGCTATTTAGGATAACAATCTGTCTTTACCAGTCCTCATGTAGTTGCAACATATGTGTTATCTTGATAGCCTACATTCCATTTAAAGTAATAGTTCATAACTAATAACTGTTATTTTAAAGTAGAGTATAAGTTAGAAAGATAATATTAGTGTCTGGTTGCTATTTAATATTGAGATATTGCAACTGTAGAACACTGGTAAAGAAAGACTGGTATCACTGGCGTATTTATAACGGGTGCAGTGTGTGCAGGGGGGTCCAGGGGTGCCCACACCACACACCCTGCACCCACTAATAGAAATATTTACCCTCCAGAGTCCCATGGTGCTGCAGCAGCACTGCTGAAATCACTGGGAAAATGGAAGGACGCCATTTTCCCGGTGTGTTGTGCATGCGCAGTAGGTAAATCACTGGAAAAATGGCTGACGCGCCATTTTCCCGGAGATCTGCACATGCAAGCGTGGCTCCATCTGTATGTGATTTTGTATGTTTCATTGCCAATTTTTGGAAAAAATACAAAACTTAAACTAAAACCATGCACATCTCTAATCATTTCATGTCATTTTACTCAAAGGTAAGGTACATATATAGGATGGAAAAACAGAGCCTGTGCAATTATATGAGATGTAATATGCTGTATCCCATTTGTCAGAGACTTTTGAAAAGGGGAAGGTGAGTTACAGCATCACAAGCACAGAAGAAAACAGAATTAGTACATCATCTGCTATCAGAACTTTATCTTTGAAAACACCCTGCTGAATATAGCAGCACAAAGTGACATAAAAGGAGAGCCACTGATAGAGTGCTATTTAATGCAGATAACAAAAGGTACCTGTATATATAGTATATGATGCCCACAGTGACTGGGAGAAGTGGTGGGGGTCCATTGTGCGCACAAAGTTACCCCAACAGGAGGTTCGATGCGTGTTTTGTCATAGGCTTGTTCATGAAAGCTCAGAGTTTCCATAGATGGCTGGGAAGTAAATACTAATGCTGGACCAATTGTGAAGCATAATTGATGGTGGACGTACATGGGAGCCAATCAGTATAAGCCCTTTTGCCAACCAATGAGTTATATAGTGTGAAGTGATTGACATGCTTATGTCCAGTCAAATCCCATGTATAGAATATAGTGGGCATGTACTGTAAAAGCCTCACAATGATCAGGGGACAAATACTTTGTACATTTGTAAACATAGCCCATTGGACTATGCTTTGCTGGAGCATATCATAGGAACTGAGAAACAGGAGAATGCAAAGCTGGGTTTAATATGGTTATACTGTAGCTGAAACAAGTGTAAAAGGTTGATACTGAACAGTGGTTAGAACTTGTAATAACAAGACATGATATAATTTGAAAACAAAATGACAAATTAATAAAACAATAAAAAATAATATTGTATATCTGAAGCCTTGATCATATGATATGTGACATGTATTACATGTAAAAAATGGAGCTATAACTATCCTGAGGTAGGAAAATGAAGGAAATTAGAAATGTCCAAGTGTGTCCCATCTTTCATGTAATATGTCACACCATGCCTCAAGAATGGCAACAGTATATGAGCAACCATAATAATAGTAACAATTTGCAGTTCATCAGTCTTGAAATAAGTCTGTTACACAGCAGAGCATTCAGTAGACAAGGAGCAGGCAAAAATGTGATCCAGTAAGCAAAGTTTTGTACACAGCAGAAAAGATATTCAGCAGATAAGGAGCAGGCAGAAGGTACTCAAATAACAAAGTAATCTAATAACAGAAAAAGTTGGTATATAACAGAACAGGTCTTTAGAAAATAAGAAGCAGGCTGAGGGATAATCCATTGGAATGCAAAGTCAGTAGCTGGGCATGCACAGTATTCAAAGGTAGAGCAAACACCTAGCACTGATTGCTAGGTGAATTTTCCCAATAAAACATTAGGGGGTGTACATTTTTGACCAAACAGTTTGAATAGTTGCACATGTGCAGTTATATTCCCATTCACATTCAGATGTGGTTCAGCTGTATGTGAACACATATTGAGACAAGCTTGCTGCTTTTGACCTACAGTTGTGGAAAACCTAATAGATCTCTGGTTAAGATATGAACAATTGGGGGCGTGGCTTAACGCTAGAGGAGAGCAGTCGCAGCTCTGCATAGCTCCTGCTTTAAATACCATCTTTTCACCCTCCTAGCCCGCACAAACTCATCCCCCTGCTCCATACCCCTATTACCTGCACTCTCCCAACCCCCCTGCTGCTTAACACCGGGGGCCGCGGAATCAGGGAGCACACTATCAGCTCCCGCGGATTGCGGCCCGTTGCTGCCTCTCACGCCGGGGCCTCGATTACGCAGACGACCCGCCGGACTTCCGGAAATGCGGCGGGGACGGAGCCCGGACCCTGCTCACCTCTCCCGGGGCTCTCTGGCCGGCTTGTGGCCTTCGGCCGGCCCCGCAGATCCTGTGACCATCAACACCCGCGGGAGGCTCCAGTCAGGCGGCCGGCTGATCACTCCCTGCACGGAGACCCGGCGGCCATCTTCCTTCCTGCTCCCACTATACCATACGAGCACACAGGCTGCCGCAGACCCGGGGAGTGGACACCTGCGGATATCCCACACACCCCACACCTCGCTGGCTTATCTTACTGACGCCTGGACCCTGGGGAGCCGGGGTCTCTTCTCACTGACGGAGGGGGAGGGGTCCCGGCAGCCATCTTCTATCTCGCTGCGGCGAGACACATTGCCGTGCAGTGCCAGTGACCTGGAGACGAAGAATCTCCGCAGCACACCCTCTGTCCCTGCTGTCTCTCCTCATTGCAGCTTTGGGGTTGCGGGACTGTACTGAGGCCGCAGCCTCTGTGGGAGACCGTGCCGCTGCACCACCACCGGAGTGTCGGGCTACCGGGACATAGCCTATCACACCTGAGGCCACGGACGCCGACTCCTCTGCCGTGGGTGCTCGCTGGAGCGGAGACCCCCGGGTGTCATCGCCCCGGCTGGGGCGCCCCCATTCTGGTTATGCTCCCGGTCGTAGAGTCGGATGAAAACCAGGGCCCTCAATCCCGGCTACCGACTGATTGGATTCCAGGTGGCCCCGCTCTGTAAATAACCGGGCCTGCCTGGCCCACCGAGCAGTACCCCCTCCAATTTCTTCACCCGGAGTGGCCTTATGTATGCCAGTGAGGACCCTACACCTGCCACCCGAAGGCTTCTACATATACTCCCCCCTCTTTCCCTCCCCCCCTTCCCCCCCGGCTCACGGAGACTGTCGGTCATCTAACCCTATTTCAGCCAGAAGTAGCACGGTGTCTGAGACGGAGGGAGAAGGGAGCTGCACCAGCCACTCAACAGTGCGGTGAGAAACTCTCCCCTGCCTCCCCCTGGCTTGCCTCTCCATACCTGCGGCTTCGCATATCCCTACCCCCCACTTACCTTTACTGGCTCCTGGACTACACCTCTGCTGCGAGGCTCCCACGCCTCACACCTCCCTTCCTCCTGGTGCTCCATAACCAAAATGAAAGTGCACTGAGTGTATTTGTTTAATATGTGAGGCCCGCTACACCTTTCACTGCTTTGGTTCTCTACGATTGGCTACTTCATATCTCTTCAATTCTCCCTGCATGGAAAAGTTCCTGATTCCTTTGCCCGTGATGTCCGCAGGCAATACTCAGCACTCCCGAGATGACACCCCCTGTGGCGACTCATCCGACTCTGATCACTCAACTACGCCCTCAGTATCCCAGCGATACCGCAAATCACGACCGCCTACCAAACGACCTAAAAATGAAACACAAAGACCTGATAGCGGTCTTGGGCCCGCTCTTAGATGAGAAGCTAGCGGGCATTAAGGAAGCCATCGAGTCCTCTTCGACTTTGCTGAGTCAACATTCCACCCGCCTGGATGAAGCAGAACAAAGGATATCAACACTAGAGGATAATCTGGAGGATGCGCAACGCTCTTTACATGCCAAGCAGCTGGAGGTTTCTGACCTATCAGAGAAGCTTGATGACCTCGAGAATCGCAGCCTGCGTAACAACCTGAGGGTCAAAGGCATCCCTGAATCTGTGAAGGGTCGTGAACTCTTGGATCTCCTCTCATCAGGCATTCCGACACAGCTCTCCATGGATCTAAAAGGAGTCCCTCTTGTTATCGAGAGAGCCCATAGAATAGGCCCCGAAAGAAAAAATTCTTCAGAACGCCCTCGCCCGGTCATCATGCGGATACTGAACTATGCGGACAAAGCGAGACTTCTAGACCAGTACCGTAAAGCTGCCAGCCTTTACATCAATGGAGAGCGCCTCCTCATCTTCCAGGACTTTTCCGCATCAGTAGCCGCTAAACGCAGAGAATTTGCTCCAATTTGCAAGCATCTCTTTACCGCGAAGATCAAGTTTTCATTGCTCTATCCTGCCCGCCTCAGGGTTTTCGAAGATGGTCGGCCGCGTTTCTTTGAGGACCCTGGGGAAGCCAAGCTTCACTTCACCATACCTGACACTTGATCACCACGTGACTATACCTGTCGATAGCTCACCGATGCTCGAGTCTACATTCGGGCCTCACATACAGTTTATTGAAGAGTGTACCTAACACACACTCTTTTTTTTTTTTTTGGGGGAGCACATTTGTGACATCTGTACAATTTAATATACAGTAATAAAACATTTTTTTTTGTAAACACATTTTATTGTATTTTCACAGTTGTACAGATTCTGCAGTAACAATGATAGACACTCTTCATAACAGGAACAAGACAATCGGCTAATTGGTCTGATATTCAAGTATTGAGCGAGAGTATCATCTCTTCTGAAATCTGGGAATTTGTTATGACATAACAGACAGGGTAAACGACAAGACAGGAACAAAAATGGATTGAGTCAAGAGGATGGGGAGGGGAAACAGGATGTAAAGGGATGGAGTAGTATATGGGGGGATAGACCTGGGATACCAGTGTACAGTGTATTATAAGCAAATGGTTAGCATATGGATACAATCTTAAACTGTAAGGGGTAAGGAGCGATAGATTGAGTATATAAGGCCTTAATACTGTAGAAAAGTCAAGGTTAAAGGTATCCCTTAACTAGGTGGAATATTTGGAGGCAATCCGCAATCAAAGTGGGATTGTATTCTGGACCAGTCTTGGTTCCCAAAGTAAAGGGAGAAAGTTCGTTTGGACTGGGCATCCAATGAATCCAGAAATGAGTCCCATTTAATGTGGTATGTGGAAAGAGACAATGGTTCATTGAGAAGAAAAGATTTCATGTCAAAATACATCAACTGGAGAAGACGAGACTTCAACTCCAGTATAGTGGGAGCTGTTTTTTTAATCCAATGAAGTAGAACTAACTTTTTTGCCAAAGTTAAAATAATGACAAGGAAGGGTATTCGTGAATGGGGTCTAGGCCTCAACACCCAGTCGTCGAACCAAAATAATAAACATGCTTCAGGTGAAGGTAAGATTGAGACTTTGAGAATTTCTTTGATATATCCTATTACCTTGCACCAGAATCTATATATATTTTGGAACACCCCCAAAAACAGTGATAGAATTTTGCATTAGACATAGAACATTGCATGCAGACACCTGGTTCATTACCTGACATGTGTTTCCTCTGGGCGGGAGAAATGTAGGCTCTATGAATAAATCTAAAGTGAGTTTCTTGTAAGTAGGCAGATTGCAGATGTTTAGAGTACGCTAAGTATTGGGTAAACGTGAGATCATAGCCTGTAATGAGAGAGGGTATGTCCGTGACCCAGCTGCAGAGTATTTTATTTGAAAGTTGGGTGACCTCTGGTTTAGCAGAAATGAGCCGGGGATAGATGTAATTAAGTCTGTACCCTATGGATGAGCGAGATTGTAGGAGATGGAGAATGATGTGTGTATTGGACGGGGTGGGGACCTGGCGAGGGAGAGATTGTGCATAATGTCTGACCTGGAGGTATAGGTAAAACATGCTGCTGGGAAGGAAGAATTGGTCCTGGAGATCAGCAAAGGGGATGACATTGCCACCTGGGTCAAAGACCTTGTTCACGAGAGCCACACCCTTACGTCTCCAAACCCGGAACGCGGGGTTGTTCAGGGAGGGAGAGAAGTCCGGGTTACCCCATAGGGGAAGATAGGGGGAGTACCGAAAATCTCTTTTCAGTTTCTTGTGAAGGCTTATCCAGTTAATGTAAGTATCGTGGAACATGATATTTGAATACACTGAGGGAGGGATACTTGACGATTTGAGGTGTAGTAGTGCTGCGGGGGAGAGGGGAGCGAAAATGGCATTGTCCAGTGCTACATCTGTGAAGGTGGAGTCGTCTAACAACCAGTCACCAGCATAGCGGAAGAAAACAGCGGTGGTATAGGCTTTGAAATCAGGGATCCCTAGGCCTCCCAGTTTTTTGGGAAGCATAAGTTTGGCCAGGGCAATACGGGGACACTTTCCATTCCATAAAAATGAGGAGATGGCAGAGTTAATGGAGAGAATATCCCCATTGGAGAGAGCAATAGGGAGCATTTGGATCATATAAAATATTTTAGGCAATATAACTGTCTTTACCGCCGCCGCCCTCCCCAATAGAGATAAAGGAAGATGGCTCCATGACCGCATCAAGGCAGTCACTTTTTGGATAATATGGGAGTAATTTGCCTTATATAAGTCCTCTACCCGTCTGGTGACATGGACCCCAAGATATTTGATTTGAGACAAACTAATCTGAAATCGGGAGAAGGCTGGGGCAGATGCTAGGTCCAAATATATGAACCTATCGGCATCAATTCTGACTTTTCTACATTAACTTTATAGCCGGAAATTAATCCGAAGGCTTCGATCAGGGCCATAATGTGTGGAATCGAGGTAAGCGGGTCCATGACAAAGAGCATATCGTCTGCATAAAGGGAAACTTTTAATATGCAGTTGGAGATTGTTATACCTTTAAAACCAGATGAGTTGCGTAGGAGAATGGCAAGTGGCTCTATGGCAATTGCAAAGAGGAGAGGGGAAAGAGGGCACCCCTGTCGTGTGCCTCTGTGCAGGGGGAAGCGGTCCGAAATCTGGCCGTTACATAGTATCTGCGAGAGGGGATTAGAGTATAAAAGTTTAATATACGAGATGAAAGTGGAGGAAAACCCAAAGGTAGACATGGTATTGAAAAGATGTGGCCACAGAACCAGGTCAAATGCCTTCTCTGCGTCTAGTGACAGGATGACGCCTGGTGGAGAAGAGCCTGAGGTGTGTTGTAAGTGTTGTATTGCCGCTATGACCTTCCGTACATTCAGGACCGAGTGCCTACCTGATATAAACCCAGTTTGATCCGGATGTATAATAGAAGGTAATATATTTTTAAGCCTTTCAGATAAAATCTTGGTAAGAATCTTATAATCCGAGTTTAACAAGGAAATTGGCCTATAAGAGGCTGGTAAGGTTAGGTCCCGGCCTGGTTTGGGTAATACTCTGATATAAGCTGCATTACAATATAGAGGGGCCTGACCCGACTGCAATATGTGATTAAAAACTAGCATCAATGTGTCCTGAATGCACGGAAGCATTCGTTTGTAGAAGCAACTACCAAATCCATCGGGGCCCGGGGCGGTCCCCTGCTTCAGGGTCCCAACCACGTAAGAGACCTCCGCTGGACTTATGGGGACTGTCAATTCTGCATCTAGAGGGGCGACTAGTTTAGGGAGAGTAAAGTCAGAGTCAGGGGGAGATATGGAGTCTGCGAGAGAGACATTCTCAGGGGACAGAGCAGGGCCAGATGAGTAGAGGGATGCATAGAAGTCTTTAAGGACAGAGACTATTTGGACATTAGAGGATGTCATGGATCCGTCAGATGTCTTCAGTGGTTGAACTAAAGAGGAGGGTCTCGTGCCCTTTAACATATTAGTTAGTAGTTTACCAGACTTGTTTCCAAACCGGTGGTAGCGATAATTGACTGCATATAAGGATTTATTCCCTCTAGTGTTTAAGAATTTGTTAAAGTGAGTCTTAGCAGTGAGGTAAACTTGTTTATTGGTTGCATGGGGTCTCTGGCAATAAGCTGAGTAAGCTGAGGATAACCGACTCTGCAATAATAAATAAGTGGCGGCATAAGATTTGTTTAGACTGGCCACATATGACATAATGTGTCCCCTTAGGACCGACTTAGCTGCTTGCCAGAATAGAGGGGGGTTATCAATCGCATGGGATTGGTTGTTCGTGTGGTACTCCTCCCAACTAGTTCGAAGAATGGATTTAAATTCTAGGGAGGTCAAAAGGTGGGAAGGAAAACGCCATATGATTTTGTTAGGGGGTTCGTCTGAAACGTGTAAAGAGAACCATTGCAAAAAATGGTCTGAGACAGAAATCGGCTCAATCTCCACGGACGAGACTCTCGTGAACAAGGCCAGGGACAGCAACAGGTAGTCTATGCGCGACAGGGTGTGATACGCTGCAGACATACAGGTATACATTTTGACAGTGGGATTTGTGGTTCTCCAGATGTCCACTAGGGCTAATTGTGTGGAAAAATGGGGAATACCGTACTTGGGAAGTGAGAAAGTGTGTGAGGGGGCAGATGATCTATCTAGGTAAACATCAGAGACGAGGTTGAAATCACCACATACCATCAGACCTTCCTCCATGTAAGGGGTCAATAGCGTAATCAATTTTACAAAGAAGTGTCTTTTGTATACTGTTGGGGCATAGATATTGCATAGAGTGTATCGTTTGGAGTGAAGAGTAATGTGGGCGATGACAAATCTGCCTTCTGTGTCAGGAATCATCTTGAGACGCTCACATGGGAGCTGACGTTTAATCAGAATGGCAACCCCACGGGACCTGGAATTAAAAGAAGCACTGGCTAATAACTTCCACCCCAACATTTGTAATTTCAACATTTCCTCATGAACCAAGTGTGCCTCTTGAATAAAAACAATGTCTAAATGTAATCTATTACAGTATAGCAATATTTTCCTTCGCTTCGCAGGGGAGTTAAAGCCCCCTACGTTTAAGGATCCAATCTTAATTTCAGCCATTACATATACACATGCATTGTAAACTGAGTTGTAAGGTATCCAGGGAAAGGGAAAGTGTAACCAGTATAGGGAGGAGGAGAGACACTGGGAAGGCAACAGAGGAAGGGGAGGAGGGACACATAGACAAAGACAAAACATTAAAGAACACGACTAGCGCGTTCAGGACAGTTATGAAACATTCACATAACTCCCGGAAGCCCGGAAAAACTTGGAGCACCCATAGGTGCAGGGACCAAACCAACATAAACCCGGAGCATTACTCCCTCCGTGCCCGGGGAGAAAATAAGAACCTGAACCTCTTCTGAAAGCGGGACAACATGTGATGGAGCCGGAGCTTTATATGGACATATATGACAAAAGTTGCAAAAACCTGAGCTTCAGGCTACAGGTCAGGACAGTATGCAGGCGGTGAGCAGCATTCGTGGAGGGACAAGACTGGTGATGTCCGCATGGTCAGTTAGTGTCAGAGATGTCTGTCTCTGAGCGAGAGCGACCTTCGCATAGGAAATCCGCAGCGTCATCCGGGGTGGTGAAGTCATAATGTCTATCCTTGTCAAAGATCCTTAACTTAGCAGGATAAATCAGTGCAAACTTTTTCTTGTCAGCAATAAGCCGGGAGCAGATAGGGGAGAAGGCACGCCGTGCTTTCGTCAATTCGGCAGAAAAGTCTTGAAAAAGCCTAAGGTTTTTGCCTTCCCAATTCAGGACAGGCTGTTTCCTGGAGGCACGCCATATTTCCAACTTATGTGTGTAACTCAGACATTTAAAGATGGTCACTCTGGGACGGGTATCATTCTGGCGGGGAGGGGGGCCAATACGATGCACCCGTTCTATAACCATTTCTTTACAGGCATCCTGAATGCCAAGGAGGGTGGGTAAAGTGTTAGTGACAAAATTCTCCAATGAGGCCCCTTTCAGGGATTTAGGGAGACCCACAATCCTAATGTTATTACGTCTGGAACGATTTTCGATTTCCTCCAGTTTGTTAATAAAGGCATAGTTGTCTTTTTCAAGACGTTTTATTTCACACTGCATATCAGCAATATTGTGGGCTATGGAGCCTATCCGGTTCTCCGCAGTGGAAACTCGTGTATTTAAGTGTTGCAGCTGCGCTGTAATATCACTCACCGCCTTGGTCAGTAACGGGCCCATGGTGGTTGAGATGGCGTCCACCAGATCCCCATATAGAAGCGGGCTGTCGCGGTGTCTGGAGGAGGTTTCCGAAGCGCAGTCCTGCGTGTCCGACACAGACTTTTTGGACGCCGGGGAGTGATCACGGGAGACGCCGTCTGGCGCCATGACAGGAACCGCTCCTCTCTTCACTTGTAGCAGCGCCTGCTGCTGCGAGCGCGGCGGCTGCGTGGAAGTTACAAATTTGTCCATCACAGGTATACCCCAGGTGGGGAGGGTTGAAGTGGTGAGGTTTGGAGGCGTTTAAGTCTTGCAAAAGTGGCAAAGTAGCCGGGCACGGAGCGGAGCTGTGAGAAGGAGCAGCTCACTCCATGCACCCGGAACCGGAAGTGCTAACACACACTCTTAATCTTTTGTTTACACCTCTAGTTGTGTTTTGATGTTTCTGTTATTGTTATTGTCTAAATGTTTTGTTATTTTTACCTGCCTAGGCTGGAGCCCCTTCCCCCCATTGGGGGATCCCCTCCCGCTCGCTGGGACGGGGTGGGACCCTACTTCACTCTTCATGTTTTTTTCCTGTCTTTTTCCCCGGTAGGGGTGGGTTAATATGTCTACTGACACCCACCCACACCCCCATGTAGGCGGAGATACAACTACTGCGTTGCTCCGCATCGCCTCATGGAATGTTGAAGGCCTCAATCACCCGGTTAAGAGGAAAAAGGTGATCACTCACCTGAAGCGTATGTCCCCTCATATTGTGTTCCTCCAAGAGACCCACTGGTTGGATGATCCCAGACACACCCTGCGAGCCCCTTGGATAGACAAATGTATCTCATCCCCATACCATTCTAAATCTAGGGGGGTTGCGATATTGTTTCACTCTAATCTCCGATACTCTATTTTGAGGAAGCTCCATGACCCTGAGGGTAGATTTCTGCTCATAGATGTATGTATTGACAACATTGTTTATACCCTTCTCAATCTCTACGCACCCAACATCTCACCCGATTCTTTCTTTGAAGACCTTTTAACGACCCTTCTCACTTGGGGCTGCCAGAATTTGGTTATCGGTGGAGACTTCAATTTAGTGGTCGACCCATCCATGGACAGATCAAGGGTGCCTCTCCCGCTACGACTTTCACACAACTTCTGTCTTCCTTTTGCTCTCAGCTAGACCTTTTAAACCCCTGGCGGATACTTCATCCTACTCAGAAAGACTACTCTTTCTACTCCCATCCTCATTCTTCTCACTCTCGAATTGACTACATATTCACCGCCACTCACCTCCTCTCCAAAGTTACCCACGCCTCCATTGACACATTGACAACATCATCATATCGGACCATGCCCCCGTATCTCTCCATATCCGACTGGTCATGCCCCCCCGCAGCCCACCCCGTTGGCGCTTCCCTGCCTATCTGCGCCAATCTACTGACTTCCTCCTTCACATGAAGCAATCCTGGCTCAATTACACTTCAGATAACAAGGATCAGTGTTTAGACTCACCGGTCTTCTGGGGAGCAGCTAAGGCCGTCCTCCGAGGACATGTCATGTCATACACTCATTCTAGATGAAAGAAGTTTTCTTCCCAACTACAGTCCTTGAGTACCACACTTACCTCTGCATATAGAAGCTACGTTCAACATGATACCCCCGCCTACAAGGAAGCTTATCTCTCAGCCAAACTGGTCTACGACACATTTCTCACAGAACGCGCCCAACTATCTTGCGATTATCAACGTAACCGACTCCACAGATGGGGCAACAAATCAGGCAAACTACTGGCCAATCTGATTAAGGGTCCTAAAATACGCACATGGGTAACCGCACTCAACAGCTTGGGCACGCTAACCACTGACCCTGAAACCATCTGCACTAAATTTAGGGAGTTTTATCAATCTCTGTACACTAAGGACCCTGACGACTTAGACGCCAACCTCTCCTTTCTAGAGGAGGCTGCTCTCCCCATTTTTACCCAGGAAGACAGAGACTCTCTAGAGAGTCTGATCAAAGTCGAGGAAGTTGTTGATGTCATTAAGACTCTACTGAATAACAAAAGCCCCGGCCCTGATGGCTTTGGGGCAGAGTTTTATAAAATGCTTTGTGATGAGCTGGCCCCTACTCTCACGTCCCTTTATAACCACATCCTCACATCCAAACAAACTCCAATCAGGTTTAACGAGGCCACGATTATAGTCATAGCGAAACCTGGAAAAGACCCTTCCTTGCCTGTCTCTTACAGACCAATCCCACCCTTAATCAGGACTTTAAAATCCTTACGAAATTGATGGCCAATAGATTACAACTGTGTCGCCCTCGTATTATATCGCCTGCACAGCTGGGCTTCATTAGGCATAGACAATCTGTACAGGGCATTAGGACCGCCTTGGCAGCCATAACGTACTCACGTTCTCACAACCTCAGGGATAATGTCTTAATTAATCTTGACACGGAAAAGGCTTTCGATAAGATTGCCTGGCCTCATCTCGCCAGAGTCTTGTCACACCAGAAATTTGGCGATAGTTTTCGTGGCCTCGTTAACTCCCTCTATGATACCCCTACTGCGCGGGTGATAGTCAACAACGTTCCCTCATCTCCTTTCATCCTTGAAAGAGGAACCAGACAGGGATGCCCTCTCTCCCCCCTCCTATTTAATCTAGCTCTAGAGCCTTTTATACGTTACATCCTCCACCTCTTGGATTTTCGAGGGGTTAAAATTGGTAACAGAGAAGTTAAATTGATGGCATTTGCAGATGACATTCTTCTTTTCACCTCCAACCCGAGACAATCTGTCTTCGCATTACAGACCGCTATCTCTCGTTTTTCCTCCTTTGCAGGATTCTCGATTAACTTTGATAAATCAGAGGCATTGGCCATTTTTCCCCAGATTACTGCAGGATGGGACACTCCTTTCCCATTTCGGTGGGCCCCCGCTCATATTACATATCTTGGAGTCATTCTCCCTTCTGACCCTGCTCGTCTCTACCCTGACAACATACACCCCATCCTCGCTAAAATTCAAACTGAATTAGCGCTGTGGCAAAAACTACCCCTAAATCTTCTGGGTCGCTGCAACCTAGTGAAGATGGCTAGTTTCCCCAAACTGCTCTATGTCCTTCAGATGGTGCCTGTCATGCTCTCTAAGTCTGACCTCTCTCTCATTAACTCATCTATTTCTAAATACATATGGGCTAATAAACGACCCAGAATAAGCCTCTTTAAGCTATCCCAGACGGTACAAAATGGGGTCTAAATCTGCCGGACATAGAGCAGTACAACAGAGCCTGTCTTCTCCGCTTCACAGTGGATTGGCTCAAGGGCACATCGATCTTTACTGATTCACTGATTGATTCCTAACTCTGCGCCCCTTTATCTCTTAGCTTCGTCCTACATGCATCCAAATCTGACCTGCCGGCTACTTTTCTAAACAATCTACTCCTAACATCCACTGCGGTGGCATGGAAATTATCCAGAAAATCTCTGAAACTACAGCACACCTACTCCCTGTTTCTTCCTCTTCTCGGCAACCCACACTTTCAACAGGGTCAGGCTTCCTATCCTTTCACTGCTTGGCATACTAATAGTCTCACACGAGTCGGTGACTTCCTCGACTCTAGGAAAAAGCCACTCACTTTCATGGACGCTTTAGCCAAATATGACATTAACCCTAACCATGGCTTCTTCTTCTTTCAAGCTTCACACTATGTACACTCAGTCCTCTCTCATCTTAGCTCATCAGATTTTGTTAACAGTTTAGATACGCTCCTACGCTCTGGGACATGTTCCATCTCATCTCTATATGCCCGTATTCGTATAGTACACATCCCCACTACTGATTTGCCCCAAATACAGACATGGTCTTCTCACAATCCCTCTATGTCCCCAGAAGCCATAATGGACAGTTTCGCAACCTCCCTCAAGCTCATTACAGCAAGTTTATACCAGGAAATGTCCTACAAAATATTACACAGAGCCTACATCTCTCCGAAGAGGAGTCATCTGTTGGGCTTTTCTGACTCGGCAAAATGCCTGAAGTGCTCTGCGCCAGTTGCGGATCTCATGCATTGTTTTTGGCACTGTCCCCACGTTCAGACATTTTGGACTGAACTACAGATATATGGTGCCTCCGAGTTGGGTCTGCACTTCCGATGCACTGCCCCTTGGGCTCTCTTTGGTCATACCTTGGATCAACCTGACCTCTCTCCCCAGGACACAAAATTGATAGTGATTCTCTCAGCGGTAGGCAGAAAAGCCATTCTTCAACAATGGATCTCGGATAGCCCTCCCACACTGCCGTTAGCTACCTCTAGACTCCTCTTCCTATTCACAATGGACTGGCTAGAAACGTCCATGAATAAGGAACTGCTAACTCCCGCGCTGTTTAAATGTTGGGGTCGATTTATAAATAGATTACCCACCCTGACTAAACTGGTGGTTAAACAAAGTTTTCAAAGCACCACGTGGTATGGATATCAACTTCTATCTGATGGCCCTCCCATATCCCTTCCGTAACCATGTAACCCTCTCCACTTTTCTGATATTCTGGCTTTCCTCTCTCTAGTGCTACATCTTGTGCTGCTGCCTCTCCTGGCCCTCTCTTTCCCTCCCTTCTTCATCCTCTCTACGACTCTCTGCTGCCTACATAACCTCTCTTGCTCGGTTGGTATCTCCATGGATGGGTCGGCGGTCTCCTCACCCTAGCAGGTATTGTTATTGTTTTTGTTTTTGTTTTTGGTTTGCTCTGTTTTTATTTTGTTCTCCCTTCTCCTACGTCTGTCTTTTTGTCTTATTTACTCCTAGTTACACGTTCCCCATCGAGGAGAACTTATTGATATGTTATTTGGTTTGTACTGTTTATAACTTTATCTCTACATCAAATTGATGATAGTCAACTTTGAGGCTCGACTTTTCCAAGATCTGTATTATACTGTCATCTACAGTTTTTCATTTTTTGTACTGAAAATGTAAAAATGAGGTATTGTCTTAGACCCCGACACCTACATGACTTACAGGTCTTGGACCTTATCGTTCCCTATTTTGGAATGGGTGTGGAACTTATTTCTGATGCTGATTGTGACATTTTCTGAACCTCAATAAAATATATATGGAAAAAAAAAAAAAGATTTGAACAATTATTTCCATTGATTGAACCATGTATTGAACATCCATTATCTTTTGAATGGTTTTTGGAAAAACTAGTTGTATAAATACTGTTTGTGAATGTTTATCCTCCAATTATTTGTTCTATTTTTTTTACCACCCAGATATAACCCCTGATGAAGTCCTTAGAGCGAAATGCATTTAGTTGCTATTATTAAATTCAGATCTACACAGGAAAAAGCTTCTGCCAGTAGAGTAATATCTTCTATGGACTATCAGTGCTAAATATTGTAATTTAAACCATGAACCACTGTCTCATGTAGAGTGTAATGTGAACCCGGAAGTGAACAAGCCGCCAGGGCAAAACGCGTCTTCCACGGGGGGACCGCATATGGAGTGAACTCTTGGCTCCTGCATCGGTACCTGACGATGCCCTGACCTGCCCACTCTGACTCTTTCAATCCGGGTGATCGTAAGCCCACTGCTGTCCTGTGTACAATACAAACAAACAGCAACATTATATCTGTGTTCAATTATATTCTGTATTTCACCACATATCCTAGCAGACTCGTGAAGTGTACATACAGATTGTTGCCATAGGCTCTATTCCCAAATAGAAGCTGTACACACATATATATTTTTTCCATTTTGATTTGCTATTGCGTACCTGGTAGATACCTTACACTGTTTGGCTGAATTTTCACCAGCAGAGGCCAGTATACTGCTATATGATTTTTCATCCATTGTGATCCTCAGTGCTATTTTTGTTACTGATATTAACATTGCTTTTCTGGTTTAGTCTGTGGGATTTACAACACTTGATATTCCAACTTAAATGAATTTCCACACTCAGTTCAGGGTGCATTATGATCTTTAATGAGATTACTCAAATTGATGCTTAAATACCACGATTGTATTGTTTACCCAGCCTGAGTAACATGCTATGTATTCAAATCTTGGAAACTAATTTTCTTTTTCCACCTATGTGCTAATACCAGCGCTTATTGTTAAGGGCTGATTTCTCTGGTGACACTGATAATTATTGTATGACCTATCTGATTTCTAATGCAATTTCTCATTGGTTTTTGTGCTGTCTTTTTGTCAGACAATTTAACCAAAATCATAGATTTTGTACCTCCGGTTCATGCTCTACTATTTTTCCGTGGACTCTCATCTGCGATTCATGGAGCACAATACCACAGACGTGGGATCTGATGAGCCGTGCCTAACGTAGAAAGCAGATCCACATATTTTCCACTTTACTTATTCATCTCTTTCCTTAGCTTTCCAAACTGTCTCCACTCTTTCTCTTATTTCATATATAGGTGCACTCTCATTGGTGTACTATCATATAAATTCTCTACTATCATACCACGCTGCCAATGCCCGATCTCGTCTGATCTTGGAAGCCAAACAGCGTTGGGCCGGGTTAGTACCGGGAGAGGAGACTTCCTGCGAATACCTGGTGTTGTAGAGCAGGGATTATTTCACTTTCTATGTGAGTTGTGACGCCAACAGCAGTATCACCAATAATCCTTACTTCTATGATATTCTTTCATATTTGAGGCTTACGACCAATCATTGTGGCATACGTCAGAAAGTCAGGTCCTTTTGAATGCTGGTGACCATTAATTCTTGAATTTAAGTAGCCCTATTGGGACGCACTTATCAAATAATCCTTTATGGCCACTCCCCGGTCCCATCAATACAGATATTCTGTACTGGTCAGGGGAAATGGGGGTAAGATGATCAAATGTCTACAACAGGCCTGGCCAACCTGTGGCTCTCCAGCTGTTGTAAAACTACAAGTCCCATCATGCCTTGCCACAGTTTTGCTATTAGGGAATGCTAAAACTGTGGCAGGGCATGCTGGGATGTGTAGTTTCACAACATCTGGAGAGCCACAGGTTGGCCAGGCCTGGTCTACAACCTTTCCAATCACACACTGTGATAAAACAGACCGGAACATTTTAAATCTTTAATTATTATATCTTTATTTCATATGGATCATTTATATGGGTAATCTCGTTTTAAACGTTAACATTAAAAATCATGTTTTAAGTATTTCTTTTCATATGTTATAGGAATTTTCCTTCCCTTCTAAAGAGCGCGCCCACACAAGAGCCTTCTCTCTCTCCCTTTTTACAGTAATGTGGATGTACACAGACTGCAATGTCTTTAATCTGAATAAATGTATGTTGAATGTTAACAATAGGAGTTATTGGTAGCCCAAATGGCAAGAGTTCTGGGTGTAAGCAAAATATTGTATCTGTAGATTGATCTACAATTCAGTAGTTATTAAGATATATAGATAGATTGATAGATAGATAGATTGATAGAAAATAGCCACTGCGGCCATTTTCTTCAAAGCCAGAAATAAATAAATAGAAAAGTTGCGCTCTCTCAAAGCAGGTAGCAATCAGTCTCTCATCAAATATTAATGCTTTATTTTAATAAATCATTATATGTAAAAACATGTATACAAGTAAAACAGTAATACAATATATCTTGCTAAACATGTAAAAAATTATTAACTTATTAGAGAAAAACACAATAATACAACTAATAAGTTAATTTGGATAGTTTTTATCTCATAAGTTAATAATTTTTTTATATGTTTGATAAGATATTTTATTAATGTTTTCCATGTTTTTTACATGGGTTGATTTAATATAATAAAATATTAACCAATATTTAGTGAGAGACTGCTTCCCTGCTGTTTTGAGAAAGTGCTACCTTTTTATTTTTTCTTAATCACCAGGTTTGACTTTAATAACTGAATAGCATATATGTGACTCTAGTGCCCAGTGTCTACGTGCAGCCGGCTAAACCCAGACGAAGTCTACACACAAGCCTCCTCCTATCTTGAAGTGCCACTGGCTACATGTGATACATATTTTCTCCTGGTGATTAATGACAGTGCTGTTAATGTAGGTATGTAGCTTAGTGTAATAACATTTGAGCCATGTATTCTTCTGTATATCAGATATTTTACGGGAATTATATTTTGTTCACTTCTGATGCTCTGTGTCAGGGCTTTTAACTAGAGCTGTACCACTCACTGTAATAACTAGTAAACCCAGGTGCTCTATGTCAGAGCTTCTTATCAGTGAGTTTGTTTCTAACTGCTACTCCCTTAAAGCCCCGGCAGTCTGTATCAGAACATGAATCAAAAGTATGCCACTCACCGCTTTTAATTTTGGGACCCAGTACTCTGTATAAGACCTTTAACCAAAAGTGTGCCTGTAACAGGTGACAATGCTAAATTCCTTTGTCGTATAAACAACCCTTATGAAGCTAAGAACACTGTACGCTGTTTACTTAAGAAGTACCGTAATGGTACGCTATCTGCGTAGCGATCGCTCAGCCGTAGGCGAGACGCTCAAGCGTCACGTTCGCTCACGGCCCAGTGATCACAGGACACGTTATTGGTTATGTCTAGGGGAAAGATTCGCTGTAACGTAGCATACGCTAGAGACCACGAGGAGGTCACCAGCGGTGCAGACGCTCACAACACTATACCTTGATATTAAACCTTATACCGATGAAATACACTGAATACCTTAATGTGAGTACAGGGTGTAAGTGCAACCTTGTGTAACCTGACTAACTACAAAGCTGATTGAACGTCACCGACGCTCAAGTGAACACTTAACACTATAGAAAATACACAGATACTTGTTTAGGGTTCCAAAGCCTATTATCTGTATTATATCTAGTATACTTGTAAAAGAGTAACACAGTACAAATGATACACTACAATATAACAGAGACTTCCTAACCACAGAACTAAACAATAAATACAAAAAGACAATACTACACTGACCTAAATGCAATACGATACAATACTATAATACTATAAGGTATTTAAGAGAAAAAGAGGAGAGAGAGAGATAGAGAGAGAGAGAGAGAGATTGGCTCGCAGAAAGACAATGATTATGGAGAGAACTTACGCACAAAGGGTATGATCGCCAGCGCCTCGATATCCAGCTCCCGATTATCAGCAGATAACCGTTGATGAGAGAGTGAGAGCTGGATGTGGTCGGCCTGCCTATTTATGCTCCACACACAATGCAATCTCCTGGTCCTACAATCCCATTGTCCATTGGCCGAAGGAATTCGGCCCTGCATCATAACAAAAGGTCATAGGGTGATTCATACAGGTGGGCTGTGACGATTTCCAACAGCTCAGGTGGGTGGGAAACTGGGTTTCCCGCCGCATACCTGAGTATGTGTAATTAATAGAAATGGACATAAACTTCTTATGTCCATAACTATTCGCACGAGCGATTAATACGCTCCAAACCAACACCGGAATATTGCTAATTAAATACTCTTCCGATGGGTACCAAACACTGCTGTATGATTCCTGTTAAACCCTTCGTACGATGCAAAGAGGGATTCCTCAGCTCTGGGACATTATACTTTAACCAAACTTACAGAAACTATCAAAGGGATCATGATCTATAAACTACATTAATTGTGAACATTTGTAACTAATGAGTCGCACGCTACGATCACATAAACTCTACCGTAAATGCGCATACTGCGCGTGCGAGTGCACGCTATTGCGGGTATGCGCTTCCACGGGAGAGCGTACGCATGCGCAGCACGGACCAGTGTGCGGTGCAAATATGGCAACGTGCATTGAGACATTTTTCTGACTTTGACAGTCCACCCTTTGGCAGTCAATAATAACTGCCACAAATCATTTAAGGAGAAAAATGTAAGTCAGGGGTTAATTGATTTCCATGGTGGGGTAAGGAAGAAGAGAGGAGTAGGTGTGAAAAGGGTATGACCTAGTGAGAGAGTAGGAGCATGTGTGTATGAGTCCATGTTTGGAGGGTCATGTATCATCATGCCGTACGTGTGGTAAATCAAGCTTCGAGGTATTGCGAAGTATACATTTGAATTCCTTCTTATCCTGTGGTACAGGTCTGTGGATGGGCTGTCAAACTCTACCGAGCTCATTTCGGCTGTGGTTGTAACACAATGGGGATGCACATTTTAGTTGATGATACATGAATTGGGGGGGTATGTGGTTGCTGCTATCTGTGCCTGTATTCCCTATCGACTATGTGTGTTATTACCTGAGGGTTGCAGAGATGAAGATAAAGAACACTTATGAAAAATGCAATGATATTCTATGTCAGGTTAATGTACGTTCGTCGATTGGGGTCTTGATTGGTGTCGGTTAATTGGAGTCTTCTTCTTTGTGCTTTTGCTCATAAATCGTGAGTAAAGCAAACAACGTCCATGGATTTACAAAAAATGTTGGGCTAGCGTGATTTTAAAGTTCCTAGGGAAACTGGGGTACCCATGGCATTGTCCATCAAAATCTTGTATATCAGGTCGTCTGCTCTTCTTCTTTCCATCTTTCCGTTGTCGGCCCCTTGGCTCATCAAATCCTTCGTCTACGTGGGTCTTTGTACCTCGGAGGAAAACATAGAAATGGGTGAAAGGCGGACCGTATACTCATTACATCATTACGTCATGGTTTCTAGCATTGGGTCATAAATCAAATCCAGGTTAATTACAGTTTCCTCACTCCTCAAGCTCATCACTTTTGTACTTTGTTTGCACCTTATTAAAGCCTGCCCGCATCTAAATATCAATCCAAACGATATAACGACACCCAAAATACACAGTAGAAACTTTCCAACATCCATTATGACTCCTTGAGCCCACTCTCCCAAACCGGAGAACCAATTTCGCGGGTTCAACCATGACACCCAACCAGTCAGCTCATTACCTACAGCAGCAAGGGTGAGATTGTGTTTTTGACGAAATTCCCACTTTAATTGCAGAATATCGTCCATCTTTTGGTCTATGACCTCTACCGGATCCTCGGTGCTATTTGTGATATACGTGCAACACTTTATGCCGTACTGTGTTGCCAATGTAACACAATATCCGCCTGTTACTGCTGTAAGATAATTAAGAACCATCCTATGCTGAACTAGTTCTGTTTTGTAAGCTTGAAGTTCTCTTCCAGTGTATCTAAACGTGTCATCATACATTTCAGTGATATTATCTAACAAATTGGCGAGTGCGGAAATGTATCTATAATTCATCACACCTCGAGCGGTGCGAGTGAAATCTAACGCTACCAGAACCTGAATCCCGGTGGATTCATGGATAAGATCAGAGGCCGGATGCTCTAACCTTTCTGACAGTTGTCTTTTAACAAGGTGCTCGTAGTGAGTGTGAGTATAAGGAGTTTGGGCACCACGGTGTATGTCCTTCATTTTGTCATGTGTAACAGTCATCACTTCAGGCAATACTTTTCCAATATAACACAATCCTTCAGAGTTTGGGGCAAGCCATTTGTACGCCTTTCTCCCGCATATGAAATATGCATCATCGGGGAGAACATAAGGGACGGAGAAGGACATGACCATGTTACAAACCTTCCAGGTGAAATCTCCTGACCCTAATTCTTCCATCTGCCTAATGCACGTATCGGTTTGTACGATATGTGCACAGTATCCTGGTGATACCTCTCCAACTTTAGTAATCCTATTTCCTAAGGTATATCGATACCGGAATGATTTTCCTCTACTGGCTATGTGGCGTACGAGTTCTGTATCTGTAGGCATTCTATCTGCTCTGTGTGAAAAGGTCATGGTAAGGTTGCTCCATGACACTTCCCAATTTCCCGGTTTTCTGGGATTGGAGATGTTAAAACATAAGAGGGACCTATCCACATGGTATTGGTGGAGCTTTAAACTAGGAGGGCTGGAGATGTTAAACCTCCGGTCCACCGGTCTCCCACCACTTAGCTCAAGTACCTCCCCTAACGTTAAAGGAAATGGTACTAGCCCTGATTTGCTGTGACCCTGAGGTACTTGAGAGCATACCCAACAATCTGTTTGGTTCAACACGTTACCCACTAGAGAGTGATAGTCACTCAATGGATGCCGGTCCATATGGATATTAAAACTGGATTGGCATTACTTTGTTACAGAGCCTACAGATACAACTTTCTTTTTGAACTAACATTCCTTCACAGTTGTTTACAAATAACATGGTTGTTAGATCGTGCCCGGTACTCGCCTTTGCTTGGTGATTGGGTTGCTATTGGAAATTTACACCTCCGTCTCAGTCATCAGGACCTTTCTGGATCCTTTCTCGACCTCACTGGTACTCTCACCGAAACAGACTGCTCTGGTCAACATCATGGTTAACGGGAAAAATCCATATCACAGTCTCTTGGGGCAAGTCCATCTTACAGGAGGAGAAAAGAAGAAATTTGTAAATGGGGTATAAGAAAATCAGTTTGAGGGGGAGAGAACTCGTTACGATAATAAGTTCTCTCGTCTTGTTGTTCTTCTTGTTCTGCTGTCCTCTCAAAGGTGTTGTCTCTCAGTCTTCAAAAACGATCATTCTGGTGATGCAATATTCCTTCCTAACCGACGATCTTTCTGTAAGGAGCAAAAATCTGGCATTACCATTGGTCCAACTGAGGGGTGACATACCATCTTTAAATCATGGAAACATGAGTGAGGAGAGAGAGAAAATAAAAAACAAAAGAGATAGAGAACAATTCATGTGCATATATACATTACATAACCCGACAATAACCACCAATAAGAGAAGAGAAACAAAGCATTTTTAAACATTGTCAACTTTAAGAAAACATTGTCAGACTATTTGGCTGTCGTATCTACGTGTCTAATGGTTTCCTTGAGCAGTCCCTCCCCACCAGCACTTGCATTATTCCACTGTCTGTATCTGGCCAGAATACATTGTGGTGGATAGGTCATGCTGGGGTTTGGTAGACTTCTGCAAGGACCAAGCGAATATGCAATGTTTGAATTCTTACCAATAATCGTCAGAGATGGGGATAGAGAGAGAAAAGGGAAAAACATTTTTCACAAATACATTTACAACGTTTAACCTGGTCATTCCCGTGTCTTCAGTGAATGACCTCCCACTTCATTAACCGTTACCTCAGGCTTGCCTCCATTCCTAACAATCACCTTTCCTGCCTATGTGATCCTTGATTATAATGGTGTGTCATAACTTTTGAAGTTCCTCCATGTGCCAATGGCCTGGGGTTTTGGTTGATTTGATGCCTCCTCAAACGTTTGGATGCTCATCACCCTCAACCGCTTTCCCTGTACCTACCTGGTTCCTTGGTTTTTATGATTATGGTGTGGTCTTTCTCGTGATCTACAATCTCTTGCAATGTGTCCCTTTCTATGACAATGGTAACAGACTACCATATCTGGATTTCTCGCAGGGGTGTGGGGCTTTTGTTGGGGTGGTCTTGTGGTTTGGGCCTGTATTTTTGCTGCCATTAACTTATCTCTTTGTGACTCTCTGTATCTGGTGATATTCTGATCCTGATTGATGACGGCCTCTCTTAGTGCAGTCACCGAGATATCTCTCCAGTTTGGGTTGGTGGTCTGTACCCTTGTTTTTAATTCATCTTTTAAACCATTCATTAATACCTTAACCGCTATTCTTCTATGTTGTGCATTTGTCTTGATGTCCGTGATCCCAGTGTTTCCAGCCATTATTTGCAGTGCTCGATTGAAATAATTAGAAACATTTTCCCTTTCGTTTTGTCTTATGGAGAAAATTTCATTCCACTTGACAGCAGCTGGGAAATATATTCCTAACTGTCGGCTAATCTGCCTAATACATTCCTGATTGTGTTCCTCCGTACAAGGTACCTCTGTGTTTAATTTACAATCAGCAATGAACTTTTCAGGGTCAACCCTGGAGGGCAAACATGCCCTCAGCACTGTCCGCCACTCTTTGTTGGTGGGTTCTGTGGCGTTTCCTAGTTCTTTTATAAACCTTTGACATTTGGCTAGATTTTTCCTAGGATCAGGAAATTCAGACACAATTGATCTCAATTCGGTCCGGGACAAGAGACAGCGCATTGCACTGTCCTTGACGGGAATGATTCCCTGATCGTCAGTCTTCCCATTGGGGACTGAGATCACCCTGGCCAGATTGAGCTCAGTTCCATCATCTTGTGTTGGCCTTACAATATGGGGTACATCTGTTTGTGCGTGATATGAAACATTGTACGTACCTGTGGACACGACCTCACCTGACCCTCCGTTAGGGGGTTCGATTATTGCCTTTACCCATTTGGTCGTGTCCACCTGGATGGCTTCTGTGATGGTTGTTGGAAGAGGTGCTGACATCGTTCTGGGCTCACTGTCTTGTTTGTATTCCTGAGGGAGGTTTGACATGGGGTGCAACTGGCACAGGTTAATAGTTGTACATTCAACAGTATTACAATAATCATTGTTACATTTATTACACTTATTCTTATAATCTATATTACAGTTGCTAAGAGCGTTTTTATTGTTCCACCCTTGTGCTTTTCTCTCCGCAATCAACTCCTCTCCCGATGCCATGTCTCTCCTCTCAAGATAAGAGTCAGAAAAGTCAATAGACTCTCTTTGTAATTCACTTTCCTGTTGCCATAACTGTAAATATTCATAATGTTTATTTTGTCTCTTCGTTAGTTCAACGAGACTTATCCTCCTCCTTAAATTTTGTAACACCTCTGGACTGAAGCTACCTATTCTTGGGAACTTGTCCCTGTCTTGTACAGTCATTCTTTGCCATTCATCACATAAAACCTCTGTGTGACTACCGTATTTTTCACACATAATGTATCTTGCCGACCCAATTGGTCGGTCCTCCGAATCAACCTGAACCTGGGTTGATCGCCCCCTACCGGAACAAATGGCCCCCATAATCTGTAGGCGTTGCTTATTCCTCCTTGGATCTTTTATCTCAAGGTTTTCAGCGAACCCTTACAAACAAACCAAGATGTCCTTGGGCAGGCCGGCGGTGGTGGTTTATCAAGTACCCCACTTACTTCTCGCCCACGTTGGCCTATGCCGCAATCACTGTAAACCAGAGCTGTGGTACCCAACCCAGGGCCCCTGTGAACCTTTAGTTTACTGGAACATATGAGGGTTACCCGCAGGACACTTACTCTTTCCAGTAAAGTTGGGGTTGTTAGATAGTTCCTGAGTGACCAGCGAACTTCCCTTCCAAAAATAAAAAATTACACAAATCACGTCAGAATGTACAGATAGCGTTTGTGACCACTTTACTCTAATGGTATTAGGTCAGATTACTAACTACTGCACACAATAACGTGCGGTCCAATCGTTCAGTATACGAGCACTACTTGTCATGTACTGAAAGATCAATGGAATCGATGTTTTCGGCTGCGATTCCTTCAACCAGAGCTTGTATGGCCTATATGGGTTCTGCACCAACACCCCAGGCGTTGTGCCACTGGACTTTTATAGCGGACCTTTTTACCTTATGACCTCCTGGTCTGTTACCTTATGACCTCCTGGTCTTGTTACCTTACCTTATGGTCCGCTATACTCTAATGCTCAAATATTATTTTAACCAGGGATGCCTCCCTAGCCACCGTATATGTCACTTACACGTATGTTCCTTAACGAGTACTCGACTTTCCTTTTGGTTCCACCTTAAAGTTATATAAACTTTTGTATACAAACACACTCACTCAACACATGTACACTTTGTTTCTATATCTATTTCTGCGCAGAAATTGTCTTCAGGCCAAAAGTGTTACCAATTAGGAGCAGGATCTGTTAAACTAAATTTCAGATTTTCCAAAAAATAGATTTGCGTTATTTACCGCGTCGCGTTATCTACCGCTGTGCGTTACTTATCGCTTTTGCGCTAATTATCGCTTTGCGTGACTTGGGCTACGTGGGCGTAACCAGACGCTACGTTGCGTAATGAACGCTGCGTGCGTCTGCCTTTTGGATTGCGTACGCTAGTCTTTGTTAGCGACACGTGTACGCAATGCAAAGGATCCACCGTAACACAATATATTTATTTATCAATGTAGATGATCCCTGATCATCTACCGCAATCCACACTGACTGCCTTGTATCTCAGACAAACCGTGTGTTTGTTCTATACTTTAACTATTACCTCTACTTTTAAATAACAGCAAATCTCTTTTTAGCACTTTCTATCAACTATAAAAAAATTGGCAAACAGGAATAGTGATATACGAAATTTGAAAAAGAAATGCAGATAAATGTATGCGTACGCAAGACAAAAGAAAAATAAACAGTTTTAAAAGACACAAGCGTTTTGTTCTTACTTCCGGTTACCGGGTTCCTTCAGCACTCTTTGTCTAAGCGAAGCAGACGCTTATCCCGTCAGCAACTGCGAGATAACCTCCCACCCTTTTGCTGGGGGATAATGTCTGCTGATCTACCTAGTGCAGATGTGAAAAGGACCGGACGAGCCCGCAATTGACAATGCTAAATTCCTTTGTCGTATAAACAACCCTTATGAAGCTAAGAATACTGTACGCTGTTTACTTAAGAAGTACCGTAATGGTACGCTATCTGCGTAGCGATCGCTCAGCCGTAGGCGAGACGCTCAAGCGTCACGTTCGCTCACGGCCCAGTGATCACAGGACACGTTATTGGTTATGTCTAGGGGAAAGATTCGCTGTAACGTAGCATACGCTAGAGACCACGAGGAGGTCACCAGCGGTGCAGACGCTCACAACACTATACCTTGATATTAAACCTTATACCGATGAAATACACTGAATACCTTAATGTGAGTACAGGGTGTAAGTGCAACCTTGTGTAACCTGACTAACTACAAAGCTGATTGAACGTCACCGACGCTCAAGTGAACACTTAACACTATAGAAAATACACAGATACTTGTTTAGGGTTCCAAAGCCTATTATCTGTATTATATCTAGTATACTTGTAAAAGAGTAACACAGTACAAATGATACACTACAATATAACAGAGACTTCCTAACCACAGAACTAAACAATAAATACAAAAAGACAATACTACACTGACCTAAATGCAATACGATACAATACTATAATACTATAAGGTATTTAAGAGAAAAAGAGGAGAGAGAGAGATAGAGAGAGAGAGAGATTGGCTCGCAGAAAGACAATGATTATGGAGAGAACTTACGCACAAAGGGTATGATCGCCAGCGCCTCGATATCCAGCTCCCGATTATCAGCAGATAACCGTTGATGAGAGAGTGAGAGCTGGATGTGGTCGGCCTGCCTATTTATGCTCCACACACAATGCAATCTCCTGGTCCTACAATCCCATTGTCCATTGGCCGAAGGAATTCGGCCCTGCATCATAACAAAAGGTCATAGGGTGATTCATACAGGTGGGCTGTGACGATTTCCAACAGCTCAGGTGGGTGGGAAACTGGGTTTCCCGCCGCATACCTGAGTATGTGTAATTAATAGAAATGGACATAAACTTCTTATGTCCATAACTATTCGCACGAGCGATTAATACGCTCCAAACCAACACCGGAATATTGCTAATTAAATACTCTTCCGATGGGTACCAAACACTGCTGTATGATTCCTGTTAAACCCTTCGTACGATGCAAAGAGGGATTCCTCAGCTCTGGGACATTATACTTTAACCAAACTTACAGAAACTATCAAAGGGATCATGATCTATAAACTACATTAATTGTGAACATTTGTAACTAATGAGTCGCACGCTACGATCACATAAACTCTACCGTAAATGCGCATACTGCGCGTGCGAGTGCACGCTATTGCGGGTATGCGCTTCCACGGGAGAGCGTACGCATGCGCAGCACGGACCAGTGTGCGGTGCAAATATGGCAACGTGCATTGAGACATTTTTCTGACTTTGACACAGGTATATACAGGTTTTGTACATAAAATTAGGCACTGCATACCGTATCAACAATATTGATCATAGCCAAATGTAACCAGTGAGGGAAGATTACCACATGATTTATCAATACTTTATCCTAGCAAACACAGGATCACTATCTCAGGTCACTCCGGATTCCCACAACGTGCCCTGACCACCAACAGAAGCCACCACAGGCTGGGTCATGGCAGCTGCTGATCACAGAACAATGGTCTCCGAAGGATTGTGATTTAACAGAGCTCCACTCTAACGCGTTTCATCATGGACTTCATAAGAGGGTCCATTCTGGAATACCTTTATTGCCCGGTCCAGCCAATCCTATAATACATGGGCTATACCCAGTTTTTACTGAACAACTGTATGTCATCTCAATTTATCAATGTTTTTCTATTTCAATCATTAGCATACAAACCACCTAGACCTTTACCTGTCTCAATTCACAAACTCTTAAATCAAAGAAAAGAACTTTTCAACCATACATTATCAAATATATCATTACTATGCATATAAATGCAGTATAACCAGTCTATTCTTATTTTTTTATAGTTACAAATTTTATCAGCATCAATATATTATTTGCTGAGATGCCGCTGACATTAAAATTCTTTAAAGAAAATGATGACACATATGGACAGTAAAAAAAAAACAATAATAAAAGCAACAGTAAAAAATTATTATATATACACACAATATTCCTGAGGAGGACAAATAATTACCAAGAATAAACACTATATCCCAACAAACAATACTGCACCTATAAACCAAATTCTTAAACTAACATCTCTATTAATTTCAGATAAACGGTGGGATTTAATGACGTCCAAGATTACTAGAGGTGCGGGATGCAGTTCGATCTTGGACATTTTTTTAAAGGGGCAATCACTTACAAGGCAAAATCATGCCTTGTACATCATTGTCCTTTTACTAAAACAGCCGACATTGGCAGGTATCCCACACCTCTGGCAATCTAGGACACCATTACATCCCGCCTAAAAGGTGTAATCTCAAACCTCTCATTAAGATCGTTAGGGGGCAAGGTATTTAATGTCAAAATCCAATGTTTCCCTTTTAATTAGCTCTTTGTCTCTACCTCTTACTCTCATCTCCTTTCAACATGTTCAATAACTTTAAATCTCAAATTTCCTGGGTTGCTGTTGAAAGTGTCAAAGCAGACTATTATTTAATACCTAACTTTGTATGTTTTTATGTTTTTTGGGTGTTGAATAATAGTCTGCCCACCACTTCCAAGACTTTTTTAATAAAATGTGACAAAAATATTCTTGTTTGGATGATCCAAGGATGCAATGTTTACACAGCATAAAACATAAGTCAGTTTGCTCATCTCCTGTACATCAAATGTAATGCCTTCATTATACCACGAATACCTCTTTCAGACAGAAAAATCTCAAATTCCCATTTTTTTTCCGGTTTTGTGAAGCCGGGAAAAACATGGGTTACAGTTCTTAACCCCCTTTCTCACAGCACATTTAACCCGGATTATTCCCGGGTTGACCTCTTTCAGACAGAACCCATGTTAGCCCTGCAATAAACCCGTGTGTCATAAGAAATGGACTGTTTTTAAGGCACACAGAGATGAGGTCATGAAAAGTGGGTGGTGACTGCTCACAGCATTGCATTAACCATGGCCGACGAGTTACTGCTGAGTAGCCCTGAGTTCCTGAGTTCTTGCTGTTTTTTGCTGTTTCACACAGCAAATGAGAGCCTGATGCAGCTGCTTGAACTGTGCTACCTGGCACAGTCTTATGTCAAGAGGAGAAGGGAGCAATTTCTGGCAGGGAGGGCTAATACTCGACTCCGGTAGTTGTGCAGGAAGAGATCCCTGATTTTGGGCAGCATTACATCTACGCTGAGATTTACCAATGCGACTAATCGATCATTGTGGACCAGAGACCGTCGGCATGGACAAGCTTTCTGGGTGGCTGTGGAAGCTTATCAGCCAGAGCAGTGGATGGCACACTTTCGGATGTCGCTTGGTACGTTTTACTACCTGCTGGAATTTCTCACTACAGCACTCACCAGGGGAAGCACCAACTACAGCAAGACCATCGAGCCAAGCAGGAGACTGGCGATTGTGTTGTGGTGGTATGCAACCCCGGGTGAATACCGCACCATCTCCTGCTTGTTCGGTGTTGGCATATTGACGGTATGTGTGTTAGTGAGGGAAGAGACCCAGGCATTGCTGGAAACCCTTTATCATCGCTTCATCTCCTTACCAAAAGTTGACCAGCTGAATGATACCATAAAAGGTTTCCTGCAACGTAAATATCCCCATTCTGCTGGAGCCATAAATGAGACCCACATACCCATTATTGCCCCCAGAGACAACCAAGCCAATTACTATAACCGAAAAGGCTGGCACTCCATCATTCTGCAGGCTGTAGTGGACCATAAGTGTTGGTAAGTAGTATGGTGTGTTTTAATGTGACTCATATGCTGGACCAATGATGTGCATTATTAAACAGCTAATATGTCTACTGTTCAGTTTCACAGATGTCTTCATTGGCTGGCTCACGACTCCCGGGTGCTCCTCTGCAATTTTTCCAGATTGCAGAGGAGAACCAACATGGCTGGTTGTTCCCTAGAGAGTTAAATATATCTCTTTTGTTGGGTTATATTTTTCACAGCAGAATAATAATACAATAGATTGCAATTATGGTATAGGGCCGGCTGTGTAGCAGGGGTGTTAAACTATAGCAGCTGTGGAACTAAACCTCCCAGCATGCTCCTGGCACAAATTTTCTATTTAAGGGGTGCAGCAACTGTGGCTGGGCATGCTGGCATATGTAGTTCCACAACAGCTGGAGGCACACAAGTTTGACTCCGTTTTGTTTCACCATGGAATATGGGAAAGGTTTGCAGTGAGGATCCTCACAGCTGTGAGCCTGAAGGTGGGTAAGGATGGATGGAGGATAGGGATAGGCTGCGGAAAGGCAGCGTTAGGCGGTAGGGGAGGGGTGGTAGGGTTTAGGATACTTATCTCACCCATGTCAGGATTAGATTGTTGGCATTCCTAATTATTCCCTGTACTTTCCTGAACATTATGTATGCCACCTATACTATCTATTAATTTTTTTCCCCATTACAGAAATCAAAGTTTGTTGATGGGGTGGAGATCCCGGTGCACCTTATTGGAGATGCGGCATACCCTTTGAGGCGATGGCTCATCAAGGGCTTCACACAGCATCTCCCACTCTCTCCGTAACAAGTGAATTTCACCCACACTCTCAGCTCAGCCAGGATGGTGGTGGAGAACACCTTTGTGAGACTGATGGGGCACTGACGGTGTCTACGAAAGTGCAATGACATTGCCTTTACCTTTGTGCCGGATGTGGTTACTGCTTGCTGTATCTTCCACAACCTTTGCGAGATACAGAAGGAACACTTTTTACCAGAGCGGAATGTTAAGGACTCTGAACTGTGCGATACTTCGGTAGAAGCAGCAGAAGCAGCCTATGAGGGGGAGATAAGTAGTGGCAGTGCTGAAGAAAGCTGCAACACCCTCACTGCTAACTTAACTACTATAACACAGTAGAGGACAAGGGATATGTTGCAAAAAAGTTTTGTCTTTATTGTTGTTGACAAAGTTTTGGTTTATTGTTTATGAAAAAGTTATGTACATGTTACCTCACATGATAACATCTTTACAGTTTAAACTGCTTCTGACATTTTTGAACATAAATAGGCCATAATGTGTGTAGACATTAGACACATAAATAGCAGGCATAATGTGTGTACTGGAGGTGACGGGCAGGTATGGCCTGGACACTTGACAGGCCTGTAATGTGCTGGATAAACATGAACATTTTCAAAAAGACAAAAGACAAAGAATAAAGATTATTTGCCACTGTAGGCACATAAATAGAGGACATAATGCTTTTACATTTAGCCCAATGTACACCCCCATCTGTAGAAGTGGCTGAGGTAATGGCCAGGTATGGGCCGGACACTTGACATGCCTGTAAAGTGCTGAATACACATGAACATTTTCAAAAAGACAAAAGACAACGAAAAAAGATTATTTGCCACTGTAGGCACATAAATAGAGGGCATAATGCTTTTACATTTAGCCCAATGTACACCCCCATCTGTAGAAGAGGCTGAGGTAATGGCCAGGTATGGGCCGGACACTTGACAGGCCTGTAAAGTGCTGAATACACATGAACATTTTCAAAAAGACAAAAGATGAAGAAAAAAGATTATTTTCAACTGTCTGTAAGAAGTGCTGCCAAGTGGATGGTTGTGATTAGTGCCATCTGGATAAGTATACTCAGTGCCATGTGGAGTATTCTTCCCTGTGCCATATGGACTATTATGCACTCTTTCATGTGAACTGCTATGCATTATACCATCAGGACTGGTCTGCTTATTGGCATGTGGACTGCTACGCACAGGGCCGGGTGAAAAATGATTCCCTGTGCCATCTAGATAACTATGCACTGTGCCATAGTGAGTAGTATTCCCTGTGTCATCTGGACTATTATGCACAGTACCTTGTGGAGTAGCATTAGATGGATTTGAGGGGTCTGTTTCCATAAACTGTATGCCTCTACTATGTTGCTGTAGTTGGAAAAATGGCCCTCAGAATAGTGAGAAGGATACACTGGATAAGGGTGTGGAGGGTGCGGATTGTGTAATCTAGACACCAGACTATTAAAAAGGACATCTGTGCCTCCCTATTTTCCCTAGAAATGTGTTCATGCATACCCACAAGTTGCACGAGAAATGAATTTTGGCCCTCATTCCGAGTTGTTCGCTCGCAAGGCGAATGTAGCAGAGTTACACACGCTAAGCCGCCGCCTACTGGGAGTGAATCTTAGCTTCTTAAAATTGCGACCGACGTACGCGCAATATTGCGATTACAAACGAGTTAGCAGTTTCTGAGTAGCTTCAGACTTACTCTGCCTGTGCGATCAGTTCAGTGCTTTTCGTTCCTGGCTGACGTCATAAACACACCCAGCGTTCGCCCAGGCACTCCCACCGTTTCTCCGGCCACTCCTGCGTTTTTTCCGGAAACGGTAGCGTTTCCAGCCACACGCCCCTAAAACGCCGTGCATCCGCCCAGTAACACCCATTTCCTGTCAATCACAATGCGAACGTCGGAGCGATGAAAATGCCGTGAGTAAACTTACTTTCATCATAGTAAAGTTACTTGGCGCAGTCGCAGTGCGAACATTGCGCATGCGCACTAAGAGAATTCTCACTGCGATGCGATGAAAAACTCCGAGCGAACAACTCGGAATGAGGGCCTTTGTAACTTTCTCGTTGTCAAAAAAGCGTTGGAGTCGGGCATTCTCCTGTGCCTGCATTTCAGCATCAGAATCTCGCAGCTGATTGACCATTGTCATTATGCGCGTAGCTTGCTCCATCTTTGAAGTTTTTTTCTTCCGTTCAGGTACGTCAAAGACTACAAATGGAGTTAAAAAAACTAGAGATGAGCGCCGGAAATTTTTCGGGTTTTGTGTTTTGGTTTTGGGTTCGGTTCCGCGGCCGTGTTTTGGGTTCGACCGCGTTTTGGCAAAACCTAACCGAATTTTTTTTGTCGGATTCGGGTGTGTTTTGGATTCGGGTGTTTTTTTCCAAAAAACCTAAAAAACAGCTTAAATCATAGAATTTGGGGGTCATTTTGATCCCAAAGTATTATTAACCTCAAAAACCATCATTTCCACTCATTTTCAGTCTATTCTGAATACCTCACACCTCACAATATTATTTTTAGTCCTAAAATTTGCACCGAGGTCGCTGGATGACTAAGCTAAGCGACCCTAGTGGCCGACACAAACACCTGGCCCATCTAGGAGTGGCACTGCAGTGTCACGCAGGATGTCCCTTCCAAAAAACCCTCCCCAAACAGCACATGACGCAAAGAAAAAAAGAGGCGCAATGAGGTAGCTGTGTGAGTAAGATAAGCGACCCTAGTGGCCGACACAAACACCGGGCCCATCTAGGAGTGGCACTGCAGTGTCACGCAGGATGTCCCTTCCAAAAAACCCTCCCCAAACAGCACATGACGCAAAGAAAAAAAGAGGCGCAATGAGGTAGCTGTGTGAGTAAGATAAGCGACCCTAGTGGCCGACACAAACACCGGGCCCATCTAGGAGTGGCACTGCAGTGTCACGCAGGATGTCCCTTCCAAAAAACCCTCCCCAAACAGCACATGACGCAAAGAAAAAAAGAGGCGCAATGAGGTAGCTGTGTGAGTAAGATAAGCGACCCTAGTGGCCGACACAAACACCGGGCCCATCTAGGAGTGGCACTGCAGTGTCACGCAGGATGTCCCTTCCAAAAAACCCTCCCCAAACAGCACATGACGCAAAGAAAAAAAGAGGCGCAATGAGGTAGCTGTGTGAGTAAGATAAGCGACCCTAGTGGCCGACACAAACACCGGGCCCATCTAGGAGTGGCACTGCAGTGTCACGCAGGATGTCCCTTCCAAAAAACCCTCCCCAAACAGCACATGACGCAAAGAAAAAAAGAGGCGCAATGAGGTAGCTGTGTGAGTAAGATAAGCGACCCTAGTGGCCGACACAAACACCGGGCCCATCTAGGAGTGGCACTGCAGTGTCACGCAGGATGTCCCTTCCAAAAAACCCTCCCCAAACAGCACATGACGCAAAGAAAAAAAGAGGCGCAATGAGGTAGCTGTGTGAGTAAGATAAGCGACCCTAGTGGCCGACACAAACACCGGGCCCATCTAGGAGTGGCACTGCAGTGTCACGCAGGATGTCCCTTCCAAAAAACCCTCCCCAAACAGCACATGACGCAAAGAAAAAAAGAGGCGCAATGAGGTAGCTGTGTGAGTAAGATAAGCGACCCTAGTGGCCGACACAAACACCGGGCCCATCTAGGAGTGGCACTGCAGTGACACGCAGGATGTCCCTTCCAAAAAACCCTCCCCAAACAGCACATGACGCAAAGAAAAAAAGAGGCGCAATGAGGTAGCTGTGTGAGTAAGATAAGCGACCCTAGTGGCCGACACAAACACCGGGCCCATCTAGGAGTGGCACTGCAGTGTCACGCAGGATGTCCCTTCCAAAAAACCCTCCCCAAACAGCACATGACGCAAAGAAAAAAAAAGGCGCAATGAGGTAGCTGTGTGAGTAAGATAAGCGACCCTAGTGGCCGACACAAACACCGGGCCCATCTAGGAGTGGCACTGCAGTGTCACGCAGGATGTCCCTTCCAAAAAACCCTCCCCAAACAGCACATGACGCAAAGAAAAAAAGAGGCGCAATGAGGTAGCTGTGTGAGTAAGATAAGCGACCCTAGTGGCCGACACAAACACCGGGCCCATCTAGGAGTGGCACTGCAGTGTCACGCAGGATGTCCCTTCCAAAAAACCCTCCCCAAACAGCACATGACGCAAAGAAAAAAAGAGGCGCAATGAGGTAGCTGTGTGAGTAAGATAAGCGACCCTAGTGGCCGACACAAACACCGGGCCCATCTAGGAGTGGCACTGCAGTGTCACGCAGGATGTCCCTTCCAAAAAACCCTCCCCAAACAGCACATGACGCAAAGAAAAAAAGAGGCGCAATGAGGTAGCTGTGTGAGTAAGATAAGCGACCCTAGTGGCCGACACAAACACCGGGCCCATCTAGGAGTGGCACTGCAGTGTCACGCAGGATGTCCCTTCCAAAAAACCCTCCCCAAACAGCACATGACGCAAAGAAAAAAAGAGGCGCAATGAGGTAGCTGTGTGAGTAAGATAAGCGACCCTAGTGGCCGACACAAACACCGGGCCCATCTAGGAGTGGCACTGCAGTGTCACGCAGGATGGCCCTTCCAAAAAACCCTCCCCAAACAGCACATGACGCAAAGAAAAATTAAAGAAAAAAGAGGTGCAAGATGGAATTGTCCTTGGGCCCTCCCACCCACCCTTATGTTGTATAAACAGGACATGCACACTTTAACCAACCCATCATTTCAGTGACAGGGTCTGCCACACGACTGTGACTGATATGACGGGTTGGTTTGGACCCCCACCAAAAAAGAAGCAATTAATCTCTCCTTGCACAAACTGGCTCTACAGAGGCAAGATGTCCACCTCATCATCATCCTCCGATATATCACCGTGTACATCCCCCTCCTCACAGATTATCAATTCGTCCCCACTGGAATCCACCATCTCAGCTCCCTGTGTACTTTGTGGAGGCAATTGCTGCTGGTCAATGTCTCTGCGGAGGAATTGATTATAATTCATTTTAATGAACATCATCTTCTCCACATTTTCTGGATGTAACCTCGTACGCCGATTGCTGACAAGGTGAGCGGCGGCACTAAACACTCTTTCGGAGTACACACTTGTGGGAGGGCAACTTAGGTAGAATAAAGCCAGTTTGTGCAAGGGCCTCCAAATTGCCTCTTTTTCCTGCCAGTATAAGTACGGACTGTGTGACGTGCCTACTTGGATGCGGTCACTCATATAATCCTCCACCATTCTTTCAATGTTGAGAGAATCATATGCAGTGACAGTAGACGACATGTCCGTAATCGTTGTCAGGTCCTTCAGTCCGGACCAGATGTCAGCATCAGCAGTCGCTCCAGACTGCCCTGCATCACCGCCAGCGTGTGGGCTCGGAATTCTGAGCCTTTTCCTCGCACCCCCAGTTGCGGGAGAATGTGAAGGAGGAGATGTTGACAGGTCGCGTTCCGCTTGACTTGACAATTTTCTCACCAGCAGGTCTTTCAACCCCAGCAGACTTGTGTCTGCCGGAAAGAGAGATCCAAGGTAGGCTTTAAATCTAGGATCGAGCACGGTGGCCAAAATGTAGTGCTCTGATTTCAACAGATTGACCACCCGTGAATCCTTGTTAAGCGAATTAAGGGCTCCATCCACAAGTCCCACATGCCTAGCGGAATCGCTCCGTGTTAGCTCCTCCTTCAATGTCTCCAGCTTCTTCTGCAAAAGCCTGATGAGGGGAATGACCTGACTCAGGCTGGCAGTGTCTGAACTGACTTCACGTGTGGCAAGTTCAAAGGGCATCAGAACCTTGCACAACGTTGAAATCATTCTCCACTGCGCTTGAGACAGGTGCATTCCACCTCCTATATCGTGCTCAATTGTATAGGCTTGAATGGCCTTTTGCTGCTCCTCCAACCTCTGAAGCATATAGAGGGTTGAATTCCACCTCGTTACCACTTCTTGCTTCAGATGATGGCAGGGCAGGTTCAGTAGTTTTTGGTGGTGCTCCAGTCTTCTGTACGTGGTGCCTGTACGCCGAAAGTGTCCCGCAATTCTTCTGGCCACCGACAGCATCTCTTGCACGCCCCTGTCGTTTTTTAAAAAATTCTGCACCACCAAATTCAAGGTATGTGCAAAACATGGGACGTGCTGGAATTTGCCCATATTTAATGCACACACAATATTGCTGGCGTTGTCCGATGCCACAAATCCACAGGAGAGTCCAATTGGGGTAAGCCATTCCGCGATGATCTTCCTCAGTTGCCGTAAGAGGTTTTCAGCTGTGTGCGTATTCTGGAAACCGGTGATACAAAGCGTAGCCTGCCTAGGAAAGAGTTGGCGTTTGCGAGATGCTGCTACTGGTGCCGCCGCTGCTGTTCTTGCGGCGGGAGTCCATACATCTACCCAGTGGGCTGTCACAGTCATATAGTCCTGACCCTGCCCTGCTCCACTTGTCCACATGTCCGTGGTTAAGTGGACATTGGGTACAACTGCATTTTTTAGGACACTGGTGAGTCTTTTTCTGACGTCCGTGTACATTCTCGGTATCGCCTGCCTAGAGAAGTGGAACCTAGATGGTATTTGGTAACGGGGGCACACTGCCTCAATAAATTGTCTAGTTCCCTGTGAACTAACGGCGGATACCGGACGCACGTCTAACACCAACATAGTTGTCAAGGCCTCAGTTATCCGCTTTGCAGCAGGATGACTGCTGTGATATTTCATCTTCCTCGCAAAGGACTGTTGAACAGTCAATTGCTTACTGGAAGTAGTACAAGTGGGCTTACGACTTCCCCTCTGGGATGACCATCGACTCCCAGCAGCAACAACAGCAGCGCCAGCAGCAGTAGGCGTTACACGCAAGGATGCATCAGAGGAATCCCAGGCAGGAGAGGACTCGTCTGAATTGCCAGTGACATGGCCTGCAGGACTATTGGCATTCCTGGGGAAGGAGGAAATTGACACTGAGGGAGTTGGTGGGGTGGTTTGCGTGAGCTTGGTTACAAGAGGAAGGGATTTACTGGTCAGTGGACTGCTTCCGCTGTCGCCCAAAGTTTTTGAACTTGTCACTGACTTATTATGAATGCGCTGCAGGTGACGTATAAGGGAGGATGTTCCGAGGTGGTTAACGTCCTTACCCCTACTTATTACAGCTTGACAAAGGCAACACACGGCTTGACACCTGTTGTCCGCATTTCTGTTGAAATACTTCCACACCGAAGAGCTGATTTTTTTGGTATTTTCACCAGGCATGTCAGTGGCCATATTCCTCCCACGGACAACAGGTGTCTCCCGGGGTGCCTGACTTAAACAAACCACCTCACCATCAGAATCCTCCTGGTCAATTTCCTCCCCAGCGCCAGCAACACCCATATCCTCCTCATCCTGGTGTACTTCAACACTGACATCTTCAATCTGACTATCAGGAACTGGACTGCGGGTGCTCCTTCCAGCACTTGCAGGGGGCGTGCAAATGGTGGATGGCGCATGCTCTTCACGTCCAGTGTTGGGAAGGTCAGGCATCGCAACCGACACAATTGGACTCTCCTTGTGGATTTGGGATTTCGAAGAACGCACAGTTCTTTACGGTGCTTTTGCCAGCTTGAGTCTTTTCAGTTTTCTAGCGAGAGGCTGAGTGCTTCCATCCTCATGTGAAGCTGAACCACTAGCCATGAACATAGGCCAGGGCCTCAGCCGTTCCTTGCCACTCCGTGTGGTAAATGGCATATTGGCAAGTTTACGCTTCTCCTCCGACAATTTTATTTTAGGTTTTGGAGTCCTTTTTTTACTGATATTTGGTGTTTTGGATTTGACATGCTCTGTACTATGACATTGGGCATCGGCCTTGGCAGACGACGTTGCTGGCATTTCATCGTCTCGGCCATGACTAGTGGCAGCAGCTTCAGCACGAGGTGGAAGTGGATCTTGATCTTTCCCTAATTTTGGAACCTCAACATTTTTGTTCTCCATATTTTAATAGGCACAACTAAAAGGCACCTCAGGTAAACAATGGAGATGGATGGATACTAGTATACAATTATGGATGGACTGCCGAGTGCCGACACAGAGGTAGCTACAGCAGTGGACTACCGTACTGTACTGTGTCTGCTGCTAATATAGACTGGTTGATAATGAGATGTAGTATGTATAAAGAAGAAAGAAAAAAAAACCACGGGTAGGTGGTATACAATTATGGATGGACTGCCGAGTGCCGACACAGAGGTAGCTACAGCCGTGGACTACCGTACTGTACTGTGTCTGCTGCTAATATAGACTGGTTGATAATGAGATGTAGTATGTATAAAGAAGAAAGAAAAAAAAAACCACGGGTAGGTGGTATACAATTATGGATGGACTGCCGAGTGCTGACACAGAGGTAGCTACAGCCGTGGACTACCGTACTGTACTGTGTCTGCTGCTAATATAGACTGGATGATAATGAGATGTAGTATGTATAAAGAAGAAAGAAAAAAAAACCACGGGTAGGTGGTATACAATTATGGATGGACTGCCGAGTGCCGACACAGAGGTAGCTACAGCCGCGAACTACCGTACTGTGTCTGCTGCTAATATAGACTGGTTGATAATGAGATGTAGTATGTATAAAGAAGAAAGAAAAAAAAAACCACGGGTAGGTGGTATACAATTATGGATGGACTGCCAAGTGCCGACACAGAGGTAGCTACAGCCGTGGACTACCGTACTGTACTGTGTCTGCTGCTAATATAGACTGGATGATAATGAGATGTAGTATGTATAAAGAAGAAAGAAAAAAAAAACCACGGGTAGGTGGTATACAATTATGGATGGACTGCCGAGTGCCGACACAGAGGTAGCTACAGCCGTGAACTACCGTACTGTGTCTGCTGCTAATATAGACTGGTTGATAATGAGATGTAGTATGTATAAAGAAGAAAGAAAAAAAAAACCACGGGTAGGTGGTATACAATTATGGATGGACTGCCGAGTGCCGACACAGAGGTAGCTACAGCCGTGGACTACCGTACTGTACTGTGTCTGCTGCTAATATAGACTGGATGATAATGAGATTTAGTATGTATAAAGAAGAAAGAAAAATAAAAACCACGGGTAGGTGGTATACAATTATGGATGGACTGCCGAGTGCCGACACAGAGGTAGCTACAGCCGTGAACTACCGTACTGTGTCTGCTGCTAATATAGACTGGTTGATAATGAGATGTAGTATGTATAAAGAAGAAAGAAAAAAAAACCACGGGTAGGTGGTATACAATTATGGATGGACTGCCGAGTGCCAACACAGAGGTAGCTACAGCCGTGGACTACCGTACTGTACTGTGTCTGCTGCTAATATAGACTGGTTGATAATGAGATGTAGTATGTATAAAGAAGAAAGAAAAAAAAACAACGGGTAGGTGGTATACAATTATGGATGGACTGCCGAGTGCCGACACAGAGATAGCTACAGCCGTGGACTACCGTACTGTACTGTGTCTGCTGCTAATATAGACTGGATGATAATGAGATGTAGTATGTATAAAGAAGAAAGAAAAAAAAAACCACGGGTAGGTGGTATACAATTATGGATGGACTGCCGAGTGCCGACACAGAGGTAGCTACAGCCGTGAACTACCGTACTGTGTCTGCTGCTAATATAGACTGGTTGATAATGAGATGTAGTATGTATAAAGAAGAAAGAAGAAAAAAACCACGGGTAGGTGGTATACAATTATGGATGGACTGCCGAGTGCCGACACAGAGGTAGCTACAGCCGTGGACTACCGTACTGTACTGTGTCTGCTGCTAATATAGACTGGATGATAATGAGATGTAGTATGTATAAAGAAGAAAGAAAAATAAAAACCACGGGTAGGTGGTATACAATTATGGATGGACTGCCGAGTGCCGACACAGAGGTAGCTACAGCCGTGAACTACCGTACTGTGTCTGCTGCTAATATAGACTGGTTGATAATGAGATGTAGTATGTATAAAGAAGAAAGAAAAAAAAAACCACGGGTAGGTGGTATACAATTATGGATGGACTGCCGAGTGCCGACACAGAGGTAGCTACAGCCGTGGACTACCGTACTGTACTGTGTCTGCTGCTAATATAGACTGGTTGATAATGAGATGTAGTATGTATAAAGAAGAAAGAAAAAAAAAACCACGGGTAGGTGGTATACAATTATGGATGGACTGCCGAGTGCCGACACAGAGATAGCTACAGCCGTGGACTACCGTACTGTACTGTGTCTGCTGCTAATATAGACTGGATGATAATGAGATGTAGTATGTATAAAGAAGAAAGAAAAAAAAAACACGGGTAGGTGGTATACAATTATGGATGGACTGCCGAGTGCCGACACAGAGGTAGCTACAGCCGTGAACTACCGTACTGTGTCTGCTGCTAATATAGACTGGTTGATAATGAGATGTAGTATGTATAAAGAAGAAAGAAAAAAAAAACCACGGGTAGGTGGTATACAATTATGGATGGACTGCCGAGTGCCGACACAGAGGTAGCTACAGCCGTGGTCTACCGTACTGTACTGTGTCTGCTGCTAATATAGACTGGATGATAATGAGATGTAGTATGTATAAAGAAGAAAGAAAAATAAAAACCACGGGTAGGTGGTATACAATTATGGATGGACTGCCGAGTGCCGACACAGAGGTAGCTACAGCCGTGAACTACCGTACTGTGTCTGCTGCTAATATAGACTGGTTGATAATGAGATGTAGTATGTATAAAGAAGAAAGAAAAAAAAAAACCACGGGTAGGTGGTATACAATTATGGATGGACTGCCGAGTGCCGACACAGAGGTAGCTACAGCCGTGGACTACCGTACTGTACTGTGTCTGCTGCTAATATAGACTGGATGATAATGAGATGTAGTATGTATAAAGAAGAAAGAAAAAAAAAAACCACGGTTAGGTGGTATACAATTATGGATGGACTGCCGAGTGCCGACACAGAGGTAGCTACAGCCGTGGACTACCGTACTGTACTGTGTCTGCTGCTAATATAGACTGGATGATAATGAGATGTAGTATGTATAAAGAAGAAAGAAAAAAAAAAACCACGGGTAGGTGGTATACAATTATGGATGGACTGCCGAGTGCCGACACAGAGGTAGCTACAGCCGTGAACTACCGTACTGTGTCTGCTGCTAATATAGACTGGTTGATAATGAGATGTAGTATGTATAAAGAAGAAAGAAAAAAAAAACCACGGGTAGGTGGTATACAATTATGGATGGACTGCCGAGTGCCGACACAGAGGTAGCTACAGCCGTGGACTACCGTACTGTACTGTGTCTGCTGCTAATATAGACTGGATGATAATGAGATTTAGTATGTATAAAGAAGAAAGAAAAATAAAAACCACGGGTAGGTGGTAAACAATTATGGATGGACTGCCGAGTGCCGACACAGAGGTAGCTACAGCCGTGAACTACCGTACTGTGTCTGCTGCTAATATAGACTGGTTGATAATGAGATGTAGTATGTATAAAGAAGAAAGAAAAAAAAACCACGGGTAGGTGGTATACAATTATGGATGGACTGCCGAGTGCCAACACAGAGGTAGCTACAGCCATGGACTACCGTACTGTACTGTGTCTGCTGCTAATATAGACTGGTTGATAATGAGATGTAGTATGTATAAAGAAGAAAGAAAAAAAAACAACGGGTAGGTGGTATAGAATTATGGATGGACTGCCGAGTGCCGACACAGAGATAGCTACAGCCGTGGACTACCGTACTGTACTGTGTCTGCTGCTAATATAGACTGGATGATAATGAGATGTAGTATGTATAAAGAAGAAAGAAAAAAAAAACCACGGGTAGGTGGTATACAATTATGGATGGACTGCCGAGTGCCGACACAGAGGTAGCTACAGCCGTGAACTACCGTACTGTGTCTGCTGCTAATATAGACTGGTTGATAATGAGATGTAGTATGTATAAAGAAGAAAGAAGAAAAAAACCACGGGTAGGTGGTATACAATTATGGATGGACTGCCGAGTGCCGACACAGAGGTAGCTACAGCCGTGGACTACCGTACTGTACTGTGTCTGCTGCTAATATAGACTGGATGATAATGAGATGTAGTATGTATAAAGAAGAAAGAAAAATAAAAACCACGGGTAGGTGGTATACAATTATGGATGGACTGCCGAGTGCCGACACAGAGGTAGCTACAGCCGTGAACTACCGTACTGTGTCTGCTGCTAATATAGACTGGTTGATAATGAGATGTAGTATGTATAAAGAAGAAAGAAAAAAAAACCACGGGTAGGTGGTATACAATTATGGATGGACTGCCGAGTGCCGACACAGAGGTAGCTACAGCCGTGGACTACCGTACTGTACTGTGTCTGCTGCTAATATAGACTGGTTGATAATGAGATGTAGTATGTATAAAGAAGAAAGAAAAAAAAAACCACGGGTAGGTGGTATACAATTATGGATGGACTGCCGAGTGCCGACACAGAGATAGCTACAGCCGTGGACTACCGTACTGTACTGTGTCTGCTGCTAATATAGACTGGATGATAATGAGATGTAGTATGTATAAAGAAGAAAGAAAAAAAAAACACGGGTAGGTGGTATACAATTATGGATGGACTGCCGAGTGCCGACACAGAGGTAGCTACAGCCGTGAACTACCGTACTGTGTCTGCTGCTAATATAGACTGGTTGATAATGAGATGTAGTATGTATAAAGAAGAAAGAAAAAAAAAACCACGGGTAGGTGGTATACAATTATGGATGGACTGCCGAGTGCCGACACAGAGGTAGCTACAGCCGTGGTCTACCGTACTGTACTGTGTCTGCTGCTAATATAGACTGGATGATAATGAGATGTAGTATGTATAAAGAAGAAAGAAAAATAAAAACCACGGGTAGGTGGTATACAATTATGGATGGACTGCCGAGTGCCGACACAGAGGTAGCTACAGCCGTGAACTACCGTACTGTGTCTGCTGCTAATATAGACTGGTTGATAATGAGATGTAGTATGTATAAAGAAGAAAGAAAAAAAAAACCACGGGTAGGTGGTATACAATTATGGATGGACTGCCGAGTGCCGACACAGAGGTAGCTACAGCCGTGGACTACCGTACTGTACTGTGTCTGCTGCTAATATAGACTGGATGATAATGAGATGTAGTATGTATAAAGAAGAAAGAAAAAAAAAAACCACGGGTAGGTGGTATACAATTATGGATGGACTGCCGAGTGCCGACACAGAGGTAGCTACAGCCGTGGACTACCGTACTGTACTGTGTCTGCTGCTAATATAGACTGGATGATAATGAGATGTAGTATGTATAAAGAAGAAAGAAAAAAAAAACCACGGGTAGGTGGTATACAATTATGGATGGACTGCCGAGTGCCGACACAGAGGTAGCTACAGCCGTGAACTACCGTACTGTGTCTGCTGCTAGTATAGACTGGATGATAAATAATGATATAAAAAATATATATATATCACTACTGCAGCCGGACAGGTATATATTATATAATGACGGACCTGCTGGACACTGTCTGTCAGCAGAATGAGTTTTTTAATTTTTATAGAATAAAAAAACACCACACAAGTCACACGACGAGTGTACTTTTTCAGGCAGACATTCAATCACAATATACTATACTGTTGGTCAGTGTGGTCAGGTCACTGGTCACAGTGGTCAGTGGTCAGTCACACTGGCAGTGGCACTCTGGCAGCAAAAGTGTGCACTGTTTAATATGTACTCCTGGCTCCTGCTATAACCTATAACTGCTCCCCAGTCTCCCCCACAATTAAGCTGTGTGAGCACAGTCAGATATTATACATAGATGATGCAGCACACTGGGCTGAGCACAGATATGGTATGTGAGTGTGACTGAGTCACTGTGTATCGTTTTTTTCAGGCAGAGAACAAGAACAGAACGGATTATTAAATAATAATAAATTATAAAACTGCACTGGTGGTCAGGTCACTGGTCATCAGTCACTAGTATAACTCCTCCTAAGCTCCAGTAAGTAAATGAAGTGTCTCACTCTCACTCTCCTATCTATTTTAATTTCTAAACGGAGAGGACGCCAGCCACGTCCTCTCCCTATCAATCTCAATGCACGTGTGAAAATGGCCGCGACGCGCGGCTCCTTATATAGAATCCGAGTCTCGCGATAGAATCCGAGCCTCGCGAGAATCCGACAGCGTGATGATGACGTTCGGGCGCGCTCGGGTTAACCGAGCAAGGCGGGAAGATCCGAGTCGCTCGGACCCGTGTAAAAAAACATGAAGTTCGGGCGGGTTCGGATTCAGAGAAACCGAACCCGCTCATCTCTAAAAAAAACTATTTAAAAATCAAATAGCAGTGATGTCAGCATATATGTGCTTGAGGCCTCCTACCTCTTGTGCACTAGCTACACACTGCAACATATACATTTTGAGTATTGGTCAAGACAAAGATATCATGTGTGATGGAAGTGCGCAATTGTACAAACACTGTATGCTATGCACAATTTATCCTTTCTAAAGGATAATGTGCTATTCGTGCAGGTGTGTACAGGCCTATGATGTTGTTATCAGTCGTTATTACCCATAAATGATCCAGCAGCTAATGTGGCCTTCTGATAGTGATGAAATACATAACAGTCAGGAACTGAATGTGTAACGCAGCATTTAAAAATAATAACAAGTGCAAACAACATCATTGTGGAATATGGCCCATACTATAATCTGGATTTTAAATAAAACTAAAATCTTAAATGTGTGTAAAGTAAATCAAAAACAACTTACTGTTCCTACACAACTTTGGGGTCTCACTCTGTGTAGAAGTCGGTGTCCCAGCTGGAGTCTCTGTGCTACTTCCACTGGCATCGAATTCAATAGTATTGGTGACTGGGTCCCCCACAGCAGCCATTGAATCGGTGTCGCTGATCTCAGTGATTTCTTTACAGAACATTGGTGGCGTTGGTGGAATGGATTGTCTGTTCTCCAGGGTAGCGCTTCGTGAGGATGCACAACTGGACGATGAAATGACAATGGGATTAACCAGTGCAGAATTGCCAAAACTTCATTGCACTTATCATAGTAAGCCCACTCCATTCTAGCAGCAGCACTTTTCCTCCTGTTGTGGCCATGAACTTTGTTGTAATGTTTTCTGAGAGCTTTAAGTTTATTCACTACCTGCTGCTGTGTGCATGCAATGCCCCTTCAGGTAAGTATCTTGGCAATGTTGGTGTACACTGTGGCGTCCTTCACTGTCCCAGTGATCTGCTTCCGGATCTCCTCCGCCCCTCTAATAGGAAGCAGCTGCCTTATATCTTCATCCTTCCAGTGTGCCATGCTGTCTCTCTCATCCATCTCCCCTGCAGCACAGTTGTGACCTCAGACACCCGCCCCAGTGCCACGCCCGCTCAGCCAATCAGCGCTGTTAACCGTGACCCGTTTCTAAAATCCCGGGTCGGACCCTTTCAAACAGCCGGCAACCCATGTACGATCCGGGAAAAACCCAGGTAGAAACCTGGGTTGAAGTCCCGGGAAATCAGTCCCATGTTGACCGTTTCAGACAGAAAAAAGTCCTGGGTCGTCCCTTCCAGAGCCGGGAAATTACCGGATTCTTTTCTCTGTTTGAAAGGAGTATAACTGGTATGAGAGTAATTACTTTTTGAAGGTTACCAAACTAAAGAAAAATAAAGATTATGTGATATATTTTCTAACATTATCATTTTGCAAATAGTCAACTATAAATAGCAGTCAATGTAAATGTTATCCTTAAATTAACAAGTTGCTAATTGATCATTATAGATTAATAATGTCATTCTTCAGAATCACAGACTGTGTAATGTGCATAACGTGTGAGTTAATCATACTCATTTCCTAACATGGCATTTAGGTACAAAACTTGTACTGAATAACCGCAATTTACAGTATTAGCAGCTGGATTTATATAATGCTGGTAATAATAAGCTTAATATACTCTAGTGCAAGTCAAACAGTAAAAGCCATTGTTTGATTTGGTGCAAATATAATAAATTAGCATTAATGTGTTGCAGAAATTAGGTCATTAGTTTATTTGATGCCATCTTAAAACATTTACAAATAAATATAATATTATGCTATAAAGCATACAATTAAAATACTGAGGAAAAAATATAGTGCAATTTTTAAATGTAACCACCCACAGTTAAGTTTATCTTCTGCTTATCTTCTAGATTTATGTGAGCTCATGTATAGTCATGTATACCTACTCAGTGGGGACCAGAAGGGGGGGCGTGGGTACAAATTACCCAGGTCCAGTATACCTCTGCTGCTGCCGGCATCGATGGTACCATCTTCCCGGAGATTTCTTCATGAAGATGGTGCCGCAAATAGAAAGCAAAGACTCTGTGCCAGACCTGCTTCCTGATAAAGTAAGGTAGGAACCGGGGGATCTACCACAAGCCCCCCTCTGCCTCCCCATGTAAAAATTGTCTCGCCCCCCTTCCCCATGGAGAAGCATCCCCACAATTATATTATTGTATTAATATTTTAATAGTAAAGGGCATCACCATGCCCTTTTTTAAGCCACACCCCCCGTTACTGGGGTTCTTTATGGCCCTGTGCATACTGCATGTTCTCATGATTTATGTAGGGGGAAAAGTACATTGTGTTAGCATGATTTAACCATCAGTTTGTGATATATTTCCCAGAGAGCAATCCCATCCTTTTAAATCAGAGGAAAAATTACAGTAGCCCAATGTTTAGCAGTGTGTATAGCGTGACTCAGTCAAAAGCCCATTTATCCTAATATACAGTTTCTACCGTAAGTAAATTATGATATGAGATACTTTTAGGTTCCTTCATTATAAATTACCGGTCTTTTAATGAAACCTGCAACTTCTAGGAGACGAAAATCATCACCAATCTCATAATACAAGAATTGTATCCATTCCCCAACAAACAATATAAAAAGTATTTTAAAATCAATAGCATCATTGTTTTTATACATTGTCAAAAAATCACTGATATCATCAACCTTACTACTGACAATCTTACTCAAGGGTATTTCTTATGCTTTTTTGTTTCAATTTTAGAGATCACTGCTACAATAGCTTTCCAAAGTGTTTGCAAATCCAATAAATGGAACAATTGTTCTAATTGATGTTACCCCAATACATGTTAAAATGGCAATAGTTATGACAACTTTGGAAATAAATGTTTGATGCATAGTTGAACCTTACAAACAATGGTTTCTTAGACAATTCTTGCAAAACATAGTTTAGAAAAATCAGTGTGAGGCCCTAAAACTACAAAATAACATATAACCACTTAACACCTGGGGTGACCATCTGGCATTTCTTGTCAATTGGTTACATTTGGAACTCTGCCAGTTGGAAGAACTTCTATGTATCCTCTTGTTGGACTGTCTCAATTTTATTGGATTGCAAATGTAAAAGCACAGTGTCAATAGCTGGAAGGGAGCTTTCAGTGCTGGAAGTGGAAACTGTGTGTGCAGTTTAGAGCAGAGGCACAGCCAATCTAATCAGGGACCTTGTTTACTAAACAAACACCACATCCAAAGTGCATGGGGGGCTACAGTAGGACAGGTTCCTTCCACCAGCATTGGTACTGTATCTCTTTTCTCTACATTATGTCAGTGCTAATAGGCCAGCAGCTGAATTGCATTAATACCAAGGGTCACTGAGGGAGAGCTTTCTCTCACCAAACAAGTATGTGGGTGCTTTCTGTTGTTTAAGAAAACTCATTTTAAATATTACTCTGGGTATACACAATCAAAGCATGTATACTGCCACCTGATTACCACTGCTATGCAGTATCTACATGTTTGTATTAGTATTATTTGTAGGATTATTCAATTAATGTACTGTAGGTGAAACACCATGTTTCATTCTATTTTCACAAAAAAATAAAGCTTTAAAAAGCTGGAAACAGGACTAACAAAAAATAGTCTTTTCCTCATTTAGTCTAATTAAATCAAACACTGCTGAAGGCTTAAGAACAAACCTGCAATGCCTGACTTCTGGCTACATTCCATCTAAATTGTTAGACAATGGTAAAACAAACAAAACAAAGAATGACTATCACGTTGTGATCTGTCATCTTTCATTTCTTGATTGGGTCAGAAACCCTTGCCTTTCTCAATAGAGATGAAAAACAGTTCTATTTTGACAACCCTCAAGGTACTCTAGATCTTATTTATGCTGCATAAGAATTTATTTGAGATGCTGTAATTGTAAAGGAATATAATTTTTAATTTGTAACCTAGGGGAGGACTGTCTTTTGTTGTTAATGCTATTATTAATGTAATACAGTATGTTGGGTCACTTCAAATGTAGTTATACCAAAGTTTAATTCAAGAAGATCCATGTCCTCAACAACGTGATCAAGATCAACTAGTAGATTATATTTAAAAGTATATTAGCTGATATATATTGTCACAAGTTGTTTGTTAATTGCTGGATACAAGTATAATAAAAAATAAAAGTAACATTAACTTTGTGTTGTTATAGGGTTTTTTGCTACCTAAACAGCTTGAATGCACCTTGGAATAGTTTCTCCAAGAGTTGGAAATTCTACTGTAGAGAAGCAACTGCATTTTTCCAACATACAATATAGATATGCCTTGCCAACAGTCATGTCAACAGCATTATGTTGAAGAGAGATTGCTGACATGCTTGTAATGTTATATAAAGCAATTTAACCATTTTGTTAATAAAATTTTAAACATTATGTTTTATGATCAGGTTTAAAGTTATAATGCCAATACAGTTAAAATGGTTTGAATAACATTACAGCTATGTTGACACCCTCCCTTCAATTTGATGCTCTTGATAGAATAATGGTCAAAAGCCATCCATATAAATTATTGAAAATACTGAAAGTAGTATAGTCATATATGAATTTTCACACAATCATATTTGAGGAAGATAATTCTTTCTATTTGTCATTCAAGTGAAATAGTGTGAAATAGTGAAATACAGAACATTTTACCCTTTTACCCTTAGTGTAATACAGAACAATACCCTTTATATGAATGCCAGGGTTTCCGTGCCAGATCTGGTGGTCCAATTCCCAATACCTGAGCACCAAGTTAAAGCCCAAACAGTATTTGCAGGCAAGTGGTCAAAAATGTAAAACAACTATTTTAAGAATATCTATTCAAGCAAATTTAGGGAAGAGAGTTTTCAATTACTATATACTGTGTGACTGTTCCCAGTATAGTACCAATTCCCATTACACTGCAAAGTAGTGCTAGTCAGTCACATTACACCACACAGTAGGGCCCCTTATACACCTTATGTTATGTTAGAGCCCCTTACACAAATTACACCACAGTAGAGCAGAGCCCCTTATACACAATACGCCTTGCGGAGCCCCTTTTATGTATGAAATGTCAGGTAGAGTCCCTTTTATACACATTACGCCAGGTAGAGCCACTTACACACGTTATGCCAGGTAGAGCCCCTTACATACGTTACACCAGGTAGAGCCCTTTATACATGTTATGCCAGGAAAAGCCCTTTGCACACATTATGCCACATAGAGCCCCTTGCATATGTTTCACCTGGTAGAGTCCTTTATATACGTTATGCCAGGCAAAGTTCCTTACACACTTTAAGCCAGGTAGATCCCCTTACACACAATACGCCAGGTAGAGCCTCTTATACACATTATGCCAGATAGTGCCCTTTATACACATTGCTCCAGGTAGAGCCTCTTACACACATTACACCAGGGAGAGCTTATCTATAGAATGAGAGTTTGAGTATGTGTGGGTGTGCCATCTGCACGCTGCCTGTGTCCCTGTCACTCACCAGATATATGGGTCCGGCCACAGCAGTAGGTTCCCAAAAGAGGACGAATTCTCACTACAATAGAAGTGTCCTTGTTGCAAGGAGTGTGGCCTCACCTGAAAAGACTACCTTATACCCTGTTTCACCCCCTGCATCCCTAGCAGCCACATAAAAAAATGAAAAGTCAGACCCACAAAACAATGTAAAAACCCAAATCGACATTAAAAAAACAACATTTAAAAAGCCAAATTATGAATAACTGCATACAAGTAACTGAGAGGGACAGAGATCAGCACTGGGCTAAATGTGCACAAGGACTGGAGCATTCATAACAATCCATACCCACATGTGGAGCAGTCCAGAACTGGTTCTGGGGGGTTCATAAGGAACGCTCACTGCATCTAGGACTCCCCCAATAATTACCTGTCCTTTCCCCATGCTCAGGCCTGGTGACAGGGGGGGGGGGGAGGGTCAAAGGCGACACTTGTGATGGGCCCTGTGATTCTGAGGGGCCCTGGACTCTCAGGTAACTCAGGAGTCCAGTTGGTGCCTGTATGCTGCTGATCCAGACTGAGGCAGCCAGCATAATTCTAACCCTTTCACTTAATAAAATTAAAAATTAACCTGGTATATTGCCGGGTCGACCTGGGTCGAGTTGCTGTGTGAAAGGGGTAGTTTACAATTTCCCAGGTCGACTGACCCAGTATTTCAACCAGGGAATAAATGCAGGGTTATTCCCAGGTTGAAGTGCAGTGTGAACCGGTGTCCAGGCTGATGCAACCCGGGACCCATTCACACTATAGGGAAAGGTGGTGGCATCAGTCTGAAAGGGGTCTCAAGCGGGCCGCACCTGGGAAGGAACCATGCACAAGTGCTGTTGTAATGGGAAAGCGGTATTAATCAAAGATCTTTGATCCCAGCTAGACAGTACTTTGCTCGGATCGAAGATCTTAGGACCTAATTCAGACCTAATCTCAGCAGCAAAATCTTTCTCTAATGTCAAAACCATGTTAGATTTTGGCATGGTTATTTTGTTTCTGTGCAGGGTAAATACTGGCTGCTTTATTTTTACACTGAAATTTAGATTTCAGTTTGAGCACATCCCACCCAAATCTAACTCTCTTTGCACATGGTATATCTGCCCCACCTGCAGTGAACATAGGTTTGCCCATTAGAAAAAAAGTTTGCTGCTGCGATCAGGTCTGAATTAGGCGTTTAGATTGATTAAGCTGCTGCCCCAGTCTGAATCTATTGAGTGCTGAGCTGCTAAGTGCCCAGACCTGGCCTCAATGGCTTCCTGCTGCAGCATCCTCTTCCCTCAGGGCAGACTGCAGTGGTTAGTATAAGTATGTGTTTGTATGTATGTGTTCTATGTTTGTATCTGTGTGTGTGGTGTGTGTGTGTGTGTGTGTGTCTGTATGTGTGTGTACATGTGTTCTGTGTATATTCTATGTGGGTATATATGTGTATGTGTACTATGTATGTGTAAATGTGTTCTGTGTAATATGTGTGTGTGTGTGTGTATATATATATATATATATATATATACACACACACACACACACACACACACACACGCATGCCTAGATGGGACCACCACTTCCCCAAAAATTCATTTTCCCCTGGGCTGAGAGATAGGCAGAGGCTGAGAGACACAGGGTGATGAGGGACTGAAAGACACAGGGGAATAGGGAGACTGAGTGACACAGAACAATGGGGAGGGTTTGAGACATGGGAATGTGGCAGCTAAGAGACAGTGGGATGCTTTGAGACACAGGAATGGTTGGGGAGGCTGAGAGACAGTGGAAGGCTGAGAGACACATGAGAATGAGTGGGGCTGAGAGACACAGGGGGGTGGGAATATTGTGCTTGAGGAAGTGATGATGAGGCTGGAGGGCTGGAATCATTTAGGCAAGGTGTGAGGCTTGATAGATATGGGGGGCTAAATGAGCCAATGGCCGACTAACCTGTAACTACCTTGGAGGAGAGGGGCCCCCAAAAATATGATTGTATTAGGTTCCAAGATTTCTGTTGCCGACCCTGCCCATGCTGCACCACACTCACTAAGCAGTCACCAGAAGAACAGTGCAGCAGCGAGCAGAGATCCCTTCTTTCAAGTACACTCCCTGCCATGCTGAAGGAGCCAATCAGAGAAGGCTCAATACTAGTTGACTTCTGACTTCTTGGATGGCTGGAGACATGATCTCACTGGCCTCAAGGAGATGTCAATCATTGCAAGTAGAGCCCGGATGCAATAGGTGGACAGTGATCACTCATCTCAGAAACACTGACAAGTTACGGCAGGGGTGACAGCAGCCAGCAGGGATTAGGGGCCGGGTGCCCAATGCAATTGCATGGCTTGCCAGCCCCTAGAAACAGACTTGCTACCACCCATGGGTAGTGGGAAGTGGGCAGCGAATGGTGGCAGGCGTGGTGTGGCCAGCGGGTGAGGTGTCGCCAGCGGGCGAGGTGACTGTGGCCATGCCCTCAAGCCACAGCACCCCAGGTGGCCATCCTGCTTGCCCTCACCTATAACCGCCACTGCTTACAGTGTGCACTGTTTTAAAATATGGCTTATTTTAAACCACATGACGTATGGACGAAATCTTATGTAGCATGTAAAAAACTGCTGATTTGCAAATTGCAATTTTTGCAAAAATGCTCATAACTGTTTACCTTTTGTGATGTGACCCATTTTTATTAAAATTTTAAAGAGACTCCATTTAGGAGAAATATCTCTGCATCACATATTGTAGGCATGGTGCAAATTTATGTCTTGGTAATGATGATACATCTGTGCTCTGCATGTATCTATATTTATATTGTATGCAATTTTATATATTAAACTTAATTTCTGAATATACATTTGTGGCTTCTTTGTGGCCACATATTAGCAATGTAAATGTTTACCTGTTAAATAACTTTTGATATACATCATACTGAAAAGGCATATGATCAATCTTCTGTAGTAATAGGTTTCTCCGACACTAACTAGGATGTTTTAAAACCACTAATATAGCATTGTAGTATTCTTGTTTGGCAATCCTCTGTAATCAATAATGAACTTTTTATAAATAAGAGAATATTACTTCCATATGCACATAGTTGGGCAGAGGAAGCACACCTGTCTGCGAAATGTTGCAACCACAAAATTAATAAGACTTTTTAAAATGTATATTATCCTTTATTTTTGCCTGTTGTTAATGTTTTTAAATATAAAGCTACAGTATTTTTTTATAATTGCTTATTATGCTATTATATATTCAGTGGGGCCCATCGGGGGTTTCCGCTGTGCCCCTGTGGACCAATCCAACTCTGTCTCCCACTGTGTGGCATATTGAGGTTAGATATTGTATCTGAGGATACATCTGTGTGTATACGTATATATATTATATATGGATGCAAAAGTCCTCACTCACTCACTGACTTAATCATCACTAATTCTCTTTCGTCCCGATATGTTAGGAAGCTGAAATTTAACATACAGATAGAGCCACACTCATCTAGTGCTGCTCTATCGCAGACGTGCACTCCTGGCGAGACTAAGTGATCCGGCGCCTAGCCCCGCTATGGGAGTGCACAGAGAGACACTCCCATTATTGTAAACTTTCTTTCTTTCATCTAATGTGATACGTTTGATAGTTTTAAATTAGAAGTTCTGTACAGAGAAATGTTGGCATTCAGCAAAATGACATGGTACACTATGATTCTTCACCTTAAAACATTGCGCATATACTCTAAGATACGCAACTTGAGTTGTCTCTAAGTTTTGCCAATGTATTTTTTGGCACATTGGCACTTGATAAAATAAATAACAAATGTAGTCTGGCAGTCTAGTGTAGTCTAGTGTCAGCTGAATTTCTGAATGTATTCTCTCTGCTGCAAAATTGACAAGCCTTAAATTAGTCACAAGGATAAAATCCTGTTATCCTCATGGTTCCTTCTTTGATCATAAGAAGGCGTGGGAGGAGACTAGGAGCCAATTTATCTTTCAAGGACGTTGCTTTCCTGAATATAACCTGGGGAGCCTTGGATATTACCTTCCCTAGTACAGGATCCAAAGATAAAATATCCCAATGCTTATTTAAAATCTGCTCTAGTCACAAAAAGGGACAAAAAATTAGTCTAGTCTTCCCTAGTACAGGATCCAAAGATAAAATATCCCAATGCTTATTTAAAATCTGCTCTAGTCACAAAAAGGGACACAAAATTTATTCTCCTTAAACCTATTCTGTTTATCTTTATTTATATTCAAGCAGCTGATGTTGTGGAATATCTCTGAATATCTTTTTCACTTCATAAACCTCTGTATCATCCCTTAAGAATCCATCTATTGACACCATACCTAGATACTAGTATAGAGTGCCTCAATGTCTATTGTGCACCAACTGTACTTTTCATGCCAGACAATACTATCTATCATTTTCAGTATTTGTGTTGAATCTTTTATATATAGTTAAATTTAGTTACATATTTCTGCAAATAAAAGTACACAAATTCTGAAAGACCTGAAGTCACTGAATTAATGCCTGACACTATTGGGCGACCATGTGGATCCAGAAGTCTTTTGTGGATCTTTGGTAGGAAATAGAAAATGTGCATCCTTTGGTGATCCACCTTTAGATACCCATATTTCTCCTTTGAAATACACCTATCCTCTAGCCCTTTGCACAATAGACTGTGGATTTCATCTTTTATTCTATCCAATTCATTTTCTTTAACTCTCATATAAGTTGTTTCATTATCTAATAGTCTCCAAGCTTCTTTTATATAGGCATCTCTATCTAAGATAACTACACCTCCTCTTTTATCTGCATTTTTTATATCACAATATTATGATTCTGCTCCAGTACCCTAATTGCCTAATTTTTTTTTAGAGATATTATTTTTCTTACTATCTTTTTTAAACAACCCTTCAAAATCCTTTTTTATCAATTCAGAAAAAGTGTCTAAATGGCTCCCTTTTGACTTAAGTGGGAAAAAGGTTGACTTCAACTTTAACCCAGTCTAATTTTTCACCTGATCATCCCTATCATTAATAGAAAGATTTTTTTATTTTTTCAATTAGCATTAAGAAATAAAGTAAAGCCACTAGGATTTCTGGCTGGTGCAAAATCAAGACCTTTTCCTAGAATAGTTAATTCCTCTGGTTTCAATTCATGCTTAGATAAATTGAACATCCTAAAATGTAGCGGCATTGGAGCATTCTCATTTTTTCTCCTCTTTCCTCCTCTCTTCCCTCTTTTATTTATTTCTGTTTTCTTTTGGAACCCTTTGGAGTTTCCCTGGACGCATTCATCAACATATTTTTCCAGTCCTGACCTGAATGTTTTGTATCTGTTGACAATTTTCTCCCTCTCAAGTTTTTTTGGGCATGAGGTGACTCTCATATCTCATACCTGTTTGAAGTAACCACCATTCTATTGATTAAATTTTTTCCATTATAAAAATTATCAGATCGCTTTCTCAATGGTACTTGTTGCCACGGGCCCTCCTTAGAGCTGTGTATTTTCCCCAAATCTCTCTGGTCTGTCCAATTCCATACCCTATTCATCTTTTAATCCAATAGTGCCCTTTTGAATTTGTGAATCTCGGTCTCAATTATGTCTTTTTCTAACTTTTTAACCCTAGAGTCTGTTTGTTTGTCCAGTTCTGATTTTGTACACAACTGCACTGATTAGGATTAAACCAACATGAGGTTGACCAGGTTTTAAGGGGGTTAGGGTACCAGACAGACCTTCCAGCGAAATGTGCGAGGCAGAACTTTGACCCAGAGAGCCTGTTCTGGACATGCAACTGGATTAATTTTGAGGAAAACTTCACAGTGTGGTAACATTGGATACTAGAACAAATACTAGGGGGTTGGGGTACCAATTAGACCTTCCATTTGTGTATGCTGGGAAGAACTTTGAGTTTGAGGAAAACTTTAATAACCTGAAAAAACTGACCGAAGTGACCATAATTCAATGACCTGAAATAACTGACTGAAATAACCATAAATCATTGAACTAAAATAACTGACAGAAATGGAGTTGGGAAGACAGAAATGTTGTGTACCCAAAAACCTTGTAACCGCAACATTGATAACAGACAGAATACATTAAACTCATCTCGCAATGGAAAAGTGATGATGAATGAAAAGCTGGGGATCAATCAGGGCTACTGGAAACAACAAAAAACAAAAACAACACTGGGCAGCCACCTCATTGGTGTGTTGTAAGAGCTACTAAGTTTCTAAATAGTTTTTAATATGTTGACAGTTACATCCAACTCATTGTTAGCTTAAAAAATGGAAACTATGGTGCGTGGCCTGGCTGGCGGGGAGAGAAGCAGCAATTTTCATGGGCTCCAGCCTGCAAGATTGCAGGAAGCCCTAAACACCTCTTTCAGTGCCTCGATTTCCCCTGGTTTTACCCCTCAGTCTTTCTTCCAGTGTTCCTGCTCGGAGGGGAGCGTGCTGCGGAGTCGGTAGACAGCTCCGGCTGTCTCTGCGGAATGCGGCCCTCCCCCACATGTGAAGCCGGGTCCTCAATTTTGAATCATCTCCGGGACCGAGGACGGAGCTGCACGCGGGTGCCGGGAATCGTCGCCCCCCCCCCCCGCCGGACCTTTTGCTGAGACCTGTTGTTTTGATCCTTCGTGCGGCCTAACAATGTGCTGGCGGCTGAGAGCAGAGGACAGTGCACTATCCCCTCCGGCAGTGAGTAACTTCCAGCGGCGGCTATCTTCCCTCCCTGCACTGCCACACAGATAGTATAACGGGAGGCAGGGGACTCTGTGCGTCAACGAGGGGGTCCTCATCTCTACCCTATCTTCCCCCTTGGATGTCAGCATACCTCCTTACCTGGTGTGTGCCTCCATATAGTGCAACCTCAGATATAAATAACACGTTTTCATGACCCCACTGTGATATCCATACTGCCTCACACTCTCCCCTGCGCCTGTGCTTTTCCCAATATTCCTGTGCGGCTCTAACTGGTGCCAGCCAGTCACTGTGATTATTACCAGCTTATCACCCCCCGCCTCACCCTGTATGTGCTACTATTGTATCCATGGATAATAAGTGTCTGTTTTTATTGTTGGGAAACCTCAGGCACTTCCATTAGTCCTTCATACTCAATTGGCTGACTTCCCCACCGCTGCACCCGACACTTGGGTGCCGCGGGGAGATCCGTCTCTACCCGAGCCGTACTGATGTGACCATTGGTGTAATGTCTGGTACTCTCCCCCACTCCTGATGCTGTGATCTTGCCTCGGGCACATATATCGAGCCGAAATACGTTTATTTCTCCTCCTACTTCCGATTTCTCTTGTCAACGACTGCCACGGTGGGGGACACCCTCTGGGATAATGCCGCCTAAATGTCAAAAAGACCCGACCCCGGTCCACCCGGTCGCTTTTTTCAAGCAGTGTCCGTCTTCCCAGAGCCAGAAAAGTTCTGTTATACCGGATCCCCTACCCAAGCAATTCCAGGGTAGTGATGATGTATCCATGACTTACCGTGTGAATCGAACAAAACTCTCTCAACTGGATGATGACGCACCCCTCACTCTCGGCTCTATGCGGCAACTCCTGGCTTCCTTTAAAGATGATATTACGATGGAAGTTAAGACAGCGCTCCAAAGCTGCCAGCAAACGGTCGACGCTATAGGCCAACGTACAGACCACCTCTAGAATAAGTGTAAGGAGGTGGTGAAGTCTCATAATGAGGTGATTAATCAACTCGAAGAGCTACAAGCCGAGTTCGTGGACCTTAGGCGGAAGACTTGCGACCTTGAGGACAGGTCACGCTGTAACAATATAAAACTTTGTGGCATCCCAGAAATAGTCACCAACTCAGAGCTCAACCAATTCGCGACAGACCTCTTCATGACTCTTCTCCCTACCAGCTCTATTGGAGACTTTCTCATCGACCGTATCCATCGCCTACCGAAGGCTAGAAACGCCCCAAAGGATGCTCCAAGAGACACTCTGATGAGGATGCATTACTTCCATGTCAAGGAAAATCCTGCGGGCTGCTATGCGCCAGGATCTGCCGGCCGCGACCTTGGGAGATGTACAAGTATACGGAGACCTCTCAGCGGCTACCCTAGCTATGAGGCGCTCATTCTACCCGGTGACTTTGGCACTCAAGAGAGCTGATATTCTTTACCGATGGGGGTTTCCGACGAAGTTGCTGGTTGGATTAACGGTGTCCTGCACGCGATAATCATGCCGGAGGCTGGTCTGAAACTGTCGGATTCCTAGAAGAGGGAGAAATTGCCCGAAAAGGCACCTGCAACCCTTGAATTGGCCCAGGAGTGGTCGATAGCCGGCAAATGACTCTAGAGACTAATTACCTCACCCAGGTTGTATACTGTAGCCGGTCTTGATCTTCCTGTCTCTCTTTAAGTTAATGTATGCCTTTACTGTGTCCTCCCGGGCAATGCTTCGGATGGTCACGAAGTAAGATTTATATTTATGCATATGTGCAGTGCTAGTTTAACTTGGGATGCTTACTTTGTAATATTTCCGTTATAACCTTGTTGCCCATTGTTCACCCTGCATTCCCTTAGCTGGATATCTTTGCTTCCTTTAACGCTATATGTGTGGATTTTAGAGTTGTCTGGGGGGAAGCGTGTGTCCTATGTCTCTTAGATGATGTTTTTTTTTCTTTCTATGTTGATTGCTCTAGGAGTGGGTGGGGGATATCTCCCCACACCTCGCCCCGACCTCATGTGTTGCCTAGCTAGGCAACCCTGTGGTGCCCGCTCTGTTTCCCTTTCTTACTGTTTCTTCCACCTTCCCTGTCTTTCCTGCCTTTCCAAGTTTTAGTACACATATACCCTTGTAGAACCCGTTACATAGTTTATGTGTGTAGATTGCTTTTAGCATTGTTCACTGACATGCCTAATGGTTAATGTTCTTTCCTTAAACGTGAAAGGGCTGAATTCACCAAACAAATGGCGACTGGCCCTGAGCCATTTTGCAAAATGTAAAGCGCACATAGTGGCCTTACAGGAGACCCACTTCATGTCTTTGTCACCCCTCTCTCTTAAGGATAACAAATTCCCCACTGGTTATATGTCCAACGGCCCGAGGAAGAAGGCTGGGGTGGCCATATTATTTTCTAGTGCATGCGATTTCTCTCTAGACCATCAAATTACAGACCAAGAGGGTAGATACCTTATTCTGACAGGTAAACTGGAAGACAGGCCGGTCACTATAGCCATGTTGTACGCTCCCAATACCAAACAAATACCTTTCTTTAGGACATTTTTTAAAATCCTCCAGATGCATTTGTCGGGTGCTTTGTTACTGCTGGGGGATTTTAACATGGTCCTTGACCCAGCGGTAGACAAATCCTTGGCCCGCCCTTCTTCCAGTGCGAGTTCGCAGCGGGATAGCTCCCATGTCTTTAGAAATATATTACATGAGTATGACCTCTACGATGTCTGGAGAGCTAAGAACCCGACCTGTAGGGATTATTCATTCTTCTCCCCGGTACATGGCTCTTTTTATAGAATGGATTTAGCAATATCGGATAAGTGGACTCTCCGACAGGTTTCGAAGGCTTCTATCCTGCCAGTATCATGGTCCGATCATTCTGCCCTCTCTGTCCGCTGGAACCCCCGCCACGTGCGGTCCTCTCCTACCTTATGGCGCCTTGAAGACTATCTCCTCTCAAATGCGGATGCTCACCGGTCTATTACACAGGCCCTTTCCCTGTATATCGAAAGCAATGTTCCAGCAGACACGTCCATATTTACGCATTGGTGTGCCCTTAAGGCGGTGGTTAGGGGAGCGGCAATCCAGGCGGCTGCGTATATTCGCAGGACTTCCCGGGAAAAACAGTTAGAACTCGAAACCCGTCTTAAAGATTTAGATACCCTACTCAAGCTGAACCCCTCTAATAAGAAAATATATTGAGATCTTAGTCGGGTCAGGGATGAGATGAATAAATTAGCTTTAACAGAGGTCCATAAAAACCTTTTCCGACTGCGGCAAAAGTTCTATATGCAGGGGGACAGGGCAGGCAGAATGCTTGCGCGCAAACTGAGGTAGAAAAATGCTAAGGAGAGGGTGAAATCTATTATCAATTTAAATAATATCAAGATAACCGACCCATCAGATATTGCTAACTTTTTTGCTACATACTACTCCTCCCTCTATAATTTGAAAGACGATGTATCTATCCCGCAGCCCACGCCAGCTAATATAGCGGCCTTTTTGAAAGATGTCAATCTCCCCTCCATCGATTCAACTACTTTACAGACTTTAAATCAACCTTGTTCCCATAAAGAAATTACTCAAGCTATAGACTCACTCCCGTTAGACAAAGCTCCTGGTCCCGATGGGTTTATAAATAAATTCTATAAATGCTTTAAAGACACTCTTACCCCTGTCCAGGACGAAGTCTATAATCATGCTTCCTCCGTAGGGAATTTCCCAGTAGAAATGCTGGAGGCTCGTGTATTCGCCTTTCCCAAGCCGGGGAAGAATCCCGCCATGATGCCGAACTATCGCCCCATAGCTTTATTAAATACTGATTTGAAAATCTATGCAAAGTTAGTGGCCAACAGGCTCAACCCCCTGCTCCCCTCGCTCATCCATTGTGATCAGGTGGGCTTTGTCCCCGGCAGACAGTCCCCCGATAACACTAGGCAGGTGATAAACGTGCTGGATGCCTTTTCTTTATCTGATTCTCCTTTATTGTTGCTTTCACTAGACGCAGAGAAGGCGTTCGATCGCCTTCATTGGGGGTACTTACAAGCGGTTCTTTGTAAGTTTGGCCTTACCGTTAGGGTTCTCTCCTCCATTTTGGCTTTATATTCTCTCCCCTCGGGTGTGTGTGAATGGACTCCTCTCCTCTTCTTTTAAGATTACGAATGGCATGCGCCAAGGGTGCCCCCTATCCCCGCTAGTATTTGCTCTGGCAACGATCTTCATCTTTGATTAAAGGAGTGGAATTTCTGGGACATTCTCATAAGATATGTCTATTCGCAGACAATGTCCTTTTGACACTCACTGCCCCTACTACCTCCCTGCAAGCTTTGCACACACTCTTGTCTGAATATTCAACTGTATCCTATTATAAACTTAATAGTACTAAGACAGAGGCACTACCTATTAACTTTCCGCTCCCCCTCTTGTCCGAGCTGAAGGCTTCCTACTCGTACTCCTGGCAGGATAGAAGCCTCAAATATCTGGGGATCCACATCAGCCGGAAGTTGGATGATCTAATATCCGCTAACTATCCCCCCCTGTTGCACAAAATTACTGCTCTGGTCTCGGACTGGATAATGCATCACGTCTCATGGCTAGGGCGAATAGCTGCACTGAAGATGACAGTCCTCCCCAGGCTCATGTACCTATTTCGGGCCATCCCTTTCCTCCTACCCAACTACCTTTTGTCCAAATTTAACGCTATATTCAACTCTTATGTTTGGAAAGGTAAGAAACCGAGGCTAGCCAGGAAAACAATGACCCGACCCAAACGAGAAGGGTCTAGCTTATCCGGATTTCCATTCCTATCAACTGGCTTGCCGACTAGCGCAGATAGAGGCATGGTATCTAGACCCTACATACAAATCGTGGGTCCAACTCGAACAAGGGCTTGTTGCCCTGCTACCCCTGACTGATGTTTTGTTACTCCCGAAATCGGAGGGCAAATTATTAACCAATAGATCTCTCTCTGTCCAATCTGCTCGGAGGGCTTGGTTGGAGGTAGTGCAAAGTGGAAATGACATAACTCTCCCCACCCCTGCTTTATCACTGACGGGCTTAGCCTCCTTGATCCCTGACTTGAGATTCGATTCCTGGATATTGAAGGGAATCCTGTCTCTACAGGATATAATGGTGCATAATACCCTTCTTTCTTTTGCCCAGAATCAGGAAAAATTCCTATTACCACATGGGGAATTCTATAAATATTTGCAACTTAGACATTGGCTCCATGGGGCCTCGATACCCCACCTCACCCTCTCCTCCTTGCCTAAACTTGTTCAGAAGTTCCTGGACACTGGGGAGGGCAGAAGAGGCATCACTAAATGGTATAACTACATTATCAATCCCCAACCACTGCAGAAGGCCCCCTTCCAGATGAAATGGGAGGCGGACCTTCGATGCTCAATCTCAGAGGAGGAATGGGTGATGATTTTCCGATCCTGCTATACAGTATCTAAATGTATATCACATATAGAGCTATCCTATAAACTCCTCCATCGCCTATATTTCACCCCATCCCGCTTACATGCGATGCAACCCTCCACATCCAATATGTGCTGGTGTAACTGTGGTAAGGTCGGTACCTTAATGCATGTCTTTTGGGACTGCCCAGTACTTACCCCGCTGTGGACCTCTGTCTTCCACCTCTTAGAATTAGTGCTGGGCCATCCTATAACCCCCCACCCGCGACTGGCTCTCCTTCATCTATATTATGGCGACTTATCGCCGGGTGATCATTACATCTTAGGCCATATTCTTATCTCAGCAAAACTATTAATTGTTCACCAATGGCGCTCCACCGGGGCAGCCCATATATCAGCGATAGAGATGGCCGTGCAGTCGCACTACGAATTTGAGAGAGTGGGAGTGGCCTATGCCTCTACCCCATCCTGCCCACTGCTACGCTGGTATTCATGGTCTACCTATTGGTATAATCGCTCACCAGACCCCACGCCCCCTCCCAATACTTAGGAATATATGGTATCATTTTAGTATGTGATTACTGTTGATCGGATTTAGCCTCATGTTGTTTTCCTGTACAATGTTCTTCTCAATATCCTCTATGTAATTTTGTTTTTTGTTGAATAGTCTGTGTACCCCCTCAACCTTCCCCTCCCCCTTCTTTCTTTTCTGTAACCCTCTCCCTTTTGCTTCGTTTACCCGCAAAATAATAAAAATTAATATTGAAAAAAAAAATGGAAACTATAAAACCGGGCAACGCTGGGTACTTCAGCTGGTCTGACTGGTAACCTGAGCACATGCACATATTTGGAACTTGTGCAAGTGAGATTTTATTCCACTATTGTAGTGATACATTGGTCACTAGTAAGAAATTAAATCATCCTTACTGGGCATTTGTAGATGCCATATATAAATCACATTTGAGATTTTCAGCCAATGGATTTTTTATCTTTATACCAAATGGGTTTTATTCTATGGTGCTTCGCATCTGTTCCACCAAAATAAAGGTCTCTGGTATACTGAATTCATAATTAGCCTACTGAGGCGAATTCTTCCATAACTCCATTTGACACTGAATTTAAAGTCATATATGTATTAGCGCACTGGGATATTAGTGTATTGTTGTATAATATCTGAAGGTCCCAACTAACAGGGGTCCTATCCTTAGTGCTGCTCCTTATATAGCACAAATTAAGAGTGTATATATATATATGTATACCTGAGACATGATTGTCCTATACTGATCATTTTGTATCCCCGCTGCATGCTAGACATCATCTGGTTTCCACACTGTCATGTGGTACTATACCTGTTGGATTCAATTGATCCTTTTAGCCATGATTTATTGACTCCGTTATAGTGGAGTGTAAAAATTTGCATCTATTACCGCTGAGTGACATGTCATCTTTGCCATCTTTTCTGACACTTCTCTTATATTATGCTTTAGTGGTGGTATGCTACCATCAACAATGCTCTGAGCTGCTTATTATTATTGCTGTGCAGGTTGTGCTGCAGAGTGTAAATATTGCATTCATAACCCCTGAGCGACATGTCATCCGAGCCATCCTTTATATCATGCTAATGTGGTGGTATGCTTAAATCAATATTGCTCTTAGCTGGTTATCACCATTGCCACGCAGGTTGATATTGTTTGGTCTAATTGCCCTATATGTGTACATGTAATTACATTTCATTATTGAGCTGTCTGTGGTTCCGTGCCGCTGGCGCACTGTGGGGTTAAAAACTCTGCAGATGTGACTGTGTCCGGGATTACAGGCAGCAGCATTTCTATTTGCATGCCGCTGTACTTACTATACAGATCGTCCCACGCTACACTACTGTTACGCTGCTGGAGCCGGTCACTAAGGAGAGAGCCGGGTTTGTGTACCCTAGCAACGCATCACGTGCGGGCAGGAGCCAATCAGATAGCAGCTATGACGCGCTGCTTCCGGCCGTCCCGTTCGGATATTCTGGCGCCTTCTCCGCTATTTAAGATAGCTCCTGACAGAGTGACAGCTGCCCCTGATGAAGACCACCATGTGTTGAAACGGCTGTTGGGCGTACTGTAAACAGTGGGGTGTATCCTTGATGTATCCTTGATGTCTTTTCAGGATTAAAAAAACCCTTTTTTTCTTCAACTAAAACGTGAGTGCTGGTCTAATTCTTTTTTCAGCTATGGGAAAAGTGAGTGTGTATATTGATTATTAGGACCTTGCACCAACTATCTTTTGACTTTAGACATAGAGTGCTGTCACCTTGCTATATATTATATATATATATATATATTTATAAAGAAGTCCAAACAGGGATGGCACTCGTGGAGACTCACAAATTTTCAGAAATAAACACGCTGACAGCGTCTTAGTAATCGACGTTTCGGATCTATGCTCCTTTATCAAGATTAGAAAACACAATGACAGGCATAACATTTATAGAGCTTACCCAAAATGTGCAGGTGTTTCCGGACACACGCCACTCACGGAGTCCCGGCAACCTCACCCACGCTAGCTGGCGCCAGCGGACCTGACGGACTTCCGGGGGCTCAGTCTCATGACGCACCTCATCATGTGAACGGGGGTTTGCTGTGCACACTGACATTACACGTCATGCGCTTGGCAAAACTCCCTTGTCATAACAAACAACTGTGAAAACAAAAAACCACAGTGAACATCTAAATACATTATATACTTATAACATGTTAATTTAGAGACAACTGTAGGCATAGTACATATATTAGGATGAATCTCTAAATTACGCATATATACTATCGGTCAATAATATACACATAGCACACGATCATACGACAAATACTGTGTAATTTACATCAACATCTATTAAAGATGCCATATGTAGACCGCTATTTAAATAAACTTGATTATAAGCTGTTCAAGCTCTTTTAAAAGTGCACACACGATTGGGCAATATTAAGGACACTAGACAAAGTGGTTGGCTAAGGAAACTTAGTGCATCAGATGAAAGACACATCATACTTATTTCCCTTCAAAATCAGAAGATGTCCAGTAGTGCCATCATCTTAGAGCTTAAACCAGTGGGACCTAGGAACAACCATTAACTGTCCAGAGAAGTTTGTCCAGAAGTGGTCTTCATGGAAGAATTATGGCCAAAAAAAAAACATATCTTCAACATGGAAACAAAGTCAAGTGACTCAACTATGCATGAAAATATAGGAGCAGGGGTGCAGAAAGATGGACATATTTGGCTGTAAGAGAAGGCAGTTTTTATTCACTGAAGGGCTGGAGAGAGGTACAGTACAATACTGAGTGTAGCAGGCTACAGTGAAGCATGGTGGAGGTTCCTTGCAAGTTTGGGGCTGCATTTTAGAAAATGGACTTTGGTCAGGTATATTGGTGTCCTCAATGCTGAGAAATACAGACACATACTTATCCATCATGCAATACCATCAGCGAGGTGTCTGATTAGCTCGAAACTTATTCTGCAGCAGGACAACAACCCAAACCTATAGCCAATGTCATTAAGAACTTTCTACAGGGTAAACAAGAACAAGGAGTTCTGGAAGTAATTATATGGTCGACACAGAACCCTGAACTTAACATCTGGGATTACATGAAGAGACAGGTGGATTTGAGCAAGCCTACATCCACAGGAAATTTGTGGTTAGTTCCGCACGATGTTTGGAACAACCTCCCTGCTGAATTTGTACAAAAACTGTGCAAGTGTACCTAGAAGAATTTATACTGTTTTGAAGGCAAAGGTTGGTCACACCAAATACTGATTTCATTTTGATTTCTTAAAACATTATTGGACTGAAACAAAGAAATACTGTAACAAACACATTCGTGCTGACAGAGTAAAAAAAAAAACCCACACACAATGGACCCCAAATGGAAAAAACCCACACATCGCCACCAGATAAACGAAACTGAAAAATATATTAGAAAAACCCACTTATACATTTTTTTTATTTATTTTTAAAAATACATTTGGTTTTACTACTGTATCACCACATAAAACATCACATCATCAGGCTAGGCTCGTACCAGAGATAACCACACCACACCGACTCCCCACATTGATGGTGTGCTGAGAACAAATCACTGCCTCACTGACAGCAGCACATGGCTGACTCACTGACAGCAGCACATCACTGCCTCACTGATTGTGAGACACACAGGGGGTCATTCTGAGTTCATCGCACAGTAGCAGTTTTTTGCAGCCGTGTGATCAGATAGTCGCCGCCTATGGGGGAGTGTATTTTAGCACAGCAAGTGTGTGATCACTTGTGCAGGGGAGCTGTGCAAAAAGTTTTTAGCTCTGAACTTACTCAACCACTGCGATCACGTAAGCCTGTCAGGTCCCGGAATTTACATCAGACACCCTCCCTGCAAAAGCATGGACACGCCTGCGTTTTCCACGGCACCCAAAGAAAATGGTCAGTTGCCACCCAGAATCGCATTCTTGCTGTCAATCACCTTGCGATCACCTTCTTCGTAAGGTCCCACGCTACCCGGCATTTCCCATCGCCGGGCAGCAACGCGCCTATGCATTGCGGTCACGGTGTATGCACAGTTCAGACCCAATTACACTGCTGTGAACAACTGCAGTGTGCGATCGGGTCGGAATGACCCCCACAGTACTGTGCTACACATTTCAGAGAGAAAATCCTCAACTATTTTAATCACTTATACTGTTATCCAGTAAAATGTTTATTAATTTAAAAATGCAAATTAAGCAGCCTTTGGTGAACTATTTTCTGTATCTGTTTCACCCTATTTTTGCACAACAGGGGTCATTATATTAGACAGATATACCACTTGCAAGGCTAAAAGCTATTTGTATTCAACAACCCAAGGCATGTATACTGAATAATGTATAAGTGTGCAACCACCTGCCCAAGAGTAGTGTATTGTAGCTACGGGTGTAGTATGGCTGACCGGCGGTCTCCTGACCGCCGGTCAGCTTACCGACGCCGGGATCCCGGCAGCATACCGACGCCGGGACCCCGTATGGAGGGGCGAGTGCAGCAAGCCCCTTGCGGGCTCGGTGGTGACTTGCAGTCGCCACGGGTTCTATTCCCACTCTATGGGTGTCGTGGACACCCACGAGTGGAAATAGTCCCTGTTGGTCGGCATGCCGACCATCGGGAAAGTGAGCCGTCGGGCTCGTGGAGGAGGTCATGTGACTGTCGGTCAGCTGACCGGCGGTCACATGAATACCACCCTTAGCTACAGTATTATATAATATATTAATTGTAGCTTGGCTACAGTATATTCACATGAGCAAATCAGTACACAGAGTCTGCCCAGTGAAAGCCTAGTCTGGCCCAGACAAGTGGGAATAAAAACTTACCACTTCTAAAGTGGTCCTTAACTGCCTGGATACGCCCACTCTGTCACCTCACAAGGTCACTCCAGCACCTTTGGAGTGAGAGCAGACTCCTCTCCCATCACTGTTGCTTCACAATAATTCTTAATTCTTGCTTACTCTACCATCTGAACACCATTGTACTTTTAAAGTACAGTATGCTGTAATTGAGGTATAATTACATTCAGCATAGTAGATGTTGCATAAACACCACCACGCAGCATGGTGACACTGATATCACTTCATATACACTGTATTTGCATCAGAATACTCAATTGTTTGATTTTACACATCTGCCGCTATACTATACTGTAAAATCTCCAATGCTCGCTTATTATAGTAATACAAATATACTGTAACATGCTATTATTACAACAGAATACAGTAATATTGATTACAAAATCAAAGTACAATACACTACAATACACTTTCTTTGCAAATGCAAATTATTCTGATAGTGCATCTTCACACCACTGCAGTCAGTGGTGTACAGTATAGGTACCGATTAGCATCCTGTTGAGCAAGATGCTAGTGGTTAATGGCATAGGCATCTCTGTGGCATTACACAGAAGTGAAGGGTGGGCAAGTATGGAACCATTCAGCCAGTTAAGCAGCAGTACCCTACCAATGGTCAACTTGAAATCATCTTTTATGGAAAGCTGAGAGTGCGTCATCACACCACCACAGTAATACCCTGCAGAATGGTCAGCATGAATTATTCTTCTTTTATTGAAAGTGTGACTTTGTTACTGAGATCATTGTGACCTGTGCTGTGTGTTTGTGGCTTTTCTGTGTTTTTGAATAAGTGTGCGTGTGTCCGTGAATGCATGCATGTGTATATGTGTGCATGTGGCTTGGCCAAGGAACAGTATGGTACCAAAAAAACTTCTATGTGTGTCTGAGACACAAACTATGCAAATATAACTATGGAGTTATTAATAGAGATGAGCGGGTTCGGTTCCTCGGAATCCGAACCCGCCCGAACTTCAGGTTTTTTTACACGGGTCCGAGCGACTCGGATCTTCCCGCCTTGCTCGGTTAACCCGAGTGCGCCCGAACGTCATCATCCCGCTGTCGGATTCTCGCGAGGCTCGGATTCTATCGCGAGACTCGGATTCTATATAAGGAGCCGCGCGTCGCCGCCATTTTCACACGTGCATTGAGATTGATAGGGAGAGGACGTGGCTGGCGTCCTCTCCGTTTATAGAGAAGAGAGTGAGACTAGAGTAGAGAGAGACACAGTATTTACTTTAGTAATTTTGGGGAGCATTAGGAGGAGTACTACTACTTGCTGAAGTGATAGTGTGACTGTATATCTGACTTGTGGGGGAGACAGTGGGGAGCAGTTAGAGTCTGAGAGCAGGAGTACATATTTTAACGTACAGTGCACACTTTTGCTGCCAGAGTGCCACACTGCCATTGTGACCACACTGACCACCAGTATATATTGTGATTGTCTGCTTAGGAGTACTACTTGCAAGTTACTGATAGTGTGACCAGTGACCTGACCACCAGTTTAATTAATCACCACCAGTTTAATATATATATATATATATATATATATATAATTGTATATAATATATATATAATTGTATACCACCTACCCGTGTTTTTTTTTTTCTTTCTTCTTGATACATACTACTATAGTAGCTTACTGTAGCAGTCTGCGGTGCTGCTGAGCTGACAGTGTCCAGCAGGTCCGTCATCAGTCATTACATAATAAATATATATACCTGTCCGGCTGCAGTACTAGTGATATTATATATATATATATTAATTTCATCTCATTATCATCCAGTCTATATTAGCAGCAGACACAGTATGGTAGTCCACGGATGTAGCTACCTCTGTGTCGGCAGTCGCTCGTCCATCCATAATTGTATACCACCTACCCGTGGTTTTTTTTTTTCTTTCTTCTTGATACATACTACTATAGTAGCTTACTGTAGCAGTCTGCGGTGCTGCTGAGCTGACAGTGTCCAGCAGGTCCGTCATCAGTCATTACATAATAAATATATATACCTGTCCGGCTGCAGTACTAGTGATATTATATATATATATATTAATTTCATCTCATTATCATCCAGTCTATATTAGCAGCAGACACAGTATGGTAGTCCATGGATGTAGCTACCTCTGTGTCGGCAGTCGCTCGTCCATCCATAATTGTATACCACCTACCCGTGGTTTTTTTTTTTCTTTCTTCTTGATACATACTACTATAGTAGCTTACTGTAGCAGTCTGCGGTGCTGCTGAGCTGACAGTGTCCAGCAGGTCCGTCATCAGTCATTACATAATAAATATATATACCTGTCCGGCTGCAGTACTAGTGATATTATATATATATATATATATATATATATTAATTTCATCTCATTATCATCCAGTCTATATTAGCAGCAGACACAGTACGGTAGTCCACGGCTGTAGCTACCTCTGTGTCGGCAGTCGCTCGTCCATCCATAAGTATACTAGTATCCATCCATCTCCATTGTTTACCTGAGGTGCCTTTTAGTTGTGCCTATTAAAATATGGAGAACAAAAATGTTGAGGTTCCAAAATTAGGGAAAGATCAAGATCCACTTCCACCTCGTGCTGAAGCTGCTGCCACTAGTCATGGCCGAGACGATGAAATGCCAGCAACGTCGTCTGCCAAGGCCGATGCCCAATGTCATAGTACAGAGCATGTAAAATCCAAAACACCAAATATCAGTAAAAAAAGGACTCCAAAATCTAAAATAAAATTGTCGGAGGAGAAGCGTAAACTTGCCAATATGCCATTTACCACACGGAGTGGCAAGGAACGGCTGAGGCCCTGGCCTATGTTCATGGCTAGTGGTTCAGCTTCACATGAGGATGGAAGCACTCAGCCTCTCGCTAGAAAAATGAAAAGACTCAAGCTGGCAAAAGCACCGCAAAGAACTGTGCGTTCTTCGAAATCCCAAATCCACAAGGAGAGTCCAATTGTGTCGGTTGCGATGCCTGACCTTCCCAACACTGGACGTGAAGAGCATGCGCCTTCCACCATTTGCACGCCCCCTGCAAGTGCTGGAAGGAGCACCCGCAGTCCAGTTCCTGATAGTCAGATTGAAGATGTCAGTGTTGAAGTACACCAGGATGAGGAGGATATGGGTGTTGCTGGTGCTGGGGAGGAAATTGACAAGGAGGATTCTGATGGTGAGGTGGTTTGTTTAAGTCAGGCACCCGGGGAGACACCTGTTGTCCGTGGGAGGAATAGGGCCGTTGACATGCCTGGTGAAAATACCAAAAAAATCAGCTCTTCGGTGTGGAAGTATTTCAACAGAAATGCGGACAACATTTGTCAAGCCGTGTGTTGCCTTTGTCAAGCTGTAATAAGTAGGGGTAAGGACGTTAACCACCTCGGAACATCCTCCCTTATACGTCACCTGCAGCGCATTCATAATAAGTCAGTGACAAGTTCAAAAACTTTGGGCGACAGCGGAAGCAGTCCACTGACCAGTAAATCCCTTCCTCTTGTAACCAAGCTCACGCAAACCACCCCACCAACTCCCTCAGTGTCAATTTCCTCCTTCCCCAGGAATGCCAATAGTCCTGCAGGCCATGTCACTGGCAATTCTGACGAGTCCTCTCCTGCCTGGGATTCCTCCGATGCATCCTTGCGTGTAACGCCTACTGCTGCTGGCGCTACTGTTGTTGCTGCTGGGAGTCGATGGTCATCCCAGAGGGGAAGTCGTAAGCCCACTTTTACTACTTCCACCAAGCAATTGACTGTCCAACAGTCCTTTGCGAGGAAGATGAAATATCACAGCAGTCATCCTGTTGCAAAGCGGATAACTGAGGCCTTGACAACTATGTTGGTGTTAGACGTGCGTCCGGTATCCGCCGTTAGTTCACAGGGAACTAGACAATTTCTTGAGGTAGTGTGCCCCCGTTACCAAATACCATCTAGGTTCCACTTCTCTAGGCAGGCGATACCGAGAATGTACACGGACGTCAGAAAAAGACTCACCAGTGTCCTAAAAAATGCAGTTGTACCCAATGTCCACTTAACCACGGACATGTGGACAAGTGGAGCAGGGCAGGGTCAGGACTATATGACTGTGACAGCCCACTGGGTAGATGTATGGACTCCCGCCGCAAGAACAGCAGCGGCGGCACCAGTAGCAGCATCTCGCAAACGCCAACTCTTTCCTAGGCAGGCTACGCTTTGTATCACCGGTTTCCAGAATACGCACACAGCTGAAAACCTCTTACGGCAACTGAGGAAGATCATCGCGGAATGGCTTACCCCAATTGGTCTCTCCTGTGGATTTGTGGCATCGGACAACGCCAGCAATATTGTGTGTGCATTAAATATGGGCAAATTCCAGCACGTCCCATGTTTTGCACATACCTTGAATTTGGTGGTGCAGAATTTTTTAAAAAACGACAGGGGCGTGCAAGAGATGCTGTCGGTGGCCAGAAGAATTGCGGGACACTTTCGGCATACAGGCACCACGTACAGAAGACTGGAGCACCACCAAAAACGCCTGAACCTGCCCTGCCATCATCTGAAGCAAGAAGTGGTAACGAGGTGGAATTCAACCCTATATATGCTTCAGAGGTTGGAGGAGCAGCAAAAGGCCATTCAAGCCTATACAATTGAGCACGATATAGGAGGTGGAATGTACCTGTCTCAAGCGCAGTGGAGAATGATTTCAACGTTGTGCAAGGTTCTGCAACCTTTTGAACTTGCCACACGTGAAGTCAGTTCAGACACTGCCAGCCTGAGTCAGGTCATTCCCCTCATCAGGCTTTTGCAGAAGAAGCTGGAGGCATTGAAGGAGGAGCTAAAAGGGAGCGATTCCGCTAGGCATGTGGGACTTGTGGATGGAGCCCTTAATTCGCTTAACAAGGATTCACGGGTGGTCAATCTGTTGAAATCAGAGCACTACATTTTGGCCACCGTGCTCGATCCTAGATTTAAAACCTACCTTGGATCTCTCTTTCCGGCAGACACAAGTCTGCTGGGGTTCAAAGACCTGCTGGTGACAAAATTGTCAAGTCAAGCGGAACGCGACCTGTCAACATCTCCTCCTTCACATTCTCCCGCAACTGGGGGTGCGAGGAAAAGGCTCAGAATTCCGAGCCCACCCGCTGGCGGTGATGCAGGGCAGTCTGGAGCGACTGCTGATGCTGACATCTGGTCCGGACTGGAGGACCTGACAACGATTACGAACATGTCGTCTACTGTCACTGCATATGATTCTCTCACCATTGAAAGAATGGTGGAGGATTATATGAGTGACCGCATCCAAGTAGGCACGTCAGACAGTCCGTACTTATACTGGCAGGAAAAAAAGGCAATTTGGAGGCCCTTGCACAAACTGGCTTTATTCTACCTAAGTTGCCCTCCCACAAGTGTGTACTCCGAAAGAGTGTTTAGTGCCGCCGCTCACCTTGTCAGCAATCGGCGTACGAGGTTACTTCCAGAAAATGTGGAGAAGATGATGTTCATTAAAATGAATTATAATCAATTCCTCCGTGGAGACATTGACCAGCAGCAATTGCCTCCACAAAGTACACAGGGAGCTGAGATGGTGGATGCCAGTGGGGACGAATTGATAATCTGTGAGGAGCGGGATGTACACGGTGATATATCGGAGGATGATGATGAGGTGGACATCTTGCCTCTGTAGAGCCAGTTTGTGCAAGGAGAGATTAATTGCTTCTTTTTTGGTGCGGGTCCAAACCAACCCGTTATTTCAGTCACAGTCGTGTGGCAGACCCTGTCACTGAAATGATGGGTTGGTTAAAGTGTGCATGTCCTGTTTATACAACATAAGGGTGGGTGGGAGGGCCCAAGGACAATTCCATCTTGCACCTCTTTTTTCTTTCATTTTTATTTGCGTCATGTGCTGTTTGGGGAGTGTTTTTTGGAAGGGCCATCCTGCGTGACACTGCAGTGCCACTCCTAGATGGGCCAGGTGTTTGTGTCGGCCACTAGGGTCGCTTAGCTTACTCACACAGCTACCTCATTGCGCCTCTTTTTTTCTTCTTTGCGTCATGTGCTGTTTGGGGAGTGTTTTTTGGAAGGGCCATCCTGCGTGACACTGCAGTGCCACTCCTAGATGGGCCAGGTGTTTGTGTCGGCCACTAGGGTCGCTTAGCTTACTCACACAGCTACCTCATTGCGCCTCTTTTTTTCTTTGCGTCATGTGCTGTTTGGGGAGTGTTTTTTGGAAGGGCCATCCTGCGTGACACTGCAGTGCCACTCCTAGATGGGCCAGGTGTTTGTGTCGGCCACTAGGGTCGCTTATCTTACTCACACAGCTACCTCATTGCGCCTCTTTTTTTCTTTGCGTCATGTGCTGTTTGGGGAGTGTTTTTTGGAAGGGCCATCCTGCATGACACTGCAGTGCCACTCCTAGATGGGCCTGGTGTTTGTGTCGGCCACTAGGGTCGCTTAGCTTAGTCATCCAGCGACCTCGGTGCAAATTTTAGGACTAAAAATAATATTGTGAGGTGTGAGGTATTCAGAATAGACTGAAAATGAGTGGAAATTATGGTTTTTGAGGTTAATAATACTTTGGGGTCAAAATGACCCCCAAATTCTATGATTTAAGCTGTTTTTTAGTGTTTTTTGAAAAAAACACCCGAATCCAAAACACACCCGAATCCGACAAAAAAAATTCGGTGAGGTTTTGCCAAAACGCGGTCGAACCCAAAACACGGCCGCGGAACCGAACCCAAAACCAAAACACAAAACCCGAAAAATTTCAAGTGCACATCTCTAGTTATTAATGTAAGATACTCATTTCTTTGGGATACTAAAGATCCCAGCCAGCATGCTGTGGCATCTCGAGACTTAGAGAACAGCAAATGTGGACAGTTATTGATGGCTGACACCTGTACTAACAGTATAAAGAAATAAATAGAAAAAAATATTGAACTTACACACCATATGATTGAAGACTTTATTACACACTCCATGCCCATATTTAATCCCCTTCCATTGTTCAGTAAAATCTGAACTACAATTAGCAATAAACTCCAACTTTCCATCCATGTCCTGAATAGCACGGTTCAAAGGACAGGTAGCTGGAAATGAAAGAGAAACCCACCCCACTTTCAAGCCATTGCTGTCACAGGCTCCAATCCAGTTTAAGTTCAGCTGGACCACTCAGAGGTGAAAATGGACCTGGATCACCTCCAACTATCACTAGGTTGGTGTGATAGTCGAGTGGTTACGCATGGTCAGACACCGACAGGAAATTCGTTTAACGGTCAGTGGCTGCAGGAGCAGATTGTGGAGCACAGCTCCTCAAGATAGCCAACAAGCAACACCAGTATTGAACAGTTTTTAAACAATTGATAGTAGTAAATTATGTTAGGAATCTGTTCTAATTTTCTACATCTATAGGATCCTGGCAATTGAAATACCTATGCTGGAATCCCGACATGCTCAGAATGCCGATGCATCCATCCCGGCATGTATCACTATCCCAGAGTCTGAATTCTGACCCCTGGGATCTCAAATGAGGGTTTGCCAGGGCTGTGGAGAAGTAAGCTGCGGGGGGAGTTTAGGATTGGGCTGCAGGGTGAGGGATAGGGAAATGACTATGTGGGGGTGGGTTAGGGATAGGCTGCGTGGAGGGGAATTTAGGTAAGGCACCCAAGGGAGGGTTAGGGTTAGGCTGCAGTGGAGGGAGGGTTAGGTTTAGGCTGTGGAAAGGGCTGGTTAGGGCAAAGTACCACCAGAGAAAGTTAGGGTAAGGCTGTGTATGTGGGGGGGGGGGAGGGTTAGGGTCAGGCTGTAGAAAGAGAGGGTTATGGGGTTTGGTGATTAAGGATAATATTATTACCTACTAAGTGTAGGGATCCAAAGCTTTAGGATACCACTATCGGTTTTATGACTGCCAACAGCCCAAGAACCTGGATTCAGAAAATGGTTTGGAACAGTAATTACAGATTGTTTCTGCTTCTATTTCAAGCCTCTTGAAGAGCTCATATTTCCTAGTGACTGTATATTGCCTTTATTTGTAAACTCTGCAGTCTGCAAGAGCTTTACTTAAATCTGTATTCACATGTGCTTGTGTTAAATAAACCTGTTGTGCTACTTCAACTAGTTCTGGATCAGTAATTTGGTTTCTGCACATTGTAAAACCATAACAAAGTCTTTGCCTAATCTCATCCATTTTATAGGAGATAGACCTTACATACTGTAGGCTTAAAACAGAGTCCTTAGTGAGGGATTGAATGGGTGATACCTCAGTCTTGCTATGGTGCCAGCTCACTTCTCCCTGTTTTGCCTCCTTTACCTTTTGAAGGCGCCGTTGGCTCTGCTACCAAATCTGCCTCCATTGCTGATTCCTGGCCAAGCTCTGGGAGTATTGTCCTTTAATACCATGGTGGCGGTGACGGCTCCAGTCCCCATCACCAATGCCAACATCATCAGAAGCAGCTAGGCATCTGTCACCTTGGCGTCATCAAGCTAGGACACACAACCAGGAGATGGCTGCTGGACAGTGGACCCACGGCCCTATCATCAACACTAGTTTCTGCAGTCCCCAGACCTCCCAGCACCAGGAGTTCATGCTGGGCATAATGGATTGGCCAGAGCAGCCAGAGAACATCACAGCCACAAGAAGACTGAGCAGCAGCACCCACCAGCTCAACAGACCTGGATCAAATAGTTTCTGGGATAATATTCGGAGAAAAAGTATCACAACCACTACATTTGTGCACACTGACATCTTTAAAACAATCTGCAAGCAGCCCCAAGGCAGCAGTAAATGCTCTGGTGTTGCAAGCATAAATAACAGAAAAAAAGCCTAATCCCATATGTTGTATAGAGGCCCAAGAGGTCTTCGTCTGACTCTGCGTCATAGTCCCATCTCAGAAGAACAAAAAGTCAATGCATGTATGTTACAAATGTGCAAATAAATGGCATTGCGTGTGTGTGTGTGTGTGTGTGTGTGTGTGTGCGTGTGTGTGTTTTATATATTATCTCTTTCATATAACCCTTGAATTACCACCAACCAAGCAAATTTATTATGGCTACCAACTCTTAAGCAGTCTAACATGTTAAAGATATCTATTAACTATAAACTGATTGTGATTCTTTTCAATTACAAACATCAGTGCTGAGCTGAGCTTACTGCATGGCATAGACAGCAATAATGAATCTGTAGATATGAGTCGTTAAACATATATTTATTTGAAGTGCTGTCTATATATACTGTAAATTACTATGCAGAGCTTTTAAGTTCAGCTTCCACTTGAAACAAAAATGTTACATACCAGACCACTTACAGTATTTTCCTAATACACCAATGAATAACATCTATGATCAAATCAGTTCAAGTGAAAACCAGCTCTTGTAACTTGTACAAATCTGATATAATTTTTTTTGGGATATGTTCCTAAATCCTGTTTCTTCCTCTACTGCAGAACATCAGGTAATGGTAAGCATTTCAACGGGTAAATGATACTCACAAAATAAAAGCAATGACTTCAGAAGTCACCATGCATACAGAAATTATTTATAGGATTTTACACAGATAATATCACCACTTGTGTATTCCATAACCACAAACCTTATTTTCTGGCTTTCTATAATATATTAGAGTAGAGATGAGTGGGTTCGGTTCCCCCCCAAGTACTGAACCCTACCGAACATCACGTCCCGAGTCCAGCTCAGGACTTCCTGCTAGACTTGGAAACCAGAACGAGGCAAAACGTCATCATCCCACTGTCGGATTCTCATGGGTTTTGGATTCCATATAAGGAGCCGTGTGTTGCTGCCATTTTCACTCCAGCATTGGCGAGTGTAGCGAGAGGATGTGTCTCCGTCCTCACTCAGTGTCTGTGCAGGAAAGTGTGCGGCAATTCCAGTTCTGTCTTGTCATTGGACATTGGAGCTGATAGTGTACTTGTACACGCCCACATGGCTCTGGTCACACCCATATAGCACTAATCACACCTCCCCCATTTCTCATAATAGGCGCTTGAATATTTTCATCTCCAGGCCCATGTGACCCTTAATCCAGCCCTGGTCTTACCCACAGAGAAGGCTCTCTGTTCACCTGGGGTACTCTCAAGTGATGCAGCCTTCTATAGACATTCAGAATACTGCAGTTCCTATTATTAAACATCTACTGTACTTGGCCATTTCCAGGATGATTTCCAGCTCATGGTATCACTCACCATACTAATAGAAATTATGATTTACACTGAATGTTAATTAAAGATGTGCAGGCTTGGTGTCCTAGAAACTTCCGGTTTCTGAGGGAATCTGCGCTGTGACAAAATAATTAGGGCGTTATGTAATACTGTAGGTTCCATTTAAACAACTTCTTACCCCTCTCACATGCAACCCATGAGTTACTACCAGTGCTGGTTGGTTGATCTTGCTTTCTAATTCAAGGACAAGATTCATAAGATCTGAAATTAAATTGTATGCGCTTCCACAGCCAGCAACCTGCTCAATACCTTCACAGAACCTTCTTGCACTGTAACAGTCTGGAGACTGAACAGGAGTCCAGTGGCAGGAAAAAAGAAGGACAATAGAGGATAAGGTAATAAAGGATGGTCTGTAGTTGAGTCTGGTACACAGAGATGCAAATAAATCAAAGGGTTCAGGCAGCGGCATAGTCAAGGACAATCCAATGTTGGTACACAAATGTTGGTTAATAGAATGTAGGATGCAGCAACTGGATCTAGATTAATGGCAGGAGCACAATAATCTGGCAAGGAAGTCAGGAACAGGCAAGGCTTATATTGGGAGTACGTAGTAGAGATGAGCGGGTTCACTTCTCAGGGAATTTCACTACCCGTGCCTGGATCTGAGCCCGGCTCGGATTTTCCCTCCTGACTCGGAAACCAGAATGAGACAAAATGTCATCATCCTGCTGTCGGATTCTCGCGGGTTTCGGATTCCATATAAGGAGCGGTGCGTCCCCGCCATTGTCACTCCGGAATTGGAGAGTGTAGAGAGAGGACGTGTCTCCATCCTCAGAGTCTCTGTGGGAGGGAAAGTGGGGTGGTGATTCCAGTGCTGTATTGTGCTGCTCAGTCCAGTGTAGTGTCTTATGCTGCCATATGTCCACTGTAGCTGTTTAAGTCCAGTGCAGTGATGCTGTGTTGTGCTGCATCAGTCCAGTGGTGGTGTCTTGTGCTGCATCAGTCCAGTCACAGTGGTGGTGTCCTGTGCTGCTGTATAAGTCTAGTCCATTGCAGTGGTGCTGTGTTTTCCTGCATCAGTACAGTGGTGGTGTCCCTGTGCTGCTGTATAAATCCAATGGTACTACCATATAAGTCCAGTGGTACTGCCGTATAAGTCCAGTGATACTGCCGTATATGTCCAGTGATACTGCCATATATGTCCAGTGATACTGCCGTATAAGACCAGTGATACTGCCATATAAATCCAGTCCAGTAGTACTGCCGTATAATTTCATTGATACTGCCTTATATGTCCCGTGGTACTGCCATATAAATCCAGTGGTACTGCCGTATAAATCCAGTCCAGTGATACTGCTGTATAAGTCCAGTGATACTGCCGTAATTGTCCAGTGGTACTGCCATATAAATCCAGTGATACTGCCGTATATGTCCAGTGGTACTGACATATAAATCCAGAAAAGTGAAACTGCCGTATATGTCCAGTGGTACGTCCACTTAAAACCAGTGATACTGCTTATATGTCCAATAGTACTGCCATATAAATCCAGTGGTAATGCTATATAAGTCCAGTGGTACTGCCGTATAAGTCCAGTCCAGTGGTACAGCCATATAAGTCCAGTGGTACTGACATACTTTATAAGTTCATTGATACTGCCATATATGTCCAGTTGTACTGCTGTATAAATCCAATTCAGTGGTACTGCCTTATAATTCCAGTGATACTGCCGTATATGTTCAGTGATACTGCCGTATAAATCCAGTGGTATTGCCGTAAAAATCCTGTCCAATGATACTGCCATATAAGTTCAGTGGTGCTGTCCTGTGCTGTATATTATTTACTCCAAATAAAGGGGTTATCAATATTTAATCCAAAATTTTTTCACAGGGTTTGCCTTGTGTAGTGTAGAGGTACGCTCTCATGTGCCGCATATTCTTATATAACTCCAGAAAAATAATGGAGAACAAAAATTTGGAGGATAAAATAGGGAAAGATCAAGAACCACTTCCTCCTAGTGCTGAAGCTGCTGCCACTAGTCATGTCATAGACAATGAAATGCCATCAACGTCATCTGCCAAGGCCGATGCCCAATGTCATAGTTGAGGGCATGTAAAATCCAAATAACCAAAGTTCTGTAAAATGACCCAAAAAAATAAATTTAAATGGTCTGAGGAGAAACATAAACTTGTTATTATGCAATTTACAACACGGAGTGGCAAGGAACAGCTAAGGCCCTGGCCTATGTACATGACTAGTGGTTCAGCTTCACCTGACAATGGAAGCCCTCATCCTGCCCACTAGAAAAATTATAAGCGTTAAGCTGGCAAAAGCACAGCAAAGAACTGTGTGTTCTAAGATGGTATCACAAATCCCCAAGGAGAGTCCATGTGTGTCGGCGGTTGCGATGCCTGACCTTCCCAACACTGGATGGGAAGAGTTGGCTCAATCCACCATTTGCACACCTGGAAGAAGCACCCACAGTCCAGTTTCTGATATTAAAATTGAATATGACACTTTTAAAGTACACCAGGATGAGGATATGGGTGTTGCTGGTGCTGAGGAGGAAGTTGATGAGGAGGATTCTGATGGTGATGTGGTTTGTTTAAATCAGTCAACAGGGGAGACAGTTGTTGTCTGTTGGATGAAAAAGCCTGTCATGCCTGGGCAAAATACCAAAAAAGCCACCTCTTCAGTGTGGAATTATTTCTCCACAAATTCGGACAACAGGTGTCAAGCCGTGTGTTGCCTCTGTCAATCTGTAATAAGTAGGGGTAAGGACATTAACCACCTAGGAACATAATCCCTTATACATCTCCAGCAGCGCAATCATCAGAAGTCAGTGTCAAGTTCAGAAACTTTGGGTAAGAGCGTAAGCAGTCCACTGACACCTAAATTCCTTCTTCCTATTGTACCTAAGCTCCTGCAAGCCACACCACCAACTTCCTGAACGTCAATCTCCTCCTCATTCAAGAACATCAGTAGTCCTGCAGGCCATGTCACTGACATGACTGACAAGTCCTCTCCTAACTGGGATTCTGCCGGACGATCCTTGAGTGGTACGCCTACTGCTGCTGCTGCCTCTCCCAGAGGTGAAGTCGGAAGACCACTTGTAATACTTCAACTAAGCAATTGACTATCCAACAGTCCTTTGTGAGGAAGATGAAATATGACAGCAGTCATGCTGTTGCAAAGTAGATAACTGAGGCCTTGACAGCTAAGTTGGTGTTAGACGTGCACCCAGTATACGCCATTTCTGCAGTGGGATTTAGACAATTGATGGAGGTAGTGTGTCCCCGGTACCAAATTCCCTCTAGAGTCCACTTCACTAAGTAAGCGATTCCCGTACTGTACATGGAAATTAAGAAAAGTGTCCTCAGTGTCCTGAAAAATACAGTTGTACCCAGTATCCACTTAACCACGGATATGTGGACAAGTGGAGCAGTGCAAACTAAGGACTACATGTCTGTGACAGCCAACTGGGTAGCTGTATTGCCTCCTGCAGCAACAACAGCAGTGGCACCAGTAGCAGCATCTCACAAACGCCAGATCGTTCCTAGGCAGGCTACGCTGTGTATCACCGGATTCCATAAGGGGCACACCGCTGATAACCTCTTATGGAAACTGAGGTACATCATCGCACAATGGCTTACCCCACTTAGACTCTTCTGGGGATTTGTGATATCTGACAGTGCCACCAATATTGTGCGTGCATTACATCTTGGAAAATTCCAGCACATCCCATGTTTTACACTTACAATTAATTGGGTGGTGCAGAATTTTTTGAAAAATGACAGGGGCATGCAGGAGATTATATTGGTTGCCTGAAAAATTGCTGGCCACTTTCGGCATTCAGCGACTGCGTGTTGAAGACTGGAGTGCTATTGAACACTCCTGAACCTGCCCTGCCATCACCTAAAGTAAGAGGTGGTAATGAGCTGGAATTCAATACTCTATATGTTTCAGAGGATGGAGGAGCAGCAAAAGGCCATTCAAGCCTATACATCCAACTACAATATAGGCAAAGGAGGGGGAATGCACCTGACTCAAGCACAGTGGAGAATGATTTCCGTCTTGTGCAAGGTTGTTATTATTATTATTATTACATTTTATTTATAGGGCGCCACAAGTGTTTCGCAGCGCCGTACAAAGGACAGTACAGGGAGACAAAACTTAGCATAACAGTAAATAAATAACAAAAATGGAGTGCAGATAACAAAGAGCAACACAATTCTCAAAACATAATACAGCTTAGATGTAAGTAGCGAAGGAGTAATCATTGTACTACTTGGGGCTGGCGGCCATAGATAGAGATGAGCCTTTACCAGCAGGAGAAAAAGCAGGTAAAGATGGTCGCTGAGTGAAATGTGTCAAGAAGAGGGCTTAGACAAGAGGAAAGAGGGCCCTGCTCTGAAGAGCTAACAATCTAGTGGGGAGGGGCAACAGACAGATGACATGAGGTGCAAGCAAGCAGGTAGAAGCCTGATGGTGGTATGCGAGCAAAGCAGAGATGTCCAAGGCATGGGGTAGGGGGATGGAGGAGCAGCCTAAGGACTAGGTTATGCATTGGAGGGGTACGCTTTGATAAATAGGTGGGTTTTCAATGCCCGTTAGAAGCTTTGCAAGGTCGGGGAGAGTCTAATGGAGCGGAGGAGCGCATTCCACTGAAGGGGTGCAGCTCGGGCAAAATCCTGAACTCGTGCATGGGAAGTAGTGACCAAGGCAGAGGAGAGGCGACGGTCATCAGCCGACCGTAGTGGGTGGGAGGGAGTATGATGGGAGAGGAGGTTGGAGATGTAGGGAGCAGTGGAATTAGAGATGGCCTTGTATGTGAGGGTGAGGAGTTTGAAGAGGATTCTGTAGGGGAATGGGAGCCAGTGTAGATTTTGTTGAAGGGGAGTGGCATAAGTGGAGCGGCGGGAGAGGAAGATGAGCTTAGCTGCAGAGTTGAGGACAGATTGGAGGGGAGCGATGTGGGAGCAAGTGAGGCCAGTGAGGAGCACATTGCAGTAGTCGAGTCGTGAGATGACCAGTGAGTGGATGATAAGTTTAGTTGCACTCTGGGAGAGAAATGGCCTGATGCGAGCAATGTTGCATAGCTGGAACCGACAAGATTGCGCCAGAGCGCAAACCTTCGAACTTGCCACACGTGAAGTCAGTTTAGAAACTGGCAGCTTGAGTCAGGTCATTCCCCTCATCAGGCTTTTGCAGAAGCAGCTGGAGAAATTGAAGGAAGAGCTTACACAGAGCAATTCTGCTAAGTATGTGGGATTTGTGGATGGAGCCCTTCATTCACTTTGCCAGGATTCAAGGGTCGGCAATCTGTTGAAATCAGAGCACCAGATTTTGGCCACTGTGCTCGATCCTAGGTTTAAAGCCTACATTGTATCTCTCCTTCTGGCAGACACAAGTCTGCAGAGGTTCAAAGACCTGCTGGTGAGACAGCTGTCAACTCAAGCAGAACATGACCCATCAACAGCTCCTCCTTCATTTTCTCCCGGAACTGGGGCGGCAAGGAAAAGGATAACATTTCTGAGCCCACCTACTGGTGGTGATTCAGAGCAGTCAGGAGCAAGTGCTGACATCTGGTCCAGACTGAAGGAGCTGCCAATGATTACTGACATGTCTACTGTCACAATGCTGTCACCATTGAAAGAATGGTGGATGATTATATGGGTGACAGCATCCAAGTAGACATGTCAGACAGTCCGCATGTATACTGCAGGAAAGAGAGGCAAGTTGGAGGCCCTTGCACAAACTGGCTTAATTTTACCTAAGTCGCCCCCCCCCCTCCAGTGTGTATTCCGAAAGAGTGTTTAGTGCAGCCGGTAACCTTTTCAGCGATCAGCATAGTAGGTCACTTCCAGAAAATGTGGAGAAGATGATGTTCATCAAAATGAATTATAAATTCCTCCAGGAAGACATTTACCAGCAATTGCCTCCAGAAAGTACACAGGGACCTGTGATGGTGGATTCCAGTGGGGACGAATTAATAATCTGTGAGGAGGAGGAGGATGTACACGCTGAAAGGGGTGAGGAATCAGGAGATGAGGATGACACCTTGCCTCTTTAGAGCCAGTTTGTGCAAGGAGAGATTAATTGTTTCTTTTTTGGTGGGAGGATTAATTGCTTTTTTTGTGGGGGCCCAAACAAACCAACCATTTTAGCCACAGTCATGTGGCAGACCCTGTCGCTGAAATGATTGGTTTGTTAAAGTGTGCATGTCCAGTTTATACAACATAAGGGTGTGTGGGAGGTCCCAAGGTCAATTCCATCTTGCACCTCTTATTTTTTCCTTTGCATCATGTGCTGTTTGGGGCCTTGTTTTTAAAAGTGTCATCCTGTCTGACACTGCAGTGCCACTCCTAGATGGGCCAGGTGTTTGTGCCGCCCACTTGTGTTGCTTAGCTTAGTCACCCAGCGACCTCAGTGCACCTCTTTTTTTTTCTTTGCATTATGTGCTCTTCGGTGCCTAGTTTTTAAAAGTGCCATCCTGTCTGCCACTGCAGTGCCACTCCCAGATGGTCCAGGTGTTTGTGAAATAGTCTGGAAATAAGTGGATATGAATGTTATTGAGGTTAATAATATCGTAGCATAAAAATTACCCCCAAATTCTGTGATTTTAGCTATTTTTATGTTTTTTTTCCAAAAAACATCCAGATCCAAAATCAAAACCAAAACACGAAAGGGTGGTTTTGACAAAACCAAGCAAAAACCAAAGCACAAAAGTGGAATTAGAAAGAAAACTAAAACACAAAACACGAAAAGTGCCAGCCGCACATCTCTACAGTATACACATATTAGTAATATACTACATTGCAGTGTGCTCCGCAAAACCAAAACCCAAAAGGGTGGTTTTGGCAAAACCAATCCAGATCCAAAACACAAGCGAGGATCCAGATCCAAAACCAAAACACAAAACATGAAAAGTGCCCGTCGCACATCTCTACATATGATAGTGCAGAGCTTGCAACTTGGTGTTAATTTCCACTCACCCCCGTGACTTATACTGATCAAATAATTTTATTATATAAAACTAAAGGCCTGGAGAAAAATTTTAATCACATGCTTTCTGTGCCAGCCCTCACATGATCTAGGAATAATCTGTACAGTATTAATATACTTTCTCATATATGACTGAATGTAAAAGCTGAATTTGAATGCTGAAAAATGATATTTGGTTATGAAGTGATGTACTCTAGAACCAAGTTATTAAAATGTTCTTTTATCTGGACTCAATACCACATTCAGAGATCAGCTAAGTATAGTACATTTATTTTTTTTAAAGAATTTGTGTTAATCGTCTTTGTTTCTGCAGTCAATGCAATTAAAATCACTGTGTACAAGATCAATTAAGGTGCATGTAATTAAAGGATCATTGACACTTCTGCAGGCTAATGAATAACCTTCTTAGTGTTTTGTAGTTCAAACATTAATGTTTTGATCATAAGCATATAATAGCTAACTATGCAGGTCTGCGCAAGATTTATAAATTTTATAATATAAAATTACTTGCTTAGAGGTGACCAAGAAATACAGAAATTCAGTTAAGATAAAGCAAGTACTGAAGAGTGTACTGGGAATATGTTCAGAGTAAATAGAGCTTACTGCACATAACTGCTTATGTGGTAATTTTGGAAAAGCATGAATTATAGCTCAATCACAAAACTAGTTTGGTGACTTTAGATTGGAAAGTCAATCACAAGGACACTGTTCACAGCTCCCATGTACAGTATTTTGACTGGGCATTGCTGTGTTCCAAAATTTCAATTGTGTGTCCAGTTTGATAACTAGTGACCGACATCCTAGGTTGTTTTTTTTTGTAGGTAGAACAAAAGCATTATAGTATATTCTTTTAAATTACTTGAAATGTATTCCTAAAGGATCTCAAATAGAAACCGATATATTCCTGTTAAAATTATAAATATCTGTTACATATTATATCCATGATTGGAGATTATATAAAAAAAACACTTTATGCACTCAACATGCTAGTTTAAAAAAATAACAATTATTAAAACTTGTGTATGACATCCTATCAGAGAGTTTTTGTTGATTAAATGTGCCCATAAAAGTCTGTCTACAAATGTATAGGTTCATTGATTAAACAAATTTTTGTTCCAATTTTGTGTCCTAAAGGTTTTGGACTTTCCTACTTCTTTTCATGTCCTCTGTGCCAGTGTTTTTGCTTCATCCTAAACTTTTCTTCCAGCTATAGAAATTAAAAGGAGTGCTCTGGCTCCTGAACTCTGATCCCCAAGTCCCCATTACCTGCTGAAAGGTGGGACTATTTAGTTTTTAGAAAGCTAAGAAATCTATTTTCAGGAACTGAAGATATCTGCAGTCAAGCAAGCTGCCCTGCCACCAGAAATTATTAAGACGACTCCACTATCCACCCCTCCCCTGCATATTAAGCATCCCTGTACCACCCTGGAAGTCATGTACTCTAATAAAAGCTGCCACTGATAGCACCCACATACCTACTGCTGGAGGATGGGTAGGGGCCCCAGTGCATTGCTTTGCCCAGGGGCCTACACTGCTGTTAAGACGGCCCTGATTATGAGCAAGACAAAACATGCAAGTCAAATTTGCAGCTGGATAAAATAATTTTGCAGTGCAAGTGGTGCAAATACATTTAGTATGTTTTGTGAACATTGGCTGCTTTTGCATATAGCCATACATGTTGGTCAGCTTTATTGATACACTGCAATTTAAATTTGTTTGTAGACACCCATCTTAAATCTAAATCTCTTGCACTTTTTTTTAATGTGCCCCATCTGCAATGCAACATGGATTTGGCAAGGTTCACAGTTACTTGCACTTTTTTACAGTACTTTAATCCCAACTCAGAGCCAACCTCAGGGTCTCATCAAAATACAGGTGTATTAATAACATGCTCATACTGCACACATACAAAAAGCACAATTACAGCAGATGATCTTTACTCTCACCTCCATAGGCTGCAAGCATAAATCAGCTACAGCAATGCATCCCGCAAAGCCTCTGGAAGCTGTTGCAATGGAAACTTGCATGTAATTCAATTTTCCCCATACTGGGAGGCAGTTTGCATTTTCCAGATGCATTTCACAAATGCACATTTCTAAGTTTACTCTGAACAACAAATTTTACACTCATAATATATTGAAAAAAGCAAATGAATGTAAAAAGAGCATTATTTGGAAGAAAAACTGAAAAGTGAGAATGAATGAACATAATGGTTGTAAAGTAATAGTACGCTAGACTGATATTTTTAGTAGAGCCAAGCCACAAAACTAGGCACAGGTTTTTGTTTTTTTTACTGTATTACGTTTATGTGTTTGGCTAAAAAAAAAAAAGAACCGTTTTACATATTATCTGCACAAATAAGGAGGAATGTTTTCAAAGTACAGTACAACAAGTAAATGCAAACTGGATTTGCTCTGATATATATGGTGTAAAGAATGTAAGGAAACTAGAATATAATACTGATTTCAATTATAGCTATAACTTGCTACAATACTCCCATTAACTGGATTTAAAAATGCAGACATCAGCTACAACAAATAAAAGGCTCCATAAAATCTTTTACTAAGTTAAATGTGTGCATTATTAATCTTTTAAGTACCAGTAAAATGACCATTATAATAAAGATTTGCATAGAATCAATGTGTATAACATACAAATTTTAAACTGAAAACAGACACAGTATATCAAAATTATGAATAATGTTCCGTATAGCATTTCATTATTTATGCTATGAATAATATACAGTACTAATATTTTGCATATATACAGTATATACTCTTCAGATTAATCACAGGGTTTATGTTAGTAATGTGGTTGCTTGATTGCATTAGCTGATAGTATAACTTGACATTTCTACAGATGTTTATGTTTAATGTGATTAATAATTTAATAAATGTATTTATGTCCTAAAATGTGCACTTCTTTTCTTATACATTATCAGTAATATATTTTTAAAAAGGTTTCAGGCAAGTAAATAAAAAAGTGTATAAATTACGAAGAACTGATACATTGAAAAATGGAAAGTATAAATGAATGGATAAATAATCTGTTCTCAAGCTATATTTATTTTTCCTGTGGCCACTAAGTGGTAATCTGAGACCAGTGACAACTGTATGGTATCCTGAAGATGAATTGACTGCTTGATACTTAGCAATTGGAAGCAAAGACAATTAAAACACAATCAACTCCCCCCTCTTTCCTCCCTCTTTCTCTATAGTATTTTTTTTGTGTATTAGCGCACCTGAAGTATCTTTTTATTATTATTTTGCCTCTACTAGCAGGGAACTGCCTAAAAAGGTGTAGCTTGGTTTAGACCAGAGGTTCTCAAACTCGGTCCTCGGGGGCCCACACAGTGCATGTTTTGCAGGTCTCCTCACAGAATCGCAAGTGAAATAATTAGCTCCACCTGTGGACCTTTTAAAATGTGTCAGTGAGTAATTAATAAACCTGTGCACCTGCTGGGTAACCTGCAAAACATGCACTGTGTGGGCTCCCGAGGACCGAGTTTGAGAACCTCTGACTTAGATAAAGTATTTCTATTCAGAGGTGAACCATGATTGAACATACAGCTATGAGCTGACTGTGATCCAAATTGATACATATACTGTAGTTCAGCATTCTTATTTATTTTATTTGTGTATTTATTATTAAATGTTATATATCATATATGTTAATAAACTTGATTTTTTTTTTATAAGTGTTGAGAGTATTTTCATATATACATGTGCAGGGAACAAACCCTTCTTGTTTTCAATGCACAAAACATACCACAGGGCAGGTAAAAATCAAATTATTTTTGTGCAGAAAAAAAGAGTTCTTTGGGAAGCAACTGTGAAAGCACCCAAAGCTAAAGTAAATTTTAAATGTAGATATCTTTTCCTGCAATTAAAAATTATATTTTAAATGCTGGAGCTATATATGGTGCATTTTTGTAGATACCCCACACACAACATATAATGGACCCAGCTTCTTAAATATGAAAGAACATCATGTACTGTATTACCCTTGACAATCAACTTAATTCTTCATTCACGCAGAAGAAAAAATGTAGGTTAGCACTATGCACCAGCAGTTTTGTAGCTTAAAAGTGTTCATTATTTTCTGTAATTAAGGAGTTAGTTCCTAAATTAGATGAGTTAAGTCTTTCTAATACATTTTTGTGAACATCTTTTTTACCTCTTGCATGCAATAAGCAAATAAACTTTTTTCAATGTTTTAATATTTTGTTTAAAACATAACATTTATTGCTACATAAGTAATAAAAACACAGTATAAAGTAAACAGATACATTAGTAATAAATAGTGTCATCACCAGTTTAAATTCATCACAGATTTGTTAGTTAGTTGATAGTTTCCATCAACAAGTAAATTTCTATTGTGGAGTGGGGGCCTGGACTGCACACCCTAGCTTCTTATAATGGCATGTGCTACCTTGCTGGGACTTAGTACTACAATATAAGAACAAGGGTGCAGGTGCACCATACACCATTATAATGATAATAACTGTAATATTCAAGATTCTTGTCATATATTGGCCAATATATAAACCTGCCCACCTACTTCACGGTGACCTCATCGGACAGGTCCCTAACACTATAGGGGTTCGCCTCTGGGGCGCAGAGCAACCCCAAACTACCCCAGCCATACCACCCCAGGGCATCACACGGATAAGGGATAGAAGTGAGAGATCAGTGTTAAGCAAATGAAAGAGTCTGCTGAGTGTCAAAAAGAGGACAGCAGTAAGGTGTCAGAGTGTGAGAAAGTGAGTAACAAGTAAAATTCACCTGTATTAATTAGGCCATTTCATTAATGCATGTACAGTATAGAAAATAAACTATACAAAAAGTAGGCATCCTCCTTTTCCAACATATGACTCACCACTGATATGCAGCAACCACTGAGGCAGCATGCAATTAGTCAAGACACAATATTCTTTATAATCCTTAGAATTTCTGTGACATTCTAGAGAAAATATGAAACATTTTAAATGTTGCTGTTACATTGTAGACTTAGGGACATATTCAGGGGCGCCAGAATGGTTTGCAGTTGGGGCGGGGTGGGGCGGCATAGACATTTTTGGGGGGGCGCTCCTCTCCTCTGCCCTGCCTGGGGATTTGCTTACCTCTGGATCACCACGGACATATGGCTCCTCCTTTAAAAGCAGTCTGATGCTGCTGCGGTGTGCTGTCTCATGTCCTGTCCTATCCGGCTTTCTCTCACTCTTGCATTACTGGGAGGAGGTGAGGCTTGATCCCAGGATGTACCAGCAGGCTCAGCATCGCCATACCTCCTTCTCCTAGTAATGCATCAGTGAGAGAAAGCCGGCTAGGACAGGACTTGGGATAGCATGCCGCAGCTTCAGACTGCATTTAAAGGAGGTAGCGCCCTCGTGGATAATGAGGTAAGTGCTCATCCACACCTCCACCTCACACTGCTCCCTGTTTTGGCGATTCTGCCCACCAACCCACTGCACTCTCTGTGCCACCCCTGGTGCCTCTGTCAATTTTGGGGGGGCTCAAGCTGCCCCCTTGCCCCCCTCCCCCACCCCGTTCCGATGCCTCTGGACATATTGATCACAATGTGCTTTTGTAATGCACATTGATAATAATTTTTTGCACGCAATGTGAAAATTAACAGTTTAATGTGACTATGTTTAATGTGAAAATGCTCTTGCAAAGAGACATTGTCATATTTCTTTCAGGTTCGGGTTCCTGGAACCCACTCTGCACGCGCACCTTGCAGACAGTAAAGGAATCACTGGGGGCTAACAGAGAAGGAGGCGGAGGCTCTCTCTCTAAAACAGAATTGCAAATTAGTAGCCAATAAGAGATGGTGTTATCCTATTGGGGAGATGGTGTTATTAAGTCAAAGATTTATCAAGCCTTGGAAAGTGATAAATTGAACAGTGATAAAATATTAATAAACCAGCACCTGTCATGTTACAGGCTGTGTTTTAAAAATGACAGGAGCGGATTGGTTGGTAATTTATCACTGTGTAATTTATCATTCTCCAAGGCTTGATCAATCTGGGCCAAAATCTTGAGATGGTGGTATCCAATCTGGAGATATTTGAGGGCACCTTAATTATATATTTGGTTGTTTCAAGGAAGATCATATAATTTTTTGATGATAAACAGGCACCTTAGACTTTGAGCTTTTAGCAAAAATATACTTGGGAGTTAAAAAAATAATTAGCATATAAATGTATTAAATTGTCAATACTTGGGGGTAAATTCACTAAGATGGGAGTTTTATTTAAGATGGGATGTTGCCCATGGCAACCAATCAGATTCAACTTCTCATTTATCTAGCACCTTCTTGAAGATAATACCTGAAATCTGATTGGTTGCTATTGGCAACATCCCATCTTAAATAGAACTCCCATCTTAGTAAATTTACCCCATGGTCTTTTTGCCAATTGGATACAGACATTATTTTCAAAATTATAGACATCATTGTGTAATATTTTATAGTCAAAATATATTTAGAAATAGGTTAGTAAAACCACAACACACACAAAAAAGAGTCAGTGAAATAGACTATAAGAAAAAAAATCACAGAATAGCTAACCATTAACAAGTCACAGTAGCTTGTAAGAATAATCAAAGGCAAAAACAACAAATAGTCAATGTTAATGGTCTCTAGAGATGAGCGGGTTCAGTTCCCTGAGAATGGAACCCACCAAACTTCACCACGCAAGCTCGGGTCCAAGCCCAGCTTGGGTTTTCCCACATGACTCATAAACCAGAACGAGGTAAAATTTCATCATCCCACTGTTGGATTCTTGCATAGTTTGGATTCCATATAAGGAGCCGCGCGTCGCCGCCATTTTCGCTCCGGCATTGGAGAGTGTAGAGAGAGGACGTGGCTCCTTCCTCAGTGTCCTGCATCAGTTCAGTGGTAGTGTCTTGTGCTGCATCAGTCCTGTCACAGTGGTTGTGTCCTCTGCTGCCATATGTCCAGTGCTGCTGTATAAGTAAAGTCCAGTGGTGCTGTCTTGTGCTGCATCAGTCCAGTGGTGGTGTCTTGTGCTGCATCAATCCAGTCACAGTGGTGGTATCTTCTGTTGCCATATGTCCAGTGCTGAAGTATAAGTCCAGTCCAGTGGTGCTGTGTTGTGCTGCATCAGTCCAGTGGTGGTGTATTGTGCTGCATCAGTCCAGTCACAGTGGTGGTGTCCTCTGCTGCCATATGTGCAGTGCTGCTGTATAAGTCCAGTCCATTGCAGTGATGCTGTGTTTTCCTACATCAGCACAGTGGTAGTGTCTTGTGCTGCATCAGTCCAGTCACAGTGGTGGTGTCCTTTGCTACCATATGTCCAATGCTGCTGTATAAGTCCAATCCATTGCAGTGGTGCTGTGTTATCCTGCATCAGTCTAGTGGTGGTGTCCCTGTGCTGCTGTATATGTCCAGTGGTACTGCCATATATGTCCAGTGATACTGCTGTATATGTCCAGCGGTACTGCAGTATAAATCCACTGATACTGCCATATAATTCCAGAGATACTGGTGTATAATTCCAGTGGTACTGACGTATAAATCCAGTCTAGTGATACTGCCATGTATGTCCAGTGATGCTGCCGTGTATGTTCAGCGGTAATGCTGTATAAATCCAGTGATACTGCCGTATAATTCCAGTGGTACCGGCATATAATTCCAGTGGTACTGGGGTATAAATCCAGTCCAGTGATACTGCAGTATATGTCCGGTGGTAATACCGTATAATTCCAGTGGTAATGTCATATAATTCCAGTGATACTGCCGTATAATTCCTGTGGTACTGTCATATAATTCCAGTGGTACTGGCGTATAATTCCAGTGGTAATGGGGTATAAATCCAGTCCAGTGATACTGCATTATATGTCCTGTGGTACTACCGTATAATTCCTGTGGTACTGTCATATAATTCCAGTGATACTGCCGTATAATTCCAGTGGTACTGTCATATAATTCCAGCAGTACTGGCGTATAAATCCAGGCCAGTGATACTGCCGTATATGTCCAGTGGCACTTCCGTATAATTCCAGTGGTACTGCCGTATAATTGCAGTGATACTGCCGTATAATTTCAGTGGTACTGGCGTATAATTCCAGCGGTACTGGCATATAAATCCAGTCCAGTGATACTGCCAAATTTGTCCACAGGTACTGTTGTATAAGTCTAGTGGTACTGCCATATAATTCCAGTGATAGTGCTGTATATGTCCAGTGATTCTGCCACATAGTTCCAGTGGTACTGGTGTATAAATCCAGTGATACTGCCGTATAATTCCAGTGGTACTGGCGTAAACTTCCAGTGGTACAGGTGTATAAATCCAGTCCAGTGATACTGCCGTGTATGTCCAATGGTACTGCCATATAATTCCAATAGTACTGCATAATAATTCCAGTGATACTACCGTATAATTCCAGTGGTATTGTCATATAATTCCAGCTGTACTGGCATATAAATCAAGTCCAGTGATGCTGCCGTATATCTCCAGTGGTACTGTTATCTAATTTCAGTGATACTGCCGTATAATACCAGTGGTACTGCCGTATATTTCCAGTGATACTGCCATATAATTCCAGTGGTAGTGGTGTATATTTACAGTGGTACTGGCATATAAATCCTGTCCAGTGATACTGCCATATATGTCCAGTATTACTGCCGTATAATTCTAGCGGAACTGCCGTATAATTCCAGTGATACTGCCGTATAATTCCAGTGATCCTACTGTATAATTCCAGTGGTACTGGCATATAAATCTATTGATACTGCCGTATAATTCCAGTGGTAGTGGCGTATAATTCTAGCGGTACTGGTGTATAAATCCAGTCCAGTGATACAGCCATATATGTCCAGTGATTCTGCCATATATCTCCAGTAGTTAGGTGTATAACTCCAATGATACTGCTGTATAATTCCAGTGGTACTGCCATAAAGTCCAGTCCAGTGGTGCTGCCATATAAGTTCAGTGGTGCTGTCCTGTTCTGTATATTATTAACTCCAAATAAAGGGGTTAATATTTAATTTCTCTGTGTGATGTAGAGGTATGCTTTCCTGTACCACATATTGTTATATAACTCCAGAAAAATAATGGGGACATTTTTTTTAGGGATAAAATAAGGAAAGATCAAGAACCACTTCCTCCTAGTGCTGAAGCTGCTGCCACTAGTAATGACAAAGATGATTAAATGCCATCAACATCGTCTGCCAAGGCCGATGCCCAATGTAATAGTAGAGGGCATGTCAAATAAAAAAATCAAAAGTTTAGTAAAATGTCCCCCCAAAAAATTTAAATGGTCTGAGAAGAAACGTAAACTTGCCAATATGCCATTTACGACATAGAGTGGCAATGAACGGCTAAGGCCCTGGCCTATGTTCATGACTAGTGGTTCAGCTTCACATAACGATGGAAGCCCTCATACTCCCACTAGAAAAATGATAAGAGTTAAGCTGGCAAACCACAGCAAAGGACAGTGCGCTCTAAGATGGTACAATATCACAACTCCCCAAGGAGAGTCCAAGTGTGTCGGCGGTTGTGATGCCTGACCTTCCGAACACTGGACGGGAAGAGGTGACTCCTTCCACCATTTGCACACCCTCTGCAAGTGCTGGAAGGAGCACCCACAGTCCAGTTTCTGATATTCAAATTGAAGACGTTACTGTTGAAGTACACCAGGATGAGGATATGGGTGCTGGTGCTGAGGAGGAAGTTGATGAGTAGGATTCTGATGGTGATGTGGTTTGTTTAAATCAGGCACTGTGGGAGACCATTGTTGTCTGTGGGATTGATAAGCCCATTGTGATGGCTGGGCAAAATACCAAAAATACACCTCTTCAGTGTGGAATTATTTCTCCACAAATCCGGACAACAGGTTTCAAGCCGTGTAATGCATCTCTCAATCTGTAATAAGTAGGGGTTAGGATGTTAACCACCTAGGAACATCCTCCCTTATATGTCTCCTGTTGTGCATTCATCAGAAGTCAGTGTCAAGTTGTGAAACTTTGGTTAAGAGCGTAAGCAGTCCACTGACACCTAAAACCTTTCTTCCTCTTGTACCCAAGCTCCTGCAAGCCCCACCACCAACTCCCTCAACATCAACTTCCTACTCAGTCAGGAACATCAAAAGTCCTGCAGGCCATGTCACTGTCAAGACTGAGGAGTCCTCTCCTAACTGGAATTCCTCCGGAGGATCCTTAAGTGGTACGCCTACATCAGCTGTTTCTGTCGCTGCTGTTGTTGCTGCTGGGAGTCGATCGTCATCCCAGAGGGGAAGTTGGAAGACCACTTGTACTACTTCCAGTAAGCAATTGACTGTCCAACAGTCCTTTGTGAGGAAGATGAAATATGACAGCAGTCATCCTGTTGCAAAGCGGATAACTGAGGCCTTGACACCGATGTTGGTGTTAGACATGCATCTGGTATCCACCATTAGTTCAGTAGGACTTTGAGAATTGTTTGAGGTAGTGTGTACCCGGCACCAATTCCCATCTAGGTTCCACTTCAATAGGCAGGCGATATCGAGAATGTACAGAGACGTCAGAAAAAATGTCCTCAGTGTTCTACAAAATGCAGTTGTACCCACTGTCCCCTTAACCACAGACATGTGGACAAGTGGAACAGGGCAGACTAAGGACTATATGACTGTGACAGCACACTGGGTAGATGTATTGCCTCCGGCAGCAACAACAGCATCGGCACCAGCAGCAGCATCTCGAGAACGCCAACTTGTTCCTGGGCTATGTATCACTGCTTTCCATAAGAGGCACACCACTGACAACCACTTACTTAAACTGAGAGACATCATCACACAATGGCTTACCCCAATTAGACTCTCCTGGGGGTTTGTGATATTGGACAACGCCACCAATATTGTGCGTGCATTACATCTGAGCAAACTACAGCAACTCCAATGTTTGCGCATACAATTAATTTGGTGGTGCAGAATTTTTTTTTAAATGACAGGGGCATGCAGGAGATGCTGTTGGTGGCCCGAAAAAATGCTGGCCACTTTCAATATTCAGCCACTGCTGAAGACTTGAGTGCTGGAAAACACTCCTGAACCTGCCCTGCAATCACCTGAAGCAAGAGGTGGTAACGAGGTGGAATTCAACACTCTATATGCTTCAGAGGATGGAGGAGCAGCAAAAGGCCAATCAAGCCTATACATTCACCTATGATATAGGCAAAGGAGGGGGAATGCACCTGACTCAAGTGCAGTGGAGAATGATTTCCATCTTGTGCAAGGTTCTCCAGCCCTTCGAACTTGAAACATGTGAAGTCAGTTCAGATACTGCCAGCTTGAGTCAGGTCATTCCCCTCATCAAGCTTTTGCAGAAACAGCTGGAGAAATTGAAGGAGGAGCTAAGATGGAGCGATTCCACAAAGTATGTGGTACTTGTGGATGGAGCCTTTCATTCGCTTTGCCAGGATTCAAGGGTGGTCAATCTGTTGAAATCAGAGCACTATGTTTCGGCCACCATGCTCGACCCGAGGTTTAAAGCCTATGTTGTATCTCTCTTTCTGGCAGACACAAGTCTGCAGAGGTTCAAAGACCTGCTGGTGAGAAAATTGTCAACTCAAGTGGAACGTGACCCATCAACAGCTCCTCCTTCACTTTCTCCCGCAACTGGGGCTGCGAGAAAAAGGATAATATTTCCTAGCCCAACCACTGGTGGTGATGCAGGACAGTTAGGAGCGAGTGCTGACATCTGGTCCAGACTGAAGGACCTGCCAACGATTACTGACATGTTTACTGTCACTGCATATTATTCTGTCACCATTGAAAAAATGGTGGTGGATTATATGAGTGACAGCATCCAAGTAGGCATGTATGTATACTGGCAGGAAAGACTGGTGGTCTTCAGGTTGCCGGCTGTCGGGATCCCAGCACACAGTATACCAGCGCTGGAATCTCGACACCCAGCATAACAACACTTTTTCTCCCTCTTGGGGGTCAACTATCCCCCTGTAGTGAGAATAGATAGCATGGCGCATGTAGTGCGTGTAGCGTGCCACCGTGCCCGCAGCGTGACAAGTGCAGCAAGACCGCAAGGGGCTTATTTGCGCTCGCCCAGCTGTCGGCATGCCTTCGGTTGGGATTCTGGTGCCAGTATGCTGGTCGCCGGGAGCCTGGTCCCAGCATACCCTACTACACCCGGAAAAAGAGGCAATTTGGATGTCCTTACACAAACTGGCTTTATTTAACCTAAGTTGTCCCCCCTCCTGTGTGTACTCCGAAAGAGTGTTTAGTGCAGCCAGTAACCTTGTCAGCAATCGTTACTTTCACAAAATGTGGAAAATCATCAAAATGAATTATAAATTCCTCCGGGAAGACCATTTTACCAGCAATTGCCTCCATAAAGTACACAGGGACCTATGATGGTGGATTCCAGTGGGGACGAATTAATACTCTGTGAGGTGGAGGATGTACGTGCTGAAAGGGGTGAGGAATCGGAGGATGAGGTCGACATCTTGCCTCTTTAGAGCCAGTTTGTGCAAGGAGAGACTGATTGCTTCTTTTTTGGTGGGGGCCCAAACAAACCAGTCATTTCAGCCACAGTTGTGTGGCAGACCCTGTCGCTGAAATGATTAGTTTGTTAAAGTGCACATGTTCTTTTTATACAACATAGGGGTAGGTGGGAGGGCCCAAGGACAATTCCATATTGCACCCCTTTTTCTTCTTTGCATCATGTGCTGTTTGGGGACTAGTTTTTTAAAGTGCCATCCTGTCTGACACTGCCGTACAACTCCAGGGGTACTGCCGTATAAGTCCAAGAGTACTGCCATATAAATCCAGTCCAGTGGTGCTGTCTTGTGCTGCATCCATCCATCCAGTGGTGGTGTCTTGTGCTGCCATAAGTCCAGTGGTGGTGTCCTGTGCTGTATATTATTTACTCCAAATTAAAGGCTTATATACATTACTTAAATTATTAGCCAAATAATTTTTACAGGGTTTGCCCTGTGTGGTATAGGGGTACGCTTGCTTGTGCTGCATATTATTATAATAGCTCCAAATAAAAGGGTTAATATTATTCAAATTAATTTTACAGACTGCCGTTTGTGTGTGGTGGTTTAGGGGTACACTCTCCTGTGCCACCAATATTGTGCTTGTATTACATCTGGGCAAATTCCAGCACATCCCATGTTGTTTGTGCCACACAATTGTGTCACTTAGCTTAGTCATACAGCTACCTCATTGCACCTCTTTTACTTCTTTGCATGATGTGTTGTTTGGGGCCTAGTTTTTTTTAAGTGACATCCTGTCTGCATCTGCAGTGTTACTCCTAGATGGGCCAGGTGTTTGTGCCGCACACTTGTGTCGCTTAGCTTAGTCATCCAGCCAACTCGGTGCAACCTTTTGGCCTAAAAACAATATTGTGAGGTGTAAGCTGTTCAGAATAGACTGAAAATGAGTGGAAATTAATGTTATTGAGGTTAATAATACCGTAGGATCAAATTTAACCCCAAATTCTATGATTTTAGCTGTTAGTATGTTTTTTCAAAAATCATCCAGATCCTAAACCAAAATCAAAACACGAAAGGGTGGTTTTGGCAAATCCAATCCAGATTGAAAACACGTGCATGGACCCAAAACCAAAACACAAAACACAAAAAGTGCTCGCCGCACATCTCTAATTTTCTCTACTATTTTCAAAAATAACTGTACATAAAAATGTGAGCAATAGAAAATATGATTTAAGATGATATCCATCTAAAAATAATTAACATATAAATAAAAATTACATATGTAGGATATTGTAGAATATATACTACATTAACTAATGTCCAAGACCCGAAGTATATAATTAATTATAGATAACCACTATGCACAAAAGAAAAGATATCCACTTTCAACAGTAAAAAATAAAGCACTCAGAAGAGAAAGAAACATAATAAAACTAGAGATGTTCGGGTTTGGATTTACCCGGCTCTCAAAATGGCATCTTATTGGCTCTTGGATGTCACGTGTCTTGGATAGCAAATAATAAAAATCCAGATAAATCTGATCTCGCATTAATTTGGCATTAAGAACTGAGTAAATCCGAGCACGCACATCTCTAAACAAAACACACCTGTTTGGAGTGCTAAAAGAGAAGTTAATTCCCAATAATTAGGAGAGTCCTCCATAAATTGTACCAATCAAATGAGCTCCTGTTCGGTTTTTTAGACTTACATGGTCTTTCAATTGCAATTTATGGGTCCCTGCAAGGAAGGATTAGGTATTTATCATACGTAAGAATTAAAATTAAGGCAAAACTGAAGTATAGGTTTATAGTCAGACTCACAAATTTTCATAGAGGAGGAGGAAACAAACTGGGGTAACTACAAAGGGAGAGAGAAACAAATGTTATACATATGTAGTCACTCTTGTCGCAGGTGTGATTAGTTGCACCCACAACTAGCTTGCTGATGTGCAAGTGTGCAGGTTTATGTGCACGTGCAAATAATCACAACCACAGCTCATAGGCAATGCATTAGCTAATAATGGGTGCGACAACGTTTCTCCCTATATCTGTACAATAGATATAAGTAGTTCAGTTTTGATGAAAACTGAACATACCCAAACTTTATAGTTTCAAATCTAACAGAGTCCTTGCTCGGGTTATTCCTCTAAGTTTACATCTCGGATCTTATAACAGAATCTCCCATGTTTCGGATTTCATGTAAGTCTCTCCCTCATGATTTCAGGTGCCATTTCACACTGGAAATGACTGCAAGTAAATGTGACTGATGATAATAATACTGTGGGAACAAAACAGATCCAAGTTGCATGATTTTAGTTGTTTCTACCATTTCTTTTAAAGAAATTCAGATCCAAAACCAAACCACTTGAGGGTGGTTTTGGCAAGACATAAAGCAAAACACAACAGTGATTCAAAACCAAAACCAATACTCAGGTGTCTGTGAACATATCTAGTATACAACCTACCTGACATTCCTAACTCTCATAGCAAGCTGTGAAAAAGACATGCTTTTGATGAAGGACGATACGTCTGAAACGCGTTAAGCGTGGCTCCCGTTTTTTTTTTGTATGGGGAACTCCTGGACTGGCACATCTCTCTGTGGGGCAGTGTTATCCTGAATGAAATCTAAGCTGTGAAACCATCCACCAAAAGGTCATCTGTGGGATCGGGATTACCGCTGGGTGATACTAGCTGGGTTGTCCAATGGAGATTTATGTGATATGCTGTTTTAATTCATGTTGTTTGTAAGTGCAATCTGTAGCATTAAATATTTTTTTCTTTTTAAAAATTGCTACACTATGGTCTGTGCTTTTTAGTGTCTCCTTTTTTCCTCATCTACTGTGGGGAAAAGAGACACATATTTTACAGGTTCACTAAAGCGTTCCTAAACCGATCATTGAAGAGATGCTGCTTTAAGAAAGATTATTCAGCTATCCACCTCCTGCATTCATTGAGGACTAATTTCATGGTGATTGTTTTTTATATGTTATTTATATGTATGCATCTATCTTTGTAATGTGATACCTGACAGGTGCTCAGGTTTGTGCACAAAATCCTTTTCTTCTAAATGTTATTGATGTTAATAATACTGTGGGAACAAAACAATCCAAGTTGCATGATTTTAGCTGTTTCTGTCACTTTTTTTTTTAAGAAATTCAGATTCAAAACCAAACCACTTGAGGGTGGTTTTGGCAAGACACAAAGCAAAACACAACAGTGATTCAGAACCAAAACCAAAACTCAGTGGTCTGTGAACATCTCTAGTAGTAGTAAATAACTTACCTGACATTCCTAAATTTCATAGCAAGCTGTGAAAAAGACATCTTAAAAAGACAAGAAATTTTACAATGGGTAAATACGATTGTGTTGTGTTCAATTCTGAATCGCCCCTAGTTTCAACATCTAACCAAATCTGATTTGCAGGCAACTATGAATCCATCCCTATGAGAAAAAGTGATTTATCTAGGATCACATTGTCCGGGGAACTACCAACATGATAATATGGGTCCCGATTAATGGGATAAGTACTCCTCCATTGATGCTTTTGATTGTAATCTGTGAAATCCAGTCTCCTATGCTTTGATGCACTTTCTTGATATGAACTGCACTTTTTCATTGCAATATGCAGTAATAAATAATGTTAGATTTTTTCATTGAATTGGATGTTGCTTGCTATTTTTGTTTATATATATATATATATATATATATACACCAATAGCAGAAATCAGAGGCGGCACTCAGATGCTTTGAAGTTAGTGAAAAACTATATTCGTGAGGTCAACGTTTCGGGGACCACCTCCCCGTCTTCAGGACACCTGAAGACGGGGAGGTGGTCCCCGAAACGTTGACCTCACGAATATAGTTTTTCACTAACTTCAAAGCCTCTGAGTGCCTCTGATTTCTGCTATTGGTATATGTCAGGGACAGGTTCCCTGGGGAGGGCACCGGAGCGAGGTACACCCTGAGGGGGAGGACTGGAGTGCCGGAGTTTATCTTCTATATATATATATATATATATATAAATTAATTGATCTTTTTGTTTGTTTGTCTGTTATGCATTCAGACACCCCTGCACCGATTGGGATGAAACTAACATGATGTGGTCCAGTTGGATCCTTGTCAGGTTTTAGGGGGTAATTCAGACATGATGGTAGCAGCAGATTTGTTAGCATTTGGGCAAAACCATGTGCACTGGGGAGGGGGGGGGGGATATAACGTGTGCAGAAAGAGTTAGATTTGGGTGTGGTGTGTTGTGTTTAAACTGAAATCTAAATTGCAGTGTAAAAATAAAGCAGGCAGTATTTACCCTGCACCCAAACCTAACTCTCTCTGCAAATGTTATATCTGCCACACCTGCAGTGCACATGGGTGGTCATTCCGAGTTGTTCGCTCGCTAGCAGTTTTTTGCAGCCGCGCAAATGCTATGCCGCCTCCTACTGGGAGTGCATCTTAGCTTAGCAGAAGTGCGAACGAAAGGATCGCAGAGCGGCTACAACGTTTTTTTGTGCAGTTTCAGAGTAGCTCAATACCTACTCAGCGCTTGCGATCACTTCAGACTATTCAGTACCTGTTTTGACGTCACAAACACGTCCTGCGTTAGCTCAGCCACACCTGCATTTTTCCTGGCATGCCTGCGTTTTTCCGAACACTCCCTGAAAACGGCCAGTTGACACCCAGAAACGGCCACTTCATGACAATCACTCTGCGGCCACCAGTGCGACTGAAATGCTTCGCTAGACCCAGTGTGAAACTACATCGTTCATTGTTTTAGTACGTCGCATGTGTGCATTGCGCCGCATATGCATGAGCAGAAGTGCTGTTTTTTTTGCCTCATCGCTGCACAGCGAACGAATGCAGCTAGCGATCAACTCGGAATGACCACAATGGTTCTGCCCAACTGCTAAAAAATCTGTTGCTACGATCAGGTCTGAATTACCCCCTTAGTTTGGTTAGGATCCCAGTTGAATTTCAGGCTGGAAGGTGCAGGGCAGATATTTGACCCAGGGAACTTTGGATCCCAAAAGACATACTAGTGCATTGGGGTTGATCAGACCTCACAGCGGAATGTGCTGGGCAGAACTCTGAATCAGGGAACCTGTTCTGGGCCTTCCAGTAGAAAAAAAATGGTAACATTTAACATAAATATTAGGTGGTTGTGGTCCCAGTCAGACCTCCAGTTGGTGTACACTGGGCAGAACTTTGACCCAGGAAGCCTGTTCTTTGAATGCATTTTGGATGGATTTGGATGAAAACTTCACAAAGTAGCAAGATTCAGAGGCAGAACTACCATTGGTGCAGCAGGTGCACCAAAGGTGTCTGATGCTGCCCAGACCAGCAATAATTTATACCCTGTCCACCCCACAAACCATTTTGAGCATTGTCAGAAGAATGGCCCAGTGCAGAGAGCAGGGTGAGCAACACTGCCTGAAGATCCCAGCTGCATACTGCATCTAATTAAACAACAGCTGTATATATTTTTTCTGATTCACTGCTGCTGCTGTCTTTGAATTAAAGGCAGCTCACATCCAGTGTAATAAGAGTTTCACACTGAGAATAGCACAAAGGGAGGGGACAGAGGAGAGGCAGCTGTGTTCCTGCCCCCAACCAAGGTACATGCCCCCTATTCTCCATGCAGTACATGATACTTTTCCCCCAATCACCCACTGCATACTTCTGTCACTCACTGCATCTCGATGTCACCCTCTGCCTTCTGATGACACCCTCTGCCTCCCCTTTCCTTCTATTATCACCCTCTGCCTCTCTATGTTTACCTCTGCCTACCCCTCCCTTTCATTGTCACCTTCTGCCTCTCCATGTCATCCACTGCTGTGTGGCATATTGTGAAATTGGGTTGGGGTGGAGGAAGGGTGCCCAAGTAATATTTTTGCACCTGTGCCCACCACTGACAAGTCCCACCACTGGTAAAATTGGATCCCAGAAGACATACTAGGGGGTAGGGGTTCAAATCGGAACTCCCTTTGGTGTATGTTGGGCAGAACTTTGACACAGGGAGCCTGTTCTGGGCTTTTCACTTGATAAATTTAGAAGAAAACTTTACAGAGTGGTAACATTGGATCCAAGAAGACATACTGTTTTGGGGTCCCAGTTGGCCCTCTCATTGGTGTATAATGGGCAGAACTTTGACCTGAGAAGCCTGTACTTAGCCTTCCACTTGATGGATTTGGATGAAGACTTTAATGAACTGTAATAACTGACAGACATAAGCATAATTCAATAACCTAAAATAACTGACTGAAATAACTATAAATCAATGAACTAAAATAACTGACAGAAATGGAGGTGGGAAGACCAAAAATGTTAAGTACCCAACAGAGTGTTATGTACCCAACAGAGTATTCTCTGTAAATGACTGTGGAATATGTGTGATTATATAAATAATGGGTATTAAATAAAGTAAATAAATAAATTAAATACTGTAAAAAAGTAAATAAGATGTAAACATTCCATGTGCTGTTGAAGACTGAGAGATCTTAATATCCCTTTTTTTCTTAATATCCATGGTGCCATTGTTATAGTAGATGAGGATGCATGTTACTGTTAATAAACTATTTGAAACTATCAAAACTTAGCCATGTGTTTTAATGCATATAATAATTTCTGAGTTATATTTGGTTGTCGTGTCATAGAATATTCATGAGGCAGTGTTTTATTTGTTAACTGCAATACCAATTCAATTACTGTATGTGAACTATACCCTTGTGAGGTTTTTTTAATTGTAACAGGGTAGGTGGTACATATGTACTGAATACAAGTGCCTAAGGGTCTATGGGGGTCATTCCGAGTTGATCGCTTACTAGCTACTTTTTGCAGCCATGCAAATGCATAGTCGCCGCCCATTGGGGAGTGTATTTTAGCTTTGCAAGTGTGCGAACGCCTGTGCAGCTGAGCATTACAAAAATAGTTTGTGCAGTTTCTGAGTAGGCCTGAACTTACTCAGCCGCTACAAACACATAAGCCTGTCTGGTCCCGAAATTGACGTCAGACAACCTCCCTGCAAATGCTTGGACACGCCTGCATTTTTCCAACCACTCCCTGAAAACAGTCAGTTGACACCCATAAACGCCTTCTTCCTGTCAATCTTCTTGGGATCGGCTGTGCGAATGGATTCTTCGTTAAATCCGTCGTCCCAGCAATGATCCGCTTTGTACCCGTACGACGCGCCTACGCATTGCGGTGCATACGCATGCGCAGTAGTGACCTGATTGCTGTGCTGCAAAAAATGGCAGCATGCGATCAGGTCAGAATGACCCCCTATTTGTTAAACTGCTATCAGCCAAAACTCTAGAGAAAGGGCAGTATGGTTGTTGCAGCACTTTCATCAATGTATTAAATGATTAACGACAGATAAATACTATGTTTCTCCATAGACCTCAGTGGGAATGGCACAATTAGCCAATTTATCAAGGATATCAGGAAGACTTCACTTGGTCCACTGTCAACTGAATTGCTTTTCACGTGTACAGTTGCACACCATCAACAATGCCTATGCATAGCATAAACACATAAATTAATAAGGAATGCTAGCAGTTTGAGGCAACTTGAAAATGACAAAGTAGCACAAAGGAAGAGACTTTCCCTGGGAATACCAGCACAGTCATGTTAAATAGCAGCATTTCATACATTATCGGGCATACTTACCACAATCTGTATTCAAAATGCAGTTGTGGGTTGAAACTATTGCTCGTAATCACAATACAGTAAGGTAAATTACACCATCTACCATTCTACAGGTGCTAGGACAGAGCTTCTGAGACAGCCTTTACCGGTTAATGGTTGGAAGCAAAGTGATAGATTCTGGAGCCAAGTTTGCATTCAGGAACTTACTAGATTTCATATGTCTGCACAGAGATAGCTGTGAATCCACACAAAATTCAATAAATCTTACTGAATATATTCAATATCAACCAATATTAAGGTTTATTATTTTTGTCAGAATTACAGTAGTATAGCACTAGGTTGGTGGTGCTTCCAATGTTAAATATAGAATACTGAATATTATTGCGTTGTGAAGAGTGGACTGATTGGGAAAGAAAAGAGGAACCTGTACTTGTTGACGCACAATTGGAGAGTATTTATTAATTTAAAAATTAACCTTTATTATTTAATGATTAAAATAATGTGAAAATAGCTCACAGATTATCCTAGACTACAGTGAAACATAGAGGTTAAAAAATATAGTGACAACTTTAGACATTTATTTGAGTGAAGAAAAATGAGGTTGTGAAATAAAGATTTAAAATGGTGTCCACGTTGTTGCCTGTTTTTTTATATATATTGTCCCTTGATAATCGCCTATTCAAATCACTGGTTATAATTCGTCAATGTAATGTATATATTTTACAACACATTAAGTGACTGAAGCCTTCCACTTGCTAAATATTTCCTTAAGAGCTTGTTCATTAATAATAGGTTGCAAGTGAAGGTAATAGTGACTCTGGCGCAAAGAGAGCATGACTCACTCTATTGTGTACTTGGGCTTATTTATGGTTATACCAAATCAAGCACCTGTTATGGCTTGTTCTACTGTATAAGGTGTTTACTGTTGGTATTACTCCTTAAATTGCCCACTCAGCAGTCCTCTTCTTGCTCTCTAATCATGGGCCCCCCCACTGTAGTCTAGGATAATCTGTGAGCTATTTTCACATTATTTTAATCATTAAATAAGAAAGGTTAATTTTTAAATTAATAAATACTCTCCAATTGTGCGTCAACAAGTACAGGTTCCTCTTTTATTTCCCAATCAGTCCGATTATCAAGTATACTGTAGTTGGCAGCACCCCCTGTATATAAAATTAATTTTCTTATTTATCATCCAAAAGGGGTTTCTTAGAACCAATGTATTATATGTGAACATTGACGACTATACGTAGAGAGTGCAGATACCCAACTCTTGTGAGTTGTGAAGAGGCACAAGACAAAACAGTTTTTGGAGGCACACTTTAATAATTATATAGATTATGTGCTTACAATTTAAAATGTAACATATCATATCCAATAAAAGTGATATATCAATTTTAAATTAATTGTTGCATGAAATTGTATTAAATCTCAATAAAAATCCTCAGTTAATAATAATATACACAGTGTGAGGTAGCTGCCATATACCAATAAATGAATAGTATTAACATAGATCTGAGCTACACTCTGTGAAATAAGTGATATCCCTACAGTTCACAGTTTATTGTATTTGGGATAATGAGCTAACCACCTGCTGACAAAATAAAAGAGTCATTAGTACATGATTTTGAGGAATTTCAGGTGTCTCTTCAAATTAGATCTTTTGTATTCACACATAAATATTGAGTATTGCTGAGTGTCAGTTGTGACCTATAATTCTTAACTGATCCTCTTAGTAAGTAGAGAACAAGTGGAAAAAGAGTTATAAGGATCAAAACGGTTTAAGTTGTTTCAGTTTCAGTTGTTCAGTTTGAGTTGTTTCAAAGTTTTAGTTTGGATCAAACAGATAAATAACTTGGTTCTTATTGTAATGTATTGGTTTGAATTTACAGTTCGGGTACCCTGGTATCACATTCTTTCCATATAAAGTTGAGAGAACCACATGGAAAAAAATACTGTTTTACAAGTACAGTATATATACAATACTGGACATATACATATGAATACAGTGTTATATTTTGCAGCGTGAACTGTCAGTGAGTTCATTCCCTCACTGGGCCAAATGTAATGACGCCCAAATTCGGCAGTTAAACGGGATGTCGGCTGAACAATCACTTACAATTTAAAACCATGCCTTGTAAGTGATTGTCCCTTTTAAAAAAAGTCCAAGTTCAGCCGGCATCCCACACGGCCGCTGAACTCGAGTGTCATTACATCCGGCCCCATGTGTCTAAGTATGTAATATTCTCGCTAGCATCAACAATGAGAAAAAGTTTCTCATGTCTTACAACAAATATTGTTACTGAGTAATTTGATATACACAAATATACCATAGATCAGAGGATCCCAAACGCGGTTCTCAAGGCACCCCAATGGTCCAGGTTTTAAATGTATCCATGCTTGGCCACAGGTGACTTAATTAGCACTTCAGTCAATTTGATTTAACCATCTGTGCTGAGTTATGGATATACCTAAATCCTTGACTGTTGGGGTGCCTTGAGGACCACGTTTGGGAACCTCAGCCATAGATGGAATGAGATTAACTTTGTTCTAAGTGTGGATAAATTCACAATGAATAATGTGTCAGTGAGTTCAATTTCTCACCATAAGGGCAGAAAAAATATACAGCATATAGTGCTATCAACAGTTTGAACAGTGTCAGTTCTTTTAGTATTAATAGAACATACAGTTGTGTCCACAGCTCATCGTACAGGCGATGCGTATGCATCATGAAAATGCGATCAAGGCAAAGGTACGTGTTGTGTGTAAGATGACTCACATATTGTTTCAGCTCAATCTCTTAATTTGAAACAAAATAAAATAGAAACATAGAATTTGACGGCAGATAAGAACCACTTGGTTCATCTAGTCTGCCCTTTTTTTAAGTAGAGATTAGCGGTTGGGATTCTGTGGAATCCAAACCGCTCTAAAATTTAGGGATCCGGGGCAATCTGAGCAGCAGCTCTGATCTCCCTGCCTGCCCTGGACCCTATCTGAGGCAAAACCATGAGATCCTGCTGTCTGATCTCACGTATTGCCTCGAACAGCAATTTTTAAACTCCCATTGAAAACAATGGGCTGAGTGCTGATTGGTTGAGAGAGCCATCAGTCATGGCTCTCAGCCAATCAGTACTGACTCACTGTCTTCAAGGTGCAAAATGGTGTCCCCCATCATGCGGAGGACACTGGCAACCTGTATTGCCAACCCAACCGCCAGCACTACCGACACCAGCAACCACTGCACTGAGGACATTGCTGACACCTCTACACTGCCGACACTTCAACACTGCCGGCACCACAGTACTGATAACCCTGCTGGCACCCCTGTTTTGCCAACACTGCCAGCACCACCGCACTGAGGAATCTGCTGAAACTACCGCAATGCCAACACCACCACACTGAGGAAATTGCTGGAACCCATGCACTGCCGGCACCCCTGAGAACACCACTGGCACCCCTGCTTTGCTGACACTGCCGGCACCATCGCACTGAGGACACCACTAGCTCCCCTGCTCTTCCAACACTGCTGGCACCCCTGCATTTAGGACTCACACTGTCAGTGTCACCACACTGCTGGCACCATTGCACTGAGAACACCGCTGGCACCCCTGCTTTGACAACACCATCACACTGAGGACACTGCTAGCATCCCTGCTGTGCCAACACTGCTGGCACCCCCACACTGAGGACTCTGCTGACAACCCCACACTGTCAGCACCAATGCACTGAGGACTCCGCTGGCACCACTGCACTGATGAAACTACCACACTGAAGACACTGCTGACACCCCACACTGAAGATCCTTTGTCCCAGTAAGTGCACTATTGGTGTATCTAATCTGCACTGCATTCAACCTTCACTGTAACCCTCGCTGTATCTGACCCACAATGTACTTGACCCACACTGTATCTGACCCGTATTGTATTTGACCCGCACAGTATCCAACCAACACTGTATTTGACCTGCACTGTATCTGACCCATGCTGTATCTCACCCACAATATATACAACTGACAGGGTATGCGACCCATACTATATCTGACCTACACTGTATACAACAAATTTGAGTGGAAATGGCTTGAAATGTATTTATTTTTGTACATTTTTGAAAAAAATCCAATTCCAAATCCAGTCACGGCGGTTTTGGCAAATCCAAATTCAAGGCCAGCCAATGAATTAGAACCAAATCCAGCAAAAATGGCCTGGTGCACATACCTAGTATAATGTGAACGCTAGTGAGGAGGATAAAGTGCAGAGAACCAAGGTATGCTACGACTCCTGCTGTTTGCCTCTTGCAGTCGTTAGTCGGTAGATGAGAGAGTGGTAGAGACATAGGCCCTCATTCCGAGTTGATCGCTAGCTGCTTTTGTTCACAGCGCGGCGATTAGTTGAAAAAGCGGCACTTCTGCGCATGCGTACAGGCCGCAGTACGCACGCGCGAAGTACTTTCACACAGAACTATACAGTTTTACACAAGGTCGAGCGACGTTTTTCTGTCGCTCTGTTGATCGGTGAGTGATTGACAGGAAGTGGGTGTTTCTGGGTGCTTACTGACCATTTTCCGGGAGTGTGCTAAAAATGCAGGCGTGCCAGGTAAAAACGCAGGCGTGTCTGGGGAAATGGGGGAGTCGCTACCTGAACGCAGGGCGTGTTTGTGACATCAAAGCAGGTACTAAACTGGCTGAGGTGATCGCAAGGAAGGAGTAGGTCTGGAGCTGCTCAGAAACTGCATGAAATTTTTTACGCGCAGTTCTGCTAACCTTTCGATCGCACCTCTGCTAAGCTAAGATACACTCCCAGAGGGCGGCGGCCTAGCGTATGCACTGCTGCTAAAAGCAGCTAGCGAGCGATCAACTCGGAATGAGTGCCATAGCTCAAAGCAGAAATAGTAGGAGTGCTTGTGATCTCCCATATTATTCCTGGGTGGTACCTTTTACCCTATGGGCATTGCAGAAAAAACTGCTTGGTAACCTAGATTTGAGAGCATGCGTGCAAAGGAAATAATATATCTGATAAAATTTGGAGGTAGAGGGTATAAGAACTGCTGCTGACGTCTACTTCTCTGTAAGATTGGATAGGAAATAACATTGATTTTGCATTCAAGGCTTGATCACATGATCCCCTCGACTTAAATGTCCTCTATGATTCCAACTTGTCGTGGTGTACGGTTATACTGTAATTTCACAGAAACAGGTTTGGTGCACTGCTTGTGGTGTACGAGCTTGGTCACCTCAATCGCTGCTTACCTTGCACATATGTGCTGTCATTATCAAAGGCAGAGAACCAAACCCAAACCTATTTTCATGACATGGCATTGTCAACGTACACTTTGCCAAGTTGTCAATGAATTTTAGCTGCTGGTCACACTATGCACCTCAATCTTTTACCATGTTGCACCATCTTACAACTAATGTTGGGACAGTATGACTGACATTAGGCATAGTCTAATGACAGTTAGGGGAAGCAGTGGTCTTCCTGCTATGGCCTGGTGGGAAATTCTAATGTAATAGAGAAAATTGCACAAGTGAGATGTCTTGTTACGTTACTTATTGACCCACCCTTTTATTATTATGATCTGAGTTGGATTTATATTAAGATTTAATATGCCATTGATTAAATAAATTCATATATCAGGTTCTATTGGGTATAATATATTAATAGTTATGTTTTAAGTACATTATCTATTTAATTATTCTATTGTACCTCCAAAAAGAGTTGTATCTCTCACCTCTTTCCAACTCAATAATACTCAGATTTCAAATTTTAGCAGCCCTCATAAAAACATTAATGAAAATGGAGGGAGCATGGTAGATATTACATCCAGTAGAAATTAACTTTTTGTGGATATATTCTCCAAAAATTGAAAGTATTCCACTATGTAGTACTATGATATGCAAAATGATATTAACCACTGCCCAATAGTCACCAATAATAGAGTCTTACTCTATAAGCAATATGTTCAGCAAATACAAGACAAAGGAGATTGTCAATGTTTTGTTTGCTTTCTGAACCAGTCACAGTCCATAAAACATCATCATAACTTCTGGCAGGGTGCAGAAATATTTTAGGAATATCATTTTCATGTCATCAGCATGTCTTGCATTACAATGCAAATATATAACTACAAGAAGAGAAAGTCTTAATAACCAATGTGATAAGCACTTTAAGGTATTTATGACTAATCACATTGGACAGAATTGTTTCCTGTTAGTCACATTGAATTTTATTCTGTCCATTAGGAATTGGAAGTGATGATATCAAAGAGAGCAGTCAGCTATTACCAGGGCAAAGAACTTGCCACAAGCTTTCTCAGATGATAATATCAAATGACACAGATGAAATTAAAGTTACAATTTAAACTCCTTAAGGCAAACAAACAACTATTATAGTAGTCTATAGATAATTCATTGAATGCATACAAAGGTTTCCTTAGGTTAAAATCCCTTTGTTATATTTTGCTTGGAACATAGGATATATTCTTTAAATTAATTCATGCCAAATTTGTCTATATCTAATATTAATGCACATCATTAATATAAAGGGCTCATCTGATTTAAATATTATGGTAATAAGGCCCTGAGTTTGTTTTTTTTCCCATCATTTATGCTAATAGTATTCAGCATAATTAATTATTCATGCAGTTTTAGGCTACAATTGGTGCCATTTAAAATTACATGCTTTTCTTAACTGATGTCTTGAGGCACTAAAATATCCTACCCAATAACCATGAGCAAGGTTACTAACACAATCAATGAGGGTATAATTAAGGAGTTGTCACCTTCAGTTCCTTTGATTGGTGCAATTTATTCCAAAACCTACAATTAGGTTATGTGGTACAAATAACATTGCATCACAATAGGTCATAAACCTACAGTAGTATAGAGAGAAGAATGTGAATTGCAGGATCTCTACAAGTTAGGCAACAAGTAGTGGGTTACTTTAATAAGATGTTTTGCTATTAAGCCTATAAATGAGTTTGAAGAAAAAAAAAAACACTAGTAGACTAAAAGTTAACACCTCTTGACTCAAAGAGGGAATTTATAGGATTAATAGTCTGCCAGACATAGTCAGTCTGCTGCACAAACAGTACACAGGCTCCCAGACTCTCAGGATCTCATGTGGTGGAAGAAAGGAGAGATGGATGATATAATAGTAATACATATCTCAGAGAGGAGTTCCAAAGCCTCTATGCTCATTACATCATGTGGCAATTTTTGCCACGATAGTCACCACTCTAGAAAATCTGCCAAATTATAAATTTCTCATGTTTCTCATAGCCTGCTACAAAAAAATGTAATATTTTCATGGGATTGCCTACTATATACATATTTTTAACATTAAACACAAAATTTACTCATTTTCAACATCTATCTTTGGGCTTCTTTTGACTGTCATCTGACAGATATCTAAAATATATCTAAAATATATTTAGAATAAAAAAAATGATTTATATACTCTAAGGCAGGCATGTCCAAACTGTGGCCCTCCAGCTCTTGTGAAACTACACATCCCAGCATGCCCTGACACAGCTTTAGCATTCTCTGACAGCAAAACTGTTTCAAGGCATGCTGGGATATGTAGTTTCACAACAGCTGGAGGGCCACAGTTTGGACATGCCTGCTCTAAGGGGTATATTTACGACGGTGCAAGTTTATAGAAGTGGAGAAGTTTGCCACAGCAACCAATCAGATTCTATTTATCATTTATCTGAAATCTGATTGGTTGCTATGAGCAACATCTCCACTTCTATAAATCCGCACCTTAGTAAATATAACCCTAAATCACTAAAATTTGTAATATCTTCATACTTGTGAAACTGTTTATTGCGCCTCTAATCTAATTAATTTCTCAGTAGCACTAGGTTAGCCTTTGGTGACAATTCTGTAACATACTTTGTTACAAATCAGAATCTTTTACAGCAGGAAATAATATTTTGGGACAATTGTTATCTTTTTTGACTAGTGTATGATCTATTGAAGTGTTCCATATAAGTGGACAATTTAGTCATATTTCAGTGTATTTTATAGCAACTCATACAACTATTTACCATTAATTTCTCTTTATGATGTTTACAGGTGGTCTCTAACTACACTGTCCTTATTTGTGTATCTCTGCTTCCTACCCATCAGAAGTGGTACCCCCTCCAGAAAAATGGCAAGTCAATTGTGTGTGGGAGAACTGATGCTGAGTACTTTTGATACTACCTACTGTATGGGAGTGTTGAAGTAAATATACCAATTACTAAGAAAATTAAATAATTATAAAAAGTAAATAGCTATATCCACAAATATTAAAAATATATAAACATATTTATTGGCATTAATGCCTAATTAGAGTAAATAGATAACATATTAAGTTTTTAAACTAATACCTTACACAATGTTAAATTGAATACATGCAAATAGAGCAGCAATATGAAAAACTAATGATAAATTATAAAAAAAAACTTAACTCAGATGCTGTACGTAGATACTGCAAAAATATAATCTCAAAACTGAATATCCCAAAAGGGTTCATAAAAGTGCATATGCAATTAATATGATACTGCACTGTTGGTGGCAAATAATTAGTGCAGCCATTGGTGAATTTCACACAAGGCATGTGAGGCACGTGCCTAGGGGCAGCACTTGTTGGGGGATGACACTTGGATGCTTGTATTAGTACTGTCAGACCAAAATTTACCAGCAGTAACTGCAAAATATTTCTACTGTACCATAAGGCATTTTGAGTGGAGCATAAATGGGTAGGACTGTCCCTGTACAGTAAGCTTTCGTACTTAGCAAATATGCATACATACAGTAATTAAAAAGAAAATTAAATGTCATACAGTAGTTCATGGTTTTATTATTATTATTATTATTATTATTATTATTATTATTATTATTATTATATTAAATTGCCAATCAAATGAGGGCTTATAACCAATCAATGAAAATACTAAAATTAGAGAGAGGGGCAGCCATTACTGAGTGTGGTAAAGATACCTGAGTGTGGTAAAGATATAATCTCTGTCATATATGTGCTCCCTTATAGCAGTCAGTATTCCATGATGTTGGCAAATGTCAATCCATAAAAGCTTTGGTTCCCAAACTTTAACTAAGAGTGCTGATCTCACGCTGATCAGCACGTGTTTTGTATGGTCAAGGTCACTTTCATAGTAGCAGGTAAAACTAAAGTATTTTCTCAGGTAGTGGTATCCTCAGTGCTGAATGCTGATAATAAACTTTTTCAACTGTGTTTCACCCTCGAACTGGGAATTCAACAGTCCAATTTTATTTGCTGTAAGCACATTTTCATCCAGGTCACCTCTCTCTCCCGTGATGGGCAACTCTACTCTTCTTTATGAGTTAAGCCGGGTACACAATGGGCAATGCTGAAATGCTGGCGATGAACGACTATATCATTGAACAATATAGCGTTCAACAATACAGCGCATACACACTGAATGTTATCGTTCAACGATAACGATCAGTGAAATCACCACTGGCACTCCCGAAAATGCAGCTCAACCCGACATTGGCGGGTTGAGCTGCATGTCAGCTCAATATTGGTGATAGCTGCACAATGGCCCTCATTCCGAGTTGTTCGCTCGATATCTGCTTTTAGCAGCGTTGCACATGCTAAGCCGCCGCCCTCTGGGAGTGTATCTTAGCTTAGCAGAATTGCGAACGAAAGATTAGCAGAATTGCGAATAGAAATTTCTTATCAGTTTCTGAGTAGCTCCAGACTTACTCAGCCATTGCGATCAGTTCAGTCAGTTTTGTTCCTGGTTTGACGTCACAAACACACCCAGCATTCGTCCAGACACTCCCCCGTTTCTTCAGACACTCCCGCATTTTTCCCAGAAACGCCAGCGTTTTTTCGCACACGCCCAGAAAATGGACAGTTTCCGCCCCGAAACACCCACTTCCTGTCAATCGCAACGATGAAAAATCCTCGTTATGCCGTGAGTAAAATACCTAACTTTTGTGTAAAATAAATAAGCATATGCGCTCTGCGAACCTTGCGCATGCGCAGTAAGCGACTAATCGCAATATAGCGAAAATCGACAACGAGCGAACAACTCAAAATGACCCCCATTGTGCGGGAGCACGCATCATTCACCAAAATTACTCCCATGTACACTGGACAAAATAAGTCTAAAAATAAACAATAAAGACATTTATGTTGTTAATGTTTCTTTTTTATGCTGAAATCACCTATTTTGTAACTGGCTTTAACCTTTATTTGAAATGATTGGGACATCTTGCATCCCGTAAATTAATAAATGTGGTTCAATGTGGTGCTGACACTAATTATCATATGAGAAAGATAAAGCCCATTAATGTTACATATTGCAAATATATGTTACAACGGTTTGCATATGGATGTGGGGTTAACAGTCCTAAATCAGATAATTGGCAATTTACAGAAACTGATATCAACATTGTAACATTCCATAATACAAATGTAGATAAGTTGTGTTTCAAATGTAAATACAAAGTATGCACTCAGTTATATTTTGTGGATAGACACAGTGGGGGATAAGAAAAGGACAATGGGCACTAGTTGTGGGGACATTCATGCACAGTTGCACACCCGGTGGCCATTTTAGTAAAGGTGCTTGACCATATTTATTGTAAGAAGAGGAGCGCACTCCTTTTCAAC